>NC_140495.1:18121839-18471839 GCF_964271855.1 Acomys minous | reverse complement strand
TTATCCCACCTCTGGGATCTGCAAGAAGATGATAGCTGGGTTGAAAGGCAACAAGTGAAGTGCCAGTCTGCGCTACATACCCCGACTCTGCTCCCCCAGGTGTGGCGAGCCAAGGATGCTCTTGGGTACCTGTCTGTGGATTCTCCTTCTTTTCCCATTTAATCAATTCCTCTATTTCTCTATGACACGACTGAGTGTCTTCTCCCTCTAGGCAGCACCTTCCTCTGGTTTCACCATGTGCTGATTCCTCTGCCTCCTACTTGTTGGCTTTTTCATCTCCAGCCCCCCTCTGCTTTCCTGCCTGAGTTCACCCTATTTTTAATGGAATTTCTTCTCTGGTTCTCTTCACTCTCCACCTACTCTCTGTGTTTCTCCACAATCTCCCAGCTATAAATAACCCAAGGCATCCAACCTTTTGCTCTCGTGGAGAAATGAATAATTAAAACTCCAAAGGAAGACACGTGGATTAAATCAGGCACTTGATTTCTTCAAAACACAGAGAGCATTTTATGGTGTCCTGTGCAAATGAATGAGTCACAGCCAATTACTTCAAGAGGGAAGAAAGTTGAGGTTTGGTTCTATCAGCAGCATATTAGAGAAGGAGCGCGCTGATGAATGTCAGATATTAGGCAAGAATGACACTTCCAAGTTCAACGGCATGAGCCCCAGAGTCCCAACTGTGACTGCATGCAACTGTGGCAGTTCCCAGACCAATGGTCCTGTTTCTTCGCGTTTTCTTTTTTCACCAGAATGGTATACTGCAGATACTGGGTGCTTGCTTGCTTAGTGTGCCCCGAGGACAATTCATCTACTAGGGATAAACTGCTTAGCAACTCAGGGGAGATGGCTCAGTTGGTAAAGTGCCTGCCATACAAGTTTGAGGACCTAAGCTCAGAACCCAGAAGCATGTGCACGCATACACACACACACACACACACACACACACACACACACACACACACACACACACGAGATCTGGTTGATGAAGTTTGATAATTGCTATCCTTCATAGACTATATGGAGAGTAATGAATTTGTGAGACTAACCCAAGCTTAGGGCAGTGGGCTTCATATAGATAATGTCTTAGGAAGTGGGTGGTCCCCGGAGGAGGCGGGGGAGGGGGGGGAAGAGCCATGCAAGCCGAGCTGCCAAGCAGTTGCCTGGCTAAGTGCTCCGCGTTAGCTCTCTCCTTTATCCTAGTTTTCACATTGGTTTCCTTCTAGAGTCTCGTTTTGTATCTTCTCCTGTGTTGTCACATCCCGCTTAGAGAGGAGCCAGAGGAGTAGAGGAGCCAGGGGAGTGCAGGAGTCAGGGCGCGCTGTGTCATGGTCAGATGCTCTGTTTTGGGGATAGATTTGCTGGAAGAACTGTAAAGAAGCATTTTCCTCTCGGGTGGAGTTTGAAGAACCTTATATCGGAAGGAAAAGGGCCTCCCCAGAGCCGCTGATGGGGAAGCATCAGTTAGAAACACAAGAGGGAATAGAAACCCTCGTCTTCGGTAAACAAATACACACAAACCTAAGGAACTATGGGTAGTTTGCTGATATAACACCCAAAGTCTCCTATTCTCAATTATGACAACTAGTAAACTAGCTAAGAACGGTCAGGGGTGCGTGCGTGCGTGCGTGCGTGCGTGCGTGCGTGGCGTGTGTGTGTGTGTGTGTGTGTGTGTGTGTGTGTGTTGGGGTATCTACTTCAAGAAAAATGCAATAAAATGCAAATGCCACCTTAGAGGAAATTGTTGTGAGGTGAATTTGAAGGGAAAGTGGCATCTTTGAACAGAAAAGAGGTCAGCGTATCTTTTCTTCCACATTATTGAACAGCCTGTGCATTTTGCTAACCCAGTCTTGGTCTTGTCCTCTTTAACATTGATTAACTGTTTTAATGTACAAAGGACAATTTCATTAACCCCCCCTCAACTCTCAGTAAATATATTACTGTAAAAGTTTAGGCCCCTGGGGGGGGGGGAGTCTGTGCTAATTGAAGCTAATTACTTGTTTTAACCTGTTCAAATCTCAGAGATGACTTTCGGGCCGAGTTCTGCAATGCTCAAAGATGTAAGCCGTCAAAGGGATTTAATTAATTTCCTTTGCCTGCACTTTGCTGCTCGAAGTAAGTGGAAGTCTTTGCCTAACAGCAACTTGTTTTAAGGAAGGGCTGAGGAGTCACACCCAGCTCAGCTCTTCTAGAATGTTCAGGAAAATAGGAATATTCTAAATGCTGAGGAGTCTGGTTCAAAGGCATATCATGTGCCATGTGCCATGTGTCATGTTTTGCCTTTTCACCAGGCTCCCAGGCTGAGTGTGTGAGTGTGTGGGTCTCTGATGCTTGTGCCTTCTCTTGGGCTCTTCTATTTCTGTTGGTTTGTCTTGTCCAACTTTGATGTGATAATTTCCTCTTACATTTTATTTTGTCATATTTTATTATTATCCCTTAGAAGCCTGTCCTTTTCAAATGGGAGACAGAAAGTGAATGGACCCAGAGTGGAGGAAGGGAGGGAAAGGGAAGGGGAGGGAGGGGAGGGGAGGGGAGAAGGTACTGGGAGGAGTAGAGGTGAAGGAAACTGTAATTGGGATATATTATGTGAGAAAAGAATTTATTTTGATAAAAGGAAAAGTTGCATATCACGGCTTAGCGGGTGAGGGGCAGCTGTCAGGACACAGCTGCTGCTGGTCACCAGCCCCGCTTGAAGCCAGGGGTTGGCCTTTCAAACCGTAGTCCCTTTACACTGGGAACTTGGGGTTACCTTTAATAATTTTGTGTAAGGTTACACATTACAAAAAGACCTACCCACAAGCTCCTCATCATTTTTGGTTGTGGCTTCACTGAATCTATACAAACATTCATCCTTCAGTCTGCAAAATGCACACCCAAACCTCCAGTTACACAGGTCTTGATTTTTTTCTTATTACTCTTTTTTCAGTTTTCAGGATGCAAATCTTGGGCATATATTGCTACATTTGACTTTCATCTATGGTTTAAAAACAAAAATTCATTTGTATCCATTATAGACTGTTCTTTAGTACATTATAAATAGTACAATTAAAAATATTTAATTTTCTATTTCATGATTAACACACAAAAATATTGTGTATGTATTCATGTGTGGTGTATGTACATGTGTATGTGTGTGTGTGTCTGCATGAAGGTGTCTATTCATGTACACACAGAGACTGATGTTAACTGTTTTCCTTAGTCCACTCTGCTTTATTTTTTAAGACAGCTTTTCTTAGTGAACATTGACCAATTCAGCTAGATGCCTGACCTGGGAACTCCGGGTCTATCTTCACCCTCCCCAACCCCAAGAACCAGGGTTCCGGGGGGGTGCCACTGTTTGTGTCCTGGGCTGGGTTACAGCACACACCTCAGTCTCACAACTGGAGACAAGCACTGTGCCCAATGAGATGTCACCCTAAACTTCTGGTATTTTATCTTTGCCTTGTATGTGCTTCTGTTTGTTCTGTTTTGTTTTTCTCTCTTTTGTTTGCTTTTTTTTTTTTTTTGACAGGGTCTCACTGTATTGCCCAGGCTAGCTTCAAAATCTTGAGCCTCATCCAGATGGTGTGGCTCACACCTGTAATCCCAATACTCAGGGTGGCAGAGGGAGGAGGATGAGGCCAGCCTGGTCTACAAAGCAGGTCCAGGACAGCCAAGGCTATACAGAGAAACTCTGTCTTGAAAAACAAACAAGCAACAGAATCCGAAATCGTGAGCCTCTCTGACACTAGGATGGAGTGCCCAGCGTCCAGTGGCGTGTGGCCCAGAGCCCAAGTTCTGTCACGTTGTTTGGCCGCACTTGATGATTGGCTTCTGAAGCTTCCTTGCAGACTTTATCTGCAGTTGAGGATAACTTGATCTCTTCCCTTGTGATCTGATGCTTTTCTTTGCAGTTCTGCATTAGCAAACCTGTCAGGAATGCTGTTGAATAGGAGCCCTTGGCTGCTTTTCACTGTAGGAATACTTGACAGGCAGCATTACAGCGGGCTATGGATCATGGCTTTAGACCCAGGGCTCCTTGCCTATTAACACATTTGGGCTGTGACTTTCACCCTGGCTGTGCTGACAAAAGTAGTCTGCCCTATGTGAGACGTCTTTTCAGAGTTCAGCTTTAACCCCAGCCGCTTTGCTTCTGCTGCCTTTTCCTGGGTTATGGTTACGCCTGCCTTTCCTGCTTCCCTGAAGTCATGCTAGGGAACGCAGAAATGTGCCTTCTCCCTCCCCTTTCCTCAAAAAAAAAAAAGTGTCTTCTGCTTCAGCCACCCATGCTTAAATATTAACAACATTTCTCTGTGACCATCTGCTTCTTGGGAAAATAAAATGCTGATCATGAAATAGGAATTGCAAGTGTCCTGTGCCCCTCTTTAAGGTCTTGAACCAGACTAGCATTTATAGATCTGTCTGACTTTAGAGGGGCACCTCCAGTATGTTTTGTAACCAGAGTTTTAGGCCAGAGACTCCACTCTGCAGGGCTGGGAGTGGGGGTGTTTCCAGCCTGCCAGCTCTTCCCACTCACTCCCAAAGGGCACAAATGGAAACGATGGTGTAAAAGGCCGAAAAAGCTCTCAACATAGCTGTGTTGTGAAGATGGAAGTCACACACTTCGGACCCATCTCCTGGGTGGCAGCGTGAGACTGAGATTTAAGCAGAGAAAGAATTGGTCCAGAGGACAAGAGGTGTGCATAACTTAGCAGCCTTGGACAAAGTGTTGTCTAGTTGGTCCTTGTCTCAGCCCTGGTTCTGTACAGGGTCCAAGAAGGGGTTGTAAGTAAGGGAAACCAGTTCTTACAGGATTGTTCCTCCTGCCTGGAAGGAAATGTTTGGATGCTCTGTTCCTGCATCTCAGCTGGCAGAGGGTTTAGGGCAATGATTGGAGACTTGGGCGAAGTTTGGTGAGGGAAAGGGCTCTGGAAAAGGAGCCTGTGAAAGCTGACAGATGCCTCAGTTACTGACATCTCACCTTCAGTCCTGAGAGGGGACGAGGGAGGTCAGGCATTACTAACTTACAGACAGATGCTGCAGGATTAGTATGCCTGTGTGTAGTCTGAAGCAGGTGGCTGACCCGAAGTAAGGAAGGCAAAGATGTCAGGCATTTGTTCTGCTTTCAGTGGCCTCATGATGTCCCTGCCCAACTGGGGACTTATCCTTTCTTTTAGCTAAAGTACTTTTAAATATTTGTTCTACTTTTCTTAGAGTGTGCTTTTTATAGAAGTGAGATGAAAGAGAGTACAACTTGTGTGTATGTGTGTCTGTGTGTGTGTGTGTGTATGTGTGTCCCTCTGTGTGTGTGTGTGTGTATGTGTGTCAGTCCCTGTGAGTGTGTGTATGTGTCTTTCCCTGTTTGTGTGTATGTGTGTCTGCCCCTATGTGTGTGTGTGTGTGTCTGTGTGTCTATCCCTGTGTGTGTGTGTGTGTGTGTCTATGATCTTATTACCATGTGTGGCAGCTCCTTACTCTCACTATCTCTTGCTCTGCTCTAAGCCTCCTTTCTTTCTCTTGCACCAATGTTTCCAGCCTCCGTTTCTGTCATTCTTAGCATATGTACCAGATAGATTGCATTGGGACAGAAAGATAAAAGGACAATCAGTGTTTATTCTAATCTGTTTTTGAAAAATCAATTTCCAAGTTAGATATGCATTTTGTCACAGAAGATCAAAGTGGTCGTAAGCCTTGCTCTGCTTTCTCCTGTACTTGCAGTGCGCTGTGTAAGCTTGAGTGACATGCTTCTTACATACCTCATTGGGTATGTCCTTGAAATTTTCTGTGTAATACATTTCTCATTTGTGTCTTTGGAGGTCTTAAAGGAATGCAAAGAATGTAAGGCTTTTATTTTAAGCATACAAAGCATTTATTTTGTCTCTGTATAACGATAGCTATTTGGTCTTAGTCACTAAAAAAACCAAAAGGGACTCAAACTTAATTCAATCCCAAGCAAAGAAAATTTGGAGGCTAGTGAGCTGTCTCAGCAGGAGAAGGGGCTTGCTGTGAAGCCTGATGCTCTGAGCTCAATCCCTAGGACCCACCTACTGGAAGGAGAGAACCAACTTCCATGAGTTGTCCTTTGATGTAGACACATGCATGCACTCCTGTGTGCGCTCGCGCGCACACACACACACACACATCAAATAAATAAATGTATTTATTTCCTGAGGCTTTCTGGAGCCTTCAGGAACTTTTTTGGGGTGGGGTCAAGAACAAGACATTGTAAAAGCTGTCTGCTGGCTCATCTATACATATCTCACCTGCAGTCTTGAGATGGGATAAAGTAGGTGAGGTATTTTCAAATTATGGAAACTTTGCAGGATTAACATGCCTGCATGTAGCCCAAGACAGGTGACTGACCTGAACATTAAAAAAGAAAAAGAAAGAAAGAAAGAAAGAAAAAAAGAAATTGTTAAGGAAAAAAAAAAGACTTTCAAATGCAAATCACCATTAGAAACAAATTATTCTTTCACAACTACTGGTTGTGTTCTGTTTTAGAAGTCTGAATAAATGATAATGTTTTATTTTTCAGAATGTTGTCACATAATTCATTGAAGTCTACATGGTAAGGAAGTGGATTATTAAAGACATGCACTCTTTTGACACAGGTCTTAGCATGAAGTCCTGGCTAGCCTAGAATTCCCAATGTAGACCATGCTGGCCTCAAACTCACAGAGATCTACCTGTCTCTGCCTCCCAAGAACTGGGATTAAAGGGGTGCACTGTCATTCGGTACCAGACATGTAGTCTTGAATGTGTCTTTACTTGTATAAAAGTCCATGTTGATTGTGAGCATCATGGTGGACTTGGTGGGGGGGGCAGGGAGAAACAGAGGCTTTGACTGCAAGTGTTTGAGAATCCACTCTTTCATTCTCCACAGCCCAGCAACCATTCTCTGCTGAGCTAAAGTCACCAAAAGGGTTTGCTTCCTCCAGAGATGTAAGAATGCCTCCGTAGCTCAGCGAGGACATGTTCTGTACATGCCTGTCTGGTGGGGCTCCTGAATGTGGTCTGGCAGGATGTTCTGCTGAAAAGTAAAAACAGTGGTGCATACAACCACAAGCCATCCCCTAAGCATGTATCTCCATGCACAATAGCCAATTACTAGTTTGAAGGAAAGTACCTATGGAAGAATGAATTGGACTTAACCTTTGAACTTTGGAGATTTTAGGCCCATGGCAGGCTTAGCACTACAATGGCCCATGGTTGGATGAGTTTTTCTCTTCCAAAGCTATGGAGACTACGCAAAAAGAGCTATAACTACCAGCAAACACATTTTGTAAATTTATGAATTTACTTATAAGAGCATCCTTATATTTGGTGAACTATGTAAGCTATGGAATATATTTTCATAAAACTGGGACGATTCTGAAGAGCCTAGAAATGTGCAAACATTAAGCCCCACGCTCCCACTTTCATGACTGATAGTCCATTTTTACATTAGTGCAAATGAAGGGGTTGGGGACCTCATCTTTACCCTCATAGTAAAACTATACTTATCAGATACGATGGAGAAAACAACGGTGACGGGTAGGAGAGCGATTTATTTAATACAACCGCGTTAGGAGCATGAGTGGGGCAATAATCCTTTATCTTCCCTTTGGGAATAAGGGTTTGAGTCTGAAGCTTACAGAGTGAAGAAAGGCAAGGAGTGTGGGCAGTCAGGAGGTCTTGGTGAAGCTGTGGCCTGGTTTGTGAGGCTCTGAGGAAGTCTAGACTATCATTTGAACAACTCAGTTCTCATTGTGAGATGGTTGGTCCTGTCTAGGGGGACAGTCTTGACATGGAGAAATGCCCACAAGGCTCTTTTGGCAAGTCTAAGGAGACAACTAGAGACACTTAGATGGCAAAGGGCTTTGTAAAAGATGGTGCTTGGGGATGCTTTAGCTCCCCTTATCTTACTGACCTCCTCCTTAAGGAGGGAGGATTACAGCTCCTGCACTTGGTTATCTAGTCGGCATCTTCGATCTCAAGTGAAAAGCCCATGATTCCAGGCAAGCGGCATCCAGGTCCTACGGTCAGTGTGCCCAGGTTCTATGCCTGTCTCTACAGACGGCACCCTTGTCCACGTTAATAGCATCCCCCCCCCCAACCCCCGGACTTCTAGCCAAGTCTATTTTCTGGCTGCTATCCAGTAAGTTCTCCACACTGTGGTTAGAGTGATCTTTTTAAAAATGTAAATCTGATTATGCCACCACCCCCTGCTTAAAACCTTTCAAAGGCTTCCCAGTGCTCCTAAGATAAGACCAGAGTCCTTGCTGTGGTTTCCCCCAGACCCTACTATTTTTGCCCCTGCTTGCATCAGCAACCACTTTGCTTCCTGCTCACCACCATTCCCCTCTCTCCAGCCACACCAGCCTTCATTCAACAGCAAAGCGTTCCCTTCTCTTATACCACATAGGCCAATTTGGTTGAATCAATCTTTGTTTTGTAGCCTAATACTCAAATATCTGGGATAGAAAGGTGGTGGGAGGTGCCCCTGGCTTCTGCATGTCTAATTTACCTGCTAATAACATGTGGCAGGGGCCTGCTGCACTATCTGTAATTTATAGTATCTATTATATTACTTATTTGATTCAGTAATCTATGGCTTGCTCAAAAAATACCATACAAGCCGGTGATTACTTATGGACCTGATTTTTGAGCACCTATGGTAGTCGCATTGGAGCATGACTAGAAACACAGCTCCACCCTGCCATCCACAGCAGCCTGGGGACTACTTTTCAGAGAGCCTCACTCAGATGAAGCTGGGATTCTTGACTTCTCTGCAGAAAGAACTTTAGGAGACATCAGTATGAGGCAGAGACAGAATTTAAGCATGGGGAGTAATAGAGAAAGGATAAAAATGAAAGGATAAAAAAGTCTGGCTGTGGGCTTCTTAAAGGACAATCATCCTTAATGGTATGCTCAATAGCTATATATCTGTATAATATACATATATATGTATAATATAACATATATTATACATATATATGATGTATGTATGTGTGTGAGGTAAAGAGGGGGAAAGAGAGAAGGAGGAAGGAAGGGAGGAAGGGAGGAAGGGAGAGTGAGTTACATCTCAATAGGTTTCTAAGAGACTTTTTTTTTTGATAAATGAGAATACATATTCATTCTGGATGTGTATTCCAGGATTATAGCTGATGAGGTAAACCATAGTGGAAAGGGGTGTAAGGAAAGTTAAAATGTTTTGTTATAAATGAAAACATAGTCTTATTTGTTGAGATCCCCAGGAAGCTGTAGGTTTAGAGCTAGGAATGGAATGGAATAAGTCCATGTTCAAAAGTCATCTGTTCATTGCTAATTAACATGTGTAGAAAGTCTCTCTGCAAAAGGAATGTTGTCTCTATGTAGGAAATCTTCATAGCAGATGTTAACATCACTGGAATTCCTGACTCTCAACCAGAGGCTTCAACCAGCCTCTGGAGCAGAATCCTTTCTCTTCCCATGTCTTCTTGATTTCCCCCCCACTTTTCTGTCCCACGTGTTTACAAGGCCAATGTCTAGTATATTAATAAACCCTAGACAACCACTTATGTCATTTCACTTGTAAATCCCCCTGAGAGTAGTCCAGAGCTGGTAACTTAACAGTGAAATCAGGTTAACAGCATCTGCATTGCCTGGGAGCTTGTTAAGAATCTAGAATCTCAGAATGCGGAAGCTCAGAATTCCCAGAGTTCCAATTCTACTCCAGTAGTCCAGCAATACCACTATTTATGTTGAGGTTTAGGGTGGCCTATAAAAAAATGTAGAATTAAGCATCCCTCCTTCCCTCCTTCCCTCCCTCCACCCTTCCCCTCCCTCCACTCTTTCTTCCTCCCCTTGCTTTGTTGGTGAAGTGACCTTGCATTTCCAGTCTTCCAGCATCTTCCTCCCAAGTGCTGGGATTACAGATATAAGCCACCATTCCTTCTAAAGCATACACTTTGATGTGTCACCGCCTATATCAATGACCAAACATCTTCAGTTTACACAATAATTTATTCTTCTTCTTTCTAGTCAATAACCTCGGAGAGGCAGCCTCTAGCCTTCCTTCCATTAATGTTAACTAGTTTGCCGTTGTTTCGTGTTCCTGAACTTAGGAAAGTACCACTACACTTGCTTAATATTTTAAAATTCTACGTGTTTTCAAAATGCCCAGGCCACTGGCATCACGTTTGAGAAGCACTGCCGTGATGTGTTCATACTGGACATTGCTACCGACTGACACCTGGGTGGCACCCCCAGTGACCCTGACTGAACCTCCCTGTATCTCCCAAGTTCTACATTGCATAGCTTTTGCCTGTCTCCCTACTCCATGCTGGCAAAATATAGCTATTACCTCCCAGGATGAAGCAGGGCTTTCCCATGGTGGATTTGCCTGCTTTATTGTTTCCTGGTTTTTCTCATCTCCAACCTTTCCAAATAGAGCTTGGAGAAAATGCACTTATGTTACTTGGTAGCCATTATTATCAGCCCACAGGAGCAGTGGTGTGCTAGAGCGATGGAAGGTTGTATGGTCCCTCCGCCTTGAGCTATGCATTCAATGCATCACCTTGGCAACTTGAACTTGGCGATAGTGGGAGTATTTACACCTTAGAGATCTATAAATACCACCAGGCATGTTTGATAGCATCTTCCACCTCTTCCTAGGGAGCTGGATTGCTCCCATATCCTCCCTATAGGCAAACGCTGCTAAGGAGGAGGGCTTGCACTCACAAAGCTTTCACTCCTGCTAGCCTCTCTGATTCGCCATTTGCCAGGCAAATGATACGTTGTAAGCAATGCTGGTGACGCTTACAGTCATCTGTGGGTCCTAAGGAGATAAATGAGATCACTGTGCCTCTGTCACTCAGCTTGGTTAGAGACCCAAAGAAGCCTGTTTCCAGTGGCTACTCCTGTCCAATCTTGCTTCAACCGCTCTACACAGGGCTGTGCCTAATTGATGGAAAAGGAGCAGATACAAGAAATGGCCTTCATCTTTGCATCCCCCTCAAGGCTTAATCGCTGAATCCGGTACTCTTTTGGAGTTGCCAGGCATATATGTATGATTTATTTAGTTTCTATTGATTATTGAGTTCCATGAGTACAGATTCAAGGTCTTTGAAGGGCATCATCTATGTAAACCTGCAGGCAGCAGGCAGCCAGGGCCAGTAGCTCTCAACAGTTAATGGAGTCAGATGTTTCCATCAGCTGCTGGAAGAAGCCCCTCAAAAGACATTTATGCTAGGCTCCTGTCTGTAAGCATAGCAGGTATCATGAATAGTGTCAGGGGTTGGCTCTCTCCCACGGGGTGGCACAATTCTTACCTGGAAAAAAATGAGTGTTTAAAAACATTTGTGGATTTGTCATGGTTACTAAGACAAAATGACAAAGGAAGTGAGCATCAACCTGACAGAGTGAAACAGTGCCTTAGGTTCGGCTCCAGGAGCAGATCCCAAGGCCAGAGCGTGGGCATGAACAGTGGTGAGGGACTGGTGTTACAGACTTAAGGCTTATGCTCCCCGCGATGCATGTTTAAATCTTAATCCTTGATGTATTACTATTAGGACACAAAGGTAGGAAGATCATGGGATGGATGAGTGGGTTTTGTGCCTTTAGAAAACACAACCCCTAGACCTCTGGGGGCGGGAGTGTGCTCCTACCCAAACTGTCTGGCGACAGCCTATTAGACAGAAGAGGGAGGGAGGGTGGGAATGGGGAGATAAGAGGGAGGGGATAACAATCGGGATGTAGTGCAGATAAATTATAATAAATAAAATATACATTAAAAACAAAACAAAACAAACCAGAGAGCCCTTTAGCTCACCTTTGGCCATGTGAGTATATATAAATGAAAAGTTAGACATGGGTCAGTTGGAAGACGGTCTGATTAGAATGCAAGTTGCCGGCACTCAGGCCTCACTCAACCCTCCAGCTCCAGAATTGTAAGAAACACTGATCTGTTGCTTACAAGCCACCTGGCGTGTGGTGATTGGCTGCAGCAGCCTTTGAGCAAGACGGAGGCTATGCCAGTTAAATTCTGGAGTGAGCATGTAGGCGTGAAAAGGTGAGGAAATGCATATGTTCATTATCTTCTTATTCTGACAAAATGCTTGACAAGAAGCAATTTAAGGGAGGAGCCATTTGTTTTGGCCCACAGTTAGAGGGCATAATCCGTGACTGTGGGGAAGACAGCAGTGGAGATGGTTCCTGGCGGTGGCAGCACTGTGCTAGGTGTCCGCTCACATATTAGACAGCCAGGAATCAGAGAGAGAAAGGGATGGGGCTAGAAGCATGGTAGGACTATAACTCCTAAGACCCGCCCACAGTGTTCCGGTTTCTCTAGCTAGGCTCCACCTCCTAAGGTGCTGGGGCTTCCACAAACAACTCTCTCCTCCGTGCGCAATGTCGACTTGACACAAACTACAGACACTAGGAAAAAGGACTCTCAATTGAGAACTTGCTGCAATGAGATTGGCCTTTAGGCATTTTATTGATTTATTATTGATGTGGGTTGGCTCAGCCTACTGTGAGTAGTGCGAGCCCTGGACAGTTGGTACTGTGTTGTCTAAGAGAGCAAGCCGGTAAGCAGCACTCCTCCATGGTGTCTGCTTTCGTTCGTCCTTCTAGGTTCCTACTTTTGCCTCCTTGGCTTTCCTTGATGGACTATGATAAGGACGGTGTAAGCAAATGAACCCTTTCTCCCGCAAGTTGCTTTTGGTCAGAGTGGTTTACAACAGCAACAGAAAGCTAACTACAATAGACACCACATGTTCAAACGCACGAGCCTATAGAGGGCATGTCACTATTGGTAACAGGCATATAATTAACCAACTCCTGCCATTCACTGCATGGATTGTCATGGTGTCAGGAGAAAACCTCGGGGCTTTGTACATGCTTGGCAGAGGCTCAATGGCTGGGGCCAGACTCCAGTCACTGGTTATTAATAAACTAGTGCTGCAAGTGTCAGTAGGTATGAGCAGAGCAGGAACAGAAGGCTATGAGAAACCCTTGGCAAAGAGCTATAGATAGAGGTGGCTGTTGGAATGCTGTTGGGGACCAAAGGGATCCAAGCAAGCACTGACATATATGCTGCTCAATAAATGAGTAGTAGGTATATATGGGGATTTTCCCATCAGAGTGAGTGATAGTTTTTTCTGCATTCTGATTTGTGTTCTACCCATAAGTCTTGAGGTATTGAGCTAATTTACAGCTGAGTAGACAGTTAAGGGGAAGACTTTGGAGCTCCAAAATTTGAGTGGGCATTGTGAACCTTAAAGAGCTCTTGCAGAGAATCTAGGTTCAACTCCCAGCACCCAAAGGGTGGCATACACTATGCACAACTCGAGTTTCAGGAAATTTTGGGGCTTCTCTCACTTCCACAGGCTTCTAGTACATACACAGTGCTGTAAATACATGGACATATGTGCAGGCAAAACACTCAGAATGAATAAATCTGATTTTTAAAAATGTAAAGAGGTCTCCAATAAATGAGGTTATCCAACAGAAGTCCTATGGTTTCCCAGCAGAGCAAAGAATTTGTAATGTGTTTGTTTCATAGATGCAGTGTGGCCTTCTAGCAACTGAACACTCTCAGTTTGATGTAAATTTGTCTTACCAGGTTTTGTGTATTAAATTGAAACACAATTTTTGTACATTTTAGGATCATCCTACTTACAGAGAGAAATAGCTACATTTCCCCTTTCCCCCCCTCTTCATAAGTTTAGAAAAATCTAGACTCAACCCAAAATTCACTTTTTTCTCCCAGAATTCACTCTTGACATTCTAAACTCAGGTGCTTGAGAATTTAGATATTTACAGACTAATGGCTATTAATCAGGAAATCTAAAATTCAACCAAAATGCTATTTAATTTTTATATGCTTTTAGTATTTTCTAGTTTTATTTTTTAAATATATTTTATTAATTTATTCATATTACATCTCAATTGTTATCCCATCCCTTGTATCCTCCCATTCCTCCCTCCCTACCATTTTCTCCTTACTCCCCTCCCCTATGACTGTGACTGAGGGGATCTCCTCCCCCTGTATATGCTCATAGGGTATCAAGTCTCTTCTTGGTAGCCTGCTATCTTTCCTCTGAGTGCCACCAGGTCTCCCCATCCAGGGAACGTGGTCAAATATGGGGCACCAGAGTACGTGTGAAAGTCACACCCCACTCTCCACTCAACTGTGAAGAATGTCCTGTCCATTGGCTAGATCTGGGTAGGGGTTTGAAGTTTACTGCCTGTATTGTCCTTGGCTGGTGCCATAGTTTGAACAGGACCCTTGGGCCCAGATCTGCGCATCATAATGTTCTTCTTGTAGGTTTCTAGGACTCTCTGGATCCTTCTATTTCCCCATTCTCCCTTGCTTCTCTAACCTAAAGTCCCAATAGGATGTCCTCCCCTCTGACCCACTTTCCTGGTAAGTGAAGACTTTCATGGGACATGCCCCTTGGGCTAGTGTCCAGATATAAGTGAGCATATACTATTTGAGTCTTTCTGCTTCTGGGTTAACTCACTCATTATGATCATTTCTAGTTCAGTCCATTTGTCCACAAATTTCGGGAATTCCTTGTTTTTAATAGCTGAGTAGTATCCCATAGTGTAAATATACCACAGTTTCTTTATCCATTCTTCTACTGAGGGACACTTAGGCTGTTTCCATGTTCCAGCTATTATGAATAAGGCTGCTATGAACATGGTTGAGCAAATGTTCTTGTTGTATAAACACTGGAGCATCTTCTGGGTATATTCCAAGGAGTGGAATAGCTGGGTCTTGAGGAAGCCTTATTCCCAGTTTTCTGAGATAATGCCAAATAGATTTCCAAAGTGGCTGTACTAGTTTGCATTCCCACCAGCAATGAAGGAGTGTTCCTCTCTCTCCACATCCTTGTCAGCATGTGGTGTTTCTTGAATTTTTTATCTTAGCCATTCTGATGGGTGTAAGATGGAATCTCAGAGTTGATTTTCATTTCCCTGATGACTAAGGAGGTTGAGCATTTCTTTAAGTGTTTCTCAGCCATTTGATAGTGCTCTGTTGAGAATTATTTGTTTAGTTCTGAGCCCCATTTCTCAATTGGGTTATTTGGTTTGGTGGTGTTTAATTTCTTGATATTTTGGATATTAGACCTTTGTGAGATGTAGGGTTGGTGAAGATCTTTTCCCAGTGTGTAGGCTGTTGCTTTGTTCTGTTGACAGTGTCTCTTGCCTTACAGAAGTTTCTCAGGCTCATGAGGTCCCATTTATTAATTGTTGACCTCAAGGCCTGGGCTGTTGGTGTTCTGTTAAGGAAGTTGTCTCCTGTGCCGATGTGTTCCAGGCTTTTCCCCACTTTTTCTTCTAACTGATTTAGTGTCTCTGGTTTTATGTTGAGGTCTTTGATCCACTTGGACTTGAGTTTTGTGCATGGTGACAAATAGGGGTCTAATTGCATTTTTTACATGTAGACATCCAGTTAGACTAGCACCATTTGTTGAAGATGCTATCCTTTTGCCATTGAATAGATTTGGCTTCTTTGTCAAAAACCAACTGACCATATGCGTGTGGGTTCATATCTGGGTCTTCGATTCAATTCCACTGATCAACCAGCCTATTGCTGTGCCAGTACCATGCTGTTTTAATTACTGTTGCTTTATAGTACAGCTTGAGATCAGGTATGGAGATTCCTCCGGAGGATCTTTTATTGTACAAGATTGTTTTAGCTATTCTGGTTTTTTTTTTCCATATGAAGTTCAGAATTGAACGTTCAATGTCTTTAAAAAATTGTGTGGGTATTTTGATAGGGATTGCATTGAATCTGTAAATTGCTTTTGGTAAGATGACCATTCTTACTATGTTAATTCTCCCAATTCACAAGCAAGGAAGATCCTTCCATCTTCTCATGTCCTCTTCAATCTCTTTCTTCAGAATTTTGAAAAATTTTTTTCAAACAAGTCCTTCACTTGCTTGGTTAGAGTAACTCCTAAATATTTTATATTGCTTGTGGCTAGCATGAATGGTATTGTTTTCCTAATTTCTTCCTCTGCATGATTGTCATTTGTATATAGGGAGGCTACTGACTTTTTTGAGTTAATTTTGTATCCAGCCAATTTGCTGAAGGTGTTTATCAGCTGTAGGAGTTCTCTGGTGGAATTTTGAGGGTCACTTATGTAGACTATCACATCATCTGTAAATAGGGATAATTTGACTTCCTCCTTTCCCATTTGGATACCCTTGATCCCCTTTTGTTGTCTTACTGCTCTGGCTAGAAATTCCAATACTATATTGAAGAGATATGGAGAGAGTGGGGAGCCTTGCCTTGTTCCCGATTTTAGAGTAATTTCCTTGAGTATCTCGCCATTTAATTTGATTTTGGCTATTGGCTTGCTCTATATAGCCTTTATTATGTTGAGGTATGTGCCTTGCATCCCTAATCTCTCCAAAACTTTAAACATGAATGGGTGTTGGATTTTATCAAATGCTTTCTCTGCATCTAAGGAGATGATCATGTGGTTTTTAATTTTCAATT
The DNA here is from genome assembly GCF_964271855.1 of Acomys minous. Taxonomy (NCBI): domain Eukaryota; kingdom Metazoa; phylum Chordata; class Mammalia; order Rodentia; family Muridae; genus Acomys; species Acomys minous. The sequence goes on along the minus strand of NC_140495.1, from coordinate 18,455,389 downwards.
TGTTTATATCGTGGATTACATTAATGAATTTCCATATATTAAACCATCCCTGTATGCCTGGAATGAAGCCTACCTGGTTATGGTGAATTATATCTTCTTGTATTCCTTTTGCAAGTATTTTATTGAGCATTTTTACATCAACGTTCATAAGAGAAATTGGTCTGAAATTCTCTTTCTTTGTTGAGTCTTTGTTAGGTTTATGTATCAATGTGACAATTGCCTTATAGAATGAATTTGGTAATGTTCCATCCCTTTCTATCTTTTGGAGTAGCTTGAAGAGTATCGGTATTAGCACATCCTTGAAGGTCTGGTAGAATTCTGCACTGAAACCGTCTGTCCCTGGGCTTTTTTTGGTTGCAAAACTATCAATGATTGCTTTTATTTTTATAGGGGAAACGGGCTTGTTTAGCTGGTTTATCTGTTCTTCAGTCAATTTTGGCAACTGGAACTGATCAAGAAAATCATCCATTTCCCTTAGATTTTCAAATTTTGTGGCACATATGCCTTCAAAGTAGGATCTTATGATTCTTTGTATTTCTTCAGTGTCTGTTGTTATGTCTCCCTTTTCATTCTGATTTTGTTGATTTTGATACTGTCTCTCTGCCTTTTAGTTAGTTTGGCTAATGGCTTGTCTATCTTGTTGATTTTCTCAAAGAACCAGCTCTTGGTTTTGTTGATTTTTTGCACTGTTTATAATTTATTAATTTCAGGCCTGAGTTTGATTATTTCCAGATGTCTATTCTTCTTGGGTGTTTCTCCTTCTTTTTTTCCTAGGGCTTCCATCTGTGTCATTAAGTTGCTTATGTGCGATGTTTCCAATTGCTTTTTAAAGGCACTTAGTGCTATCAATTTTCCTCATAGCACTACTTTCAATGTATCCCACAAATTTGGGTATGTTGTTCCTTCATTTTCATTGAATTTCAGGAAATCCTTAATTTCTTTCTTTATTTCTTCCCTGCACCAGGTGTCATTAAGTAGTGAGTTGTTTAGTTTCTGGGCCTAATCCACGTACTTAGTCCAGTTAGCGCTGAATCCAACCAGAGTCTCAGGCCCAAACCGCACACTGAGCTCGCCAAGTTCAGCTAGAGTCTCTGGGCCCAAATTTCCGAGTCCAGCCAGAGTCTCAGGGCCGGGACCATGCTCCAAGCTCAGCTAGAGTCTCTGGGCCCAAACTGCCTGCTAATCTCAAGTAGGGACTCTGGGGACTCTGGGCCAAAACCGCACACTGAGCTCAGCTAGGGACTCTGGGCCCAAACTGAGGGCCGAGCTCTGCTAGGGTCTCAGCGGCTGAACCTTGCACCGAGTCCAGTTTGGGTCTCAGGGCACGAGCCACACGCTGAGTTGAGCTTGGGTCATGGGGCCCAAATCTTGCACAGAGTCCCCTCTTCTGCAGCAATTCCCAAAGGTCACTATGCCAATCGCCTCTGCTGGAGGGTTCCCAGCTGCAAACCTCAGCTGCCGCCACCTCTGCCGCTCTGGTCCGAAAACATCTGTGCTCCTCCCGTGTGCAGGGGTACGCAGGTTTTCTGTATTTTGGTCCTTTCGAACTGTGGAGTACTCCCGCTGTAATGGGGTGGGGAGCTTGGAGTTCCTGGTTCAGAATTCCATGCAATTTCCTGAATTGTTTACTGGACCTTCTAAACATGGTCCACGCTGCTTGCCACCATCTTGGATCTCTCAAAATCTCTCTAGTTTTAATATTTAGAAAGAGATTGATAAAGTAGCTTAGAAAATAAAAGTTAAGAAAATTAAGACAGGAAATAAAGAACCTATCTTTTCCTTTTATTTGAAGGTTCTATTTTGCTCAACTCATAACAGGTAGCACTTTAACAAAACCAAAAACTTTCAGAATATTCATAAGAATAATGTGGCTATAATATTTCCAAATTGTGTGTATATATGAAATATATATCTATATATATGAAATAGTTTGACTATAAGCCAATTCAATGCCACTGAATATTATAAACATGCAAAACAAAGTGGATTTTGTTTTGGTTTTAAAGTAATATGCTTTGCTGGGTGGTGGTGGCCCACACCTTTAATTTCAGCATTTGAGAGGCAGAGGCAGGAATTCTCTGAGTTCCAGGACACCCAGGGCTGTTACCCAGAAAAACTTTTTCTCTAAAAACCAGAAAGAGCAGTATGTTTTTATGAATGACCTAAACATATTCATCTAAGCAAATAGCAGAAGTGTACTATCAATGATACCAGCAGTAAAGCACCCAAATTATGATGTTCGACTTTGTGTCACAGTGTTTATGTTAGCCATAAACTCTGGTCATAGTAAAGGCTAAGAGGAGGAAGTAGGTCGCTTATAATAAGTAAACAAATAACAATTGCAGTTGAGAAACCAATTGTTCCCTCTATGTTATTTCATTTTCTGAATGGAGCATTTCATTTTCTCAAGCTAAAGGGGCCGCCTGTTTGTATCCTGTGCTTATGAAGTACAGAATGAACAGCTGCAGAGTGACTAGACTCTGAAGTCTGATATTTTCATTAACTTGTCTCTCAGGACAAACATCTTTGTGCATTTGTAACTGCTTTCGCTGAGATCCGTTGTTTGTGTAAGACATTTGCCACTTTGTTAAGAACTTTGAATGTATCCATTCAAAGTAACCTAGATTGGGAAAAGACTAATAGTAGTAAAAGACTAAATGTAGTAAATGTCCAGAGCTTCCAGCAATCATGCAAAGGATACATTAAAACACCTTTGACTGCTAAAGAGTACACATCTTTATAGCTATAATATAACAGGGAGTATTTTGATACATATGGATTAAGTGATATTTTAGGGCAGCATTGACATAGCTCTCTCTTCAAATATTTCCTTTGTGATGAACACATTCACAAGTATTTTCTCATAGCGGGGGGGGGGGGGGGGGGGGGAGGGGTTTATTGTTTTTTGAACATTTCTAACATATGTACAATGTATCTTGGTCATACTTGCCCCTATGGGTCCACTGGAAATCCCCAAAAGTTTTTGCTAACACATCTTCCTCTAACCCTCTCTCCTTCTCTTCCCCTCCCTTCCTTCTTTCCTATTAGCTTATTTTTATTGACCCACAAAGTCTAATTAGTGCTGCCCATATGCACGCACATGAGTGCGTGGTCATCCATTGAAACTTGGGAAACCAACCCTAAAAAAGAAAAGTGACACCAGCACTAGAGGAAGAAGAGGCAGGAGGATGTCTGTGAGTTCAAGGCCAGGCTGGTCTACAAGGTGAGTCCAGGAAAGCCAACGCTAAAAAAAAAAACAAAAAACAAAAAACAAATAAACAAAAAGCTGAAAATAAATAAATAAAAGGAAAAAAACCCAAGAAAAATAAAATAAAATAAAAAGAGAAAGAAACATGACTCTGCCTCTCCCAGGCACCATCAACTGCCAGTAACTTCTCAGCCAGGTAAAAGGCCTTGGTAGCCCCTCCCCCATCCATGCGGACATTCTTAACTGGTCTGATCTGTGTGGGTCTTGTGAAGGCAAAAGTCTTTTTTTTTTTTTTTGTCTTTCAATAGCTAATTGAAAAAACTGTCTATATAGCTGAAACACAATGCACAGCTGGTTTTTGTTGGTGTATAGTGTATAGGGTGGTGGATGGAGGGTTTAGATATTATCGGGGAAGGTGACAGGTATGTTGATGGGTTTTCAGCCTGGCATGCCACTTAAGTTTCAAGTTCTGCTTGAGTTGTGAGGGTCTCTTATCTTGTGCTGCTTGTCACAGTCCTGAAAGGTGTCTGGAAGCTAATTAATACTACGTGCCATCTGTTCCTGGATGAAGCATTGGTCAAGTGTTTAAAGACTTCCTCCCAGGGACTCACTCTACAGTGTAAGGCAATTTTGGAGAAATGTATGCTCCCCTCCCCACCACCCACCCCCAGTCCCCCAACCCCCTGCAGCCAGGCTTTTGCTAGAAGGAGCCCCTGGTTTTCTTATTCCTTTTGCAGAGTCCTCTTCAATCTCTTCCTTTGATTCCAAAATATTTTAATGCTCTTGCCTAGAAACATCCATTTGTAAGCTGGGTGCTGGGGGTACATGCCTGTAATCCCATAGCTCTGGGAGGCAGAGGCAGGCAGATCTCCTGGTCTACAAAGTAAGTCCAGAACAATCAAGGTGACACAGAGAAACCCTGACTTGAAAAACAAAACAAAACAAACAAATCCATTTGTATCTGACTTGCATTTCCACAAAGATGATTAGAGAGAAGTATGAGAGAAGTTCTCCCTTTTAAAGTGGGCTTAGTAAGAATATTATTTTTATTTAAAATTTTAGTGATGTATGTGTGTTGTTGTTTTTGTTGTTGTTGTGTATATGTGCATGTGGAGGCCAGAGGTCATTGGTGGGTGCCTTTCTCAGCTCTTTCCACCTTATTCAGGCAAGGTCCCTCACCTAGAGCTCACTTATCCCGCTAATCTGCCTAGCTATCCAGCCCCAGGGCTTTTCTCATCTCCACAGTCACAGGATTACATGTATGCACCACTGTATCTGGCTTTTACGGAGGTCCTGGGGATTGAACTAGGGTCCCCCTGCTTATACGGCAAGTACTTTACTGACTGATCCATCTCCCAGCCACGCAGTATCTTGTGTTTTGGAGTATTAAATTTCTCTCTCTCTCCCTCTCAAATAGTTACTTCTCAAATCCTTCCCCAGCTGTTATGCAGCCAGGTCATCTCACAGGCTCTAACTCTGAAACAATTCTTCCATCTTCAGCATTCGTTCCTCCAAGCTCTCCTCTCTTGTGTTTCCCCTTGGCTGTGGCACAGCCTCAGTCCACAGAAAGTTAGCTGATGATCACCTCAGAGGGGGCTCTAGAGGAGACATGAGATGCTCTCTTCCCCTCTTCCGTCCCCCTTGCTTCACACCTTCGCTGCCTTGAGGAAAGAAAATCCCTAAAGTTTTCTTCTCTTGTAGTCTCAGACCCACAGTCTGCCGAGTGTGATCCCTTGGAGGAAAAAAGTAGGCGTGAGAAATTTTAACACTGTTTTCTGTGGTTTATTGTTGGGTTGTCACAATTTTGTTTGCTTCTCCACAAACCTAACCTTTAAAAAGAATTGAAAAATCAATCACGAACATAATATTAAAAACGTGAAACGGTATGAAAGTAAGTCTTCCTCAAACCTCAGACTATTTCCTGGGGCATTGGCATCCAGGCCGGTTAAGTGGGAAGCTTGAGAGAGTCTTCAAGGGTAGAACAAGGCAGGGACAGGAGTGGTAGCGCGTTCTTACAGGAATGCTTGTTTGCTTTTGGCCTTTGTTTTTTAAAAATATCTTTTGTTAATTTATTCATATTACATCTCAGTTGTTGTCCCATCCCTTGTATCCTCCCATTCCTCCCTCCCTCTTAGCTTCCCCTTACTCCCCTCCCCTATGTCTGTGACTGAGGGGGACCTCTTCTCCCTGTATATGCTCATAGGGTATCAAGTCTCTTCTTGGTAGCCTGCTATCCTTCCTCTGAGTGCCACCAGGTCTCCCTATCCAGGGGATGTGGTCAAATATGGGGCACCAGAGTTCGTGTGAAAGTCAGACATGCAATAAACTTCGTACCCCTACCCAGATCTACCCAATTGGCCTTTGTTTTTAGACTAAAAGTGACAAATTGTTTTCCACTTTCTAGTCACCGGTTTTCCGCAGACCAAGTCACCCTCGGTCACGGCCGCATCACATGCGAGTGTCAGCGTCTCTTTTAACCGTCTACTCCGTCGGTCGAATCAGGGGCTGTTCCAATGGCTTCCCTTCCTACTTGTGCTTACGTGGTCTGTGGTTATGAGCCGGGCTGAGAGATTTATCCTTACTGAATGTCATTTCCTCAGAACCTGGCATGTTTGCCGGATGAGTTCTATGGATCCAAGACAGGCGTGTCTATGCATGGGCAAATGCCTTTAAAATCACCTGCATACATGAACATTCGAATGTGGGGTCTGTTCCTTAATTTCCTTTCTTTATACAGCCCCTTAGGATGGTGACAGGAATAAGACCACCTCAATCTTGGAGGGGGTGTCACTCTCATTTCCTTTTTGTAGGTATGCACCTGCAGTGTAGGCATTCATAGTCCATAGAAGCCACAAACATACTTTTGTCTGGATACAAGGCAAGCAGGGCGGGCGGGCGGGGAGGGGGCACGGCGGTGCTCGGCCAGCTGTGCAGTGGTTTCTTGTAGTCTTACCAGCAGTTGAGGCTGGTAGGAGCAGGGGTTGCCCGTGGGTAATGATGCAATCCCTCATCCTCAGAGTGAGGGGCAGGACATCTAGGGGTAGTCAGTCTCTAGCCTGGTAACTCAAAGTCAACTGACAGAAAGGAAAGGGTTTTTGTTTGTTTGTTTGTTTGGGTTTTTTTTTGGCCCGTAGTTTTGGAAACTTCAGTCCACAGTCATTTAGACCCATAACGCTTGGTCTTATGGGTAAGCAAGCACATTCTGAGAAGACAGAGTGGCATTGCACATCATCTATTCTCTTCAGGACCAACCCACCAAAAGAAAAAGAGGGAGCCCCTCAAGAGCCTGCCCCAGTGAGTCAAAGACCTCCTATAACACCCTACCACTCAGAGTTTGTCACCCCAGTAATGGCAAGCTGGGGCCCAATCCTTTAATATATGGACTATTGGAAGCTTCTGAGACAAGGAGTATAGGCCTCCTTCAGGTAGGACACAGGGACCCCTCACTTACCATCCAGGGCTTTCATCTCTGAATCTCCTACAGGGTGTCTTTCCTGCTTATACCGTCTCCTCTTGAACTTGACCAGGTTTTCTTGACTTGTAGACTCAGGGTTGAAAGGGACATGTATAAACCATCTTGTCCTGCCTCAAGAGCCCAGTTAAAATTTGACAAGCAGTTCCTTCATGCAGGAAAGACTATACCCACCCCCCTCCAAGGCCCCTGTTTCAGTTGGTGATGGCTTCAAAGCCACTGCTAAAAGCTCATGGTGTAAATCTTTCTTCAGAGGGATGCCCATTCCCGTATTTTTGTTTTGCATCCCTTTTGGACAGACAGGGCAGATAATAGCAGATTGACCTGGCCCTATTACCCTATTAGCATAGCACAGGGGCAGGGAGAGCAGGCAGGCACCTTTTATTGCCAGTGGTGGCTAATAAATCAGAGCATTCTGAGTCGGCCCTTTTCTCATTAGAGGAAGGAAGAGAGATCCTGCTTTGGTGTTCTGTCTCAGCTACATCAGCTTCCAGATGAGCAGCTCCCCTGTCAGCATCGTTTGAGCTGGGAGTCCTGCATGAGGTGAGATCAGGAAGCTGGATTGTCTGTGTGTTAGGTGTGTGCTTGTGTAAGCCACCTATATATATGCATATATTTATTGCAATGTGTATATGCATATGTCCATCTGTGTGTATATGCATCTAAGTATGTACATAAATAGATAGACAAGTGTGTATACACAGGCATACACATAATAGACTTTACAATGTGTAATTGTGAAAGAAAGCAGAAGATATATATCTTGTGTAGAGAAACAGAGAGCTGCAAGAAGACCTGAGAAAAGAAAGTTCTGGCAAAAGTAGGTGTTTTTCAAATGATAAATGTTCAGTGGGATAATTTCTTTCCAACCTCCTTTCTTCTATAATGGATTTTAATGACAGCCCTTCCTCTGTTTACATGGGGGCATCTCCAGTGAATCTGGTTGCCATGGTAATTAAAGATAAACTGGTCCAGTTCTGCAGTTTTGGATAGCATGCTTTGAATAGTTGAGGTAAGGAGCCTGCAAGTGTTGGTTTTGTGACTTGGTGCCTTGCTGATCCTTACCTAACTCTGAGAGTCAGAAAGATCAGTCCTACACTCAGTGAATCAGTTCTGTTATTTTGTTCTTGTTGCAAGAAAAACAATGTCATATGAAAGGTGTGTATATATCAGTGTATGCATAATTGCATATGTGGGTATGAGCACGTGAACATATGTGTGTGTGTGTGTGTGTGTGGTGGGTATGCTGGAAGTCTTCCTTAGTCTCTTTCCATTTTATTTATTGAGGTAGAATCTCTTGCTGAATACAGAGCTTTCTGATTTGACTAGTTGGGCTAGCCAGCTTGTCCTGGAGACATCCACCTCCCATGCTCTGCTCCCCAACTCCACCCCCATCTCTTCCTTTCTAGTACTGAGATCACAGGTGGCCACAATGCCTGTTTGACCTTACAGAGGTTCTGGGAATCTCAATTCTGGTGAGCACAGGTAGGTGTTTTATGCACTGAACCATTTCCTAGGTGGCAATAAATGTTTCTAGCATCTCTACTTTGCTCAGGTAACTGCTAAGTGGATACAGAGATGAAAGGAAATTGACCTTAGAGACACAACTTCATGCTGACTCATCTCTTAAAGCTCCCCAAAATATTCCATCCAGATTTCTTTGCAATTGGTTACCCCATGTGGGAAGAGCCAGTAGGCATACTGGACCTATAGCACCATTGTTGGAATCAAGTCACATGCATCAGCATGCCAGCTTTGCCACCAGCTCCACTGTGAGACTGTGAGAAAATTACTTAACCTTCTTGATCTTCAGTTTCCTGTCTCATCTTGAGGGTGCTGATATTACAGTATTTATTATTTAGAGCTATGGGGAAGAGTAAATTGATGTATATATATAGTGCTCGGAGCCATGCCTGGTGGCTACAAACATGACATATCATTACTGCTATTTTTGTTGATGTTATTACACTGGTTCTCGCTGGGGAAAAAAATAATACCCTCCTTTTTTCTACTACTCTTAAATAGAGTCTCAGATAATAATACAGTTAAATAAAATGTTGAAGTGACAGATCACTTTTTGAGGTCACCTCAAAGTCTTTTGAGACTCTCCACTTTTTCTCTTTTTTTTCCTCCTGAATTTGAGGTTTAGCTTTGGAGGTGGCAGTGATTTCACTAACTAATTATATGGAATTGCTTTTCTACAATCCACCAGAAACATTATAAGTCTGTGCTAAGTCACCCTCTGCTGTTACTCCTGAGAACTTGTATGGATACACTAATGGGAAGGATGTACCGAGGCTGACCCTGGGGTGCAGATGGTTTTCATGACTTAAGCATTGGGAAACACAACTTAAACAGTGCTTCACAAATGGGCTTTTAAAACTTCCCCCATGGGGGCTGGAGAGATGGCTCAGAGGTTAAGAGCACTGGCTGCTCTTCCAAAGGTCCTGAGTTCAATTCCCAGCCACCACATGGTGGCTCACAACCATCTACCATGAGATCTGGTGCCTTCTTCTGGCAGACAGGTGTACATGCAGGCAGAACACTGTATACACAATAAATAAATAAATCTAAAAAAAAAAAAAGTTCCAAAACCTAAGAATTAAAAATCAAAACAAAACAAAATTTCCCCCACAGGAAGCCAAATGGCTTCCATGCTCATGTCACTTTCCAAAAGCATAGGAAAAAGCTAGGAGCTTGGGCAAGAATACAGTAAATGTCAGATGCCATGTATATCTGCTCTGTGGGCAGGCTTTGTTCAACACTTGGGATTTTAAAATGCTACATTGGTAAGTCCACTGGGAACCTCTGATCCTACCTTCATGCGATGGCTAACACTGATTGTCAACTGGATAGGGTTGAGAATCACCTGGGAGGTAAACCACTGGGCCTGGCAGTGAGAAAGTCTTTAAATTGAGTTAACTGGGGTTAACCAACTACAGCTTGTACCATGGCATGGATTCGAGTCCCAGACTGAATAAAAAAGAAAAAGCAAGTGAGACACCAGTATTGCTCCTCTTCTGATTCTTGTGTGACAGTGAGCACAGTGTGACAGTGAGCACAGTGTGACCAGCTACCACACCTGTGCTACTGTGACTTCTGTCCCTAACTGGGAGCACAAATAAATATTCCTTTCTTTAGGTTGTTCCCCCCCCCCCACCTCAGGAAATTTGTCACAGAAAAGAGGTCTTGGTCCCATTTATTGTCAGCAGTGAGACTCTGACATGCAACACTCAGCATTCTCTTTAGCTTCACAGAACAGAGGCTTAAGCATTTTCCTTGTTTTCAAGCCTGGGGTGAGAAGATCAGAAATTTATCCAATCCTGATTTTGTCCTTGGTTGTCAATCACTTTCTTCTCTATTAAAGAGAGAGGCCTGTCTTTGGCCGCCCTTTCATCCTTGCGTTCTCCCAAGTGTTCCTTTATAACCACCCATCACACGTGTACCAACTGCTAAACCAGAGCTAAACACACAGGAAATACAAGCAAATCACTCCCAGGCCTGGGAGAACAAGGAAAACCAGAGATTATTGGGATAGAGAAAATTAGTCATTTTAGAGAAGTCTGTCTATCAGGAGCTTTGATATCACTTCAGTTAAGTGAACATGACCAACCACAGTGATAGAGAAGCTGAGTTTTGGGGGGCAGGGAGCTGGCTTTGCACATGATCCCCTTTATGTTCAATCACTTACCAGGACCTCTTGGTGACTGCACCCAACTGGAAACCTGAGCAAAAAGATGTCAATGAGGTGCCCCAAATGGGTACCATATTCCAGGGACCATAGGGGGAAAAATGGAGAAAGGCAAACGAAATGGGAAAGGCAAAGAAAATACCCAGAGCATTAGGGTTTTTATGAATGAATCCCAATAACCCACCGTGGCTAAAAGAAATACATTTAAGTCTACAAGGGGTAAAAGCATTACTGTTTTCTCTTCAAAACTTAACATAGTTGCTGAGGGCTTTGGGCCCAATGATGCCTTAGGGAATCAGAACGGCAGTCAATACGTCATGGTCTCATGTTATAAGAAAGATGATTACAAATGCTTTTCTTGCCCTTCTATGGAGACATAAAATTATTTCCCTCTCATATGGCCTAGATTTAGTCCACTTGGTTTGTTTTTGGCCAACAACAACAACAAACTCAATAGTTGTAAAAATTCTAACTCTTCCAAGTATACATTGAAAGAGATCTTGAAGATAATTTCTTAGGAAAGATGTTCTTGGGAAATTGATCTACTCTATATAAGAAAGTCAGCTATCAAAAGACTATGATCTTGGGATTCAAGTTTGCAGACAAGGCTGAGCCTCATGTTTCAGGTATCCCCAACAAGTGGCCAAGCATAGAAATAAATCTCTCAAGCAGCCTAGCTACCTTCTAGAGCAGAAAAGCCAAATGCAGTGCATTTCTCAAATTCCTGACCTTCAAAATCTTCCAATATGCAATAAAATAGCTGTTGTTTTATTTCATTCTGTTTGGGGGTGGGGAAGTTTTTTTTTTAAAGCAGCGCTATGCCATTGAAACATGCTTTAACGTTCTTATATTGATTATTTTCATTCATCTTATCATCCATATTTTTTTAAAGATTTATGTAATTACTATTGTGTATACAGTGCTCTGCCTGCATGCACACCTGCAGTCCAGAAGAGGGCGCCAGATCACGTTATAGATGGTTGCGAGCCACCATGCGGTTGCTGGGAATTGAACTCAGGACCTCTGGAAGCGCAGTCACTGCTGTTAGCCTCTGAGCCATTTCTCCGGGCCCCTCATGCATATTTTTTTTAACGGGGAGCAAATAACACCAACTACCATTAACCCATCCATCCATCCGTACTCATGATACAGCTTTGACTTTCTGATTTGGTGAAGAATAATGTGGGCCAGATAAGGACTCTCCCGTGGAGCTGTTGACCTCCAGGGGCGTTATTGGTTTGCGGAAGTAGAGAAACCTGCAGAGTTAGGATCTACAGAACCATGACAAATTTAGAAAGTGAAGCACAGAGAACAAATATAATTTTAAATAGTCTCAAGTTGTCTTTAAATACAAATTTAAATATAAAGCACACATTCTGTGCTCCTTATTCAAATGCTTCATCAAGACGAAAATATTGAGGCCCAGGAGAGATGGGTTAACAGTCAAGAGCATGCATTTCTCTTGTAGATGACTTGAATTCAGTTCTTAGAACACACAGAGGATGGCTCACAACCACCTGTAAGTCCAGCCCAGGATACCCAGTGCCCTCTTCCAGACTCTGCAGGCATCTGTACTCAGGCACACACATACGCAGCCACAGACACACATATGCACACAACTAGACCTAAAATAATGATTAAAAACAAATACACTTATATTAAGCTAAGTGGCGCGCTTAGACCACTTTTTAGCAGAAAGTTCAATTGATGCAGTTACTGAGATTTAAGGGGACGCACTCACCAAGAACATTAGTAAGCATAGTGTGGTCGGAGAACTGCTGAGGTTTTTTTCCCCCAGCGTAACAAGGAAGCACAGCATTTCTGTGGGTTAGGAGAAAAGTTATCTCTCGCAATAGGTTCTAGTATATGCGTGGGAGGGAAATGTCCACTCATCTGACTTGCTCTGACACACGGCATAATGGAGACTTCACGGCAACGTGCACTTGCAAGGCTGCTGGAGACTTGGAAAACATCATGGCAGCTCGCATAAACAATGGAGGGGGAGACCTGGTGGCACTCAGGGGAAGGACAGCAGGTTACCAAGAAGAGACTTGATACCTTATGAGCATATACAGGGGGAGGTAATCCCCCTCAGGAACAGTCATAGGGGAGGGGAATAAGGGGAAAATGGGAGGGAGGGAAGAATGGGAGGATACAAGGGATGGGATAACCATTGAGATGTAATAAGAATAAATTAATAAAAAAATGCTTAAAATGTTACTGAAAACAAAGTCGGCAACGGCTGTTCCATTGTAGCCGCACTCCTGTTTGAAAAGAGAGGAGAAGTTTGCCTGGGAAAGGAGGAACTTGAAAACGCCACAGGATAGCAGCAGGTACAACTGTATGCACCTGTTATAACACGGGCACTTTGGTAAGCGTGGAGTTTTAACCAAAACTTAGGCATACATTTTATGGTGCTGGGCATGGAAGGCCATACATGCTAGGGGAGTGCTCTACCTATGGGGAAAACTCATCTTACAGCTAGAAAAGGAGCCTACAGAGGCCAAACAGCCTTTAAGCTCACACAGCAACAAAGAGGGGACCCTGCAACCCAAGTTCTTACTTTCAATATCAAGCGCACATTGTTTCTTTAGACGTGACGTGTATTTAGAATACACACCCCCTTCAGGAATTAGCAAGGTCAAAAGGAAGCGAGGGGAATTTAATAGTTATATTTGCATTCAGGGGTCACTTTCATCTTAATAAGGCATTTTGCCTCTCCCTAGACATGTGCTCTGAAGTGCGCTGCAATGAGGAAGTGAGCTGCAGAGTCCCCACTGTGTTCAGATCAGGAAACAGCTTCCAGTGTCCTTGTACAGTTTAGTACACCCAGAGAAGGAACAGATAAATATTTTAAGGAAAGGCTTACAGGCACTTGAAGGGTTTGCTTATAAATTAATACATGGTACATCTCTTGACACTTGAACAAGGCAGTTTAAAAAAATATTCCTTTTATATAGCCAGGAGAAAAATCTTGGAACTTGTTCAGATATAAATATATGTTATCCCAAGCAGGATTTGGAACCATTTAGAATGTCAGTTTTTATTTTTTATTTTTCAAAACCAGGACTCTGGGAAGCTGCCAAAAAGCTACTCTTATTCTCAGGGGGAAAAAATGTATTGACACGCTGAGAGGTCTTTTTTTTTTTTTCTTCTTATAGTTTCAGTATAGATGCATTCCCTACCACAAACTCATCCATTTTCTTAAGACTTCGTGGCATAGGTAAACCTTCAATGATAAAAACCCACATCCCTGTAACATCCTCCCGCAAATACAGCTGACTGAATGAACAGGAAGAGGAAACATTTGAGAGGCATCCATCCTAAGATCTTTGTGGCTGTCACTCACAAAGATGTTTTTGTTTTTTGTTTTATTTATTTATTTTTTGCTCTGGGGTATTGGGACAATTTTATTTTATTTTATTTTTAATATTGTCATTGTTCATCACATGTATACACTGAGCCCAGACGAACCGAGAGAAGATCAAATACTGGATGAAAATAAAACAGGGGACTGATTATAGCTGACAGATCTGGCCCCTAGAGCAGTGGTTGACACATGCAACCACTTTACAGGGAAGGGGACGTTGTCTGTTCATTTAGCCTCGATGGATCCCCAGACACTTGTTAAACATGCAGACACAGAAACCACCCACCTTGTCCCCAGAAGACAGCGTTTCCTGGTGCTCCACTCCTTCCTCTAGTTCTTAAATGTTTCCACATCTCCTTACTTGGGTCTTTGAGGGGCGGTATAGCTATCCCACTCAGGGCTAAGTGCTTGTGTTTAGTCTCAGTGTTTTGGCCAGGTATGAGCCTCTGTATTAATCCTCACCCATTGTACACAGAAGCTTCCCAGTCAAAGGGAGACAGCAGTGCTAGTCGAAGGCGTCTGTGTAAGTATGTAGAAGACAGTTTGGCTGCATAGCCATTTAGCTTAATGCCAAGTAGGTACGATCATACAATCTGTTATGAACGCAATGTGTGAAATTGTCAAAAAACTATATTAAAAAATTAGCCACAACAAAAAGACAAGCAACTTTTTGTGGGATTGTAGAAAAAGACAGGGCAATTTGAGGAGGAAATAGGACTTTGCAGGGCTAGAAGAGGGATGTGGTCCGAGAGAAGCCACATAGGCAGGTTGTATGCCTACGCATGGCATTCTGAGACCTTCAGAGAGGACATGGCTTTTTATTATTATTTTTTTGTGTGTGTGTGTTAGAAGCTGATGAAACTTTTCATAAAGGATAGATTCCAATGCATGGAAATAACACCAGAGACCTCTAACGTGGTTGCCAACAGGAACATCTTGGGAGCCAAGGATGTTTTTAAATGAACAACTCCAGACATTGGTACCTACTAAAAATGGTTGGCAGGGTTAGTGACTGTTTGGCTAGTGAATGAGGAATTAGCTTGGCCCATTGGGATGGAGACAAGCTCATGAGCTGATCACCTTTTTGGAAGCAGTACAGGGAAAACTTGGTGATGGGCATCTAAGCAGAAAAGGGGGATAAGAGAGAGGAATGTGGGCAATTGTTCTGAGATGTTTAGTTTGTGCAACTTGGTGATGCCCCCTCTGTGGTTCCCTAATCCTTCCTGTGATGGCCTTTCTTCAAGACCAAGTTTTGGGGGTTATAGTGAGGGATCACGGGGCTTATTTAGTCTAGGTGTCCTGCCTTTCATCTTCGAGGTTGGAGTCTTGAACATGAGGAGTGGACAAGAGTAAAAGGATAGGACGGTGCTTGGGGGGAGTTCAGGACTTGTTTCCTGTGACAACCATGTGGATTCGTCTCGTCTATCTACAGAGCTCTGAGTATAAGAAGCCACATGGCACCCTTTTTTTGTCACAAATTATGGCAGCCAGGCTGACCTAGTTGCAATCAACTCTGTGGATTGAAAAATAATAAGTTAAATTCATCATAAAAGTAAATATTATCAGAAGGCACTATCAGCATTTTCCAAGCAATAAGCATTCTGAATGTGGTTATATATTCATTTTGTGCTAATTAACATAAATCAATCCTTCCCTCTTTCCCATGTGCTTAACACAGCAGGTGGTTGGGCCCATAACTCTTTCAGTGCCATTTCTGGACTACTTTAAATGACCTGTAATTTTGGAAGAACTCAATAGTATGAGTTACTACTTGAATTTGTGTGGGGTTATAATGTCTGACACATACACACACACATTCACACACACACATACACACACTCACTCACATGTCTATATTGTTTGTTTGCTTCTTTGTTTGACATCTCAGAGAGAAATTGTCCACCTCAGGCTGACCTTGGAAATGGCTGTGTAGGGTTGATTGTACTGACTTCATTGAGTGAGGACTGAAGACCTGCCCATTGCGGGTAACAGCATTTGATAGGTTTGTGTCCTGGACTGTACAAGTGTGGAGGGGCCACATACAAGTGAGCGTGCCTGGATTCATTCTGTTTCCGTTCTCAGCTGTGGCTGTGACTAGATACTCCAAAGTTCCTGTGTTAATTTCCACGAAATGATCCCTTGTAACTTGGAATTGTACACCAAATAACCTGTTCTTCTGAAAGCTGCTTTTGTCAGGTAGACTTTGTTTTTGTTTTTGTTTCTTGCGGGGTGGGGGTAGGGAAGGTCTCACTCTGTGTTCCTTGGCTGTCCTGGAAATGGCTATGTAGCCCAAGTTGGCTTTGAACTCAGCTCACAGAGATCCACCTGCTTCTGTTTCCTGCTGAGCACTGGGATTAAAGTCATGTCCCAGTACCACAAGGCACTTTATCACAGCCACAGAAATGACACTAAGGCAGGTCCTTGCTATGAACTACAGTTTCTGTAGAGGACAACTGATGCTCAGACCGGGGCAGAACTGACCAAGGTCGCACAACTGGCATACACAAAGGTTGAAGCAGCATTCTAGATCTCTTATTTCAGAGGCTGGGGGAAAATGCAGTGTTTCTCAAACGTCGATTGTCCCCAAGTCACTGGGAAGGCTTGCTGAAGCAGCTTCAAATGTCATCCCCACGGTCCTTCTGAGTCAGCAGTTCTGGGCTAGGGCCTGGAAATGAACATGACAGGCAGACTCTTACGGGCTGTTGACGCAGCTGCTCTGAGGGCCATGCCATGACCCCGCTGTGGTGCAGAGAAGTGGGTTTCTAGTCAGGCTGCTGGGGTGTGAATGCTGGCTTCCTTATTAGTATGGACAAGAGCTTGGGAAGACTCCTCTTTCTCTCTGAGCTATTTATTACCCGGAGTACCTGCCTGCCAGAATTGCAGTAGGATGAGGTGGGATGAAGTTTCTCAAAGGCTCCCGAAAAAGCCTGGAGTCTAGAAGTCACTGTGAATTTCCCAATTGTTATTTTTTTTCTTACCAAATTATACTTTCCAGCCACTGTTAGTCTTTTCTGTGCTCTGAGCCGCCCTCACATATTCCATTTCTGAAGCTTCATCATTTTTGTTTTATCCCGGCCACAACAGTGTTTACCAAGGCGTTCATTTCTTCCTTCTGCATCATCCACTGCCCCTATCCCGCATTCCCCTCACCAACCAAAAATGAACTGTCTCAAATAGAAGACAAAACCCAGCCCTCTCTCTGGCTTTGCAACTTTGCTCACTCAACTCCAAGCCCAACTGTCCTTGTGTATGTCCCCCACGTGGCCCGGAAGACATGGTGGAATCTTCTGAGATCCCTCTCTAGAAGAAGATCTATAAGGATTGTGGCCATCTGTGAGAACCCTCAGCTCCTCTGTGGCCATAATGCCTCCCATTAGCAGGAGTGTAATCAGTCCTGAGAGAGGTGACTGACACATGAGGGTGCTGGATGGCGAGGGGTCAGGCGAGCCACATGGCACCTGGGGTGATTTACTTTTTGTTGGGGGATTTCTTTCCCCTTAGAGAAAGCCCTGCCTTAGAATCATATACTTAAATTTACTATATGCCTTTTCTGTTTCTGTCAGTACACTTCTTACCCAGCTGCTTGGTGGTGATGCTGGTAGCCGTAGCCCAGGGTGCCTTGTATACTCTTCCCTAGCTGCCTCCGTTAACGGGGTCCGTGCCTGCGAACCTGGTGGGGAACGGATGATGGGCTATGCTCGTGTGTGCTGTAGAGAAGTTGCTTTTCCTAAAACCCCTTTGGCTCAATTTGAGAGGCTCTGCTTGTTTGGAGAACTGGCAAGTAGGCGTAGAAATGTCATTTTCCTTTGAAGGGGCTGCTCTTTCACAGCTTGGAGGATGCCCTGGGTGGATTCTGGCTGTAGTAGGCTTCCAGAGTTCATGCTCGGAGGCAGTAATGAATTCCAGCAATTTCTCCCTGACTTTCACTATGGGGCCGCTCCCAGCTCAGTGTAAGTAGGACATGGCAGCGAGCTGTGAGAATATATTGGATATGAGCTGATCTGATACCTTGTCATCGCAAAATGCGGTTTGAACGCATTAGTGACTTGTAAATATGCTTGGAGCACATTCGGTTCCGGATGACAAAAGTGCCCTCGTCACTGTGATGAAATTCTAATGAAGAATGTAACAAGGTTAGAACTCAGGGCTCTGGTTCTCTTTTCATTTGCTAACAAACTAAGCAATAGTTCATCTGACAGCAATACGACTTTTTCCCCCCAATCATTACTTGAAGAATATAATTTGTATTGGGTATGCAGTATTCACTTGGGTTCATTTATGTGCTTAACAACCAATATATTTTGGCTATTGATACAGTCCCCAGCTTACTGGTATTTTAATAAATATTGACCTTCTATACATACATATACATTTGATGTACATTCATAATAATTCAAATTAGAGTGATAGATTTTTGATGACTTGACAGTAACTAGAACCATCTGGGAAGAGAGCACCTCAGTTGGGAAATTGTCTCCACCAGATTGGCCAGTAAGCAGCACTCTTCTGTCGCCTCGGCTTCAGTTCCTGCCTCTTCTTTCTTGTCACATATCCCTGAAACAGCAGAAAGCACACCAGGCCAGTTAGGAACTGCATAAGGCAGTGACTTCTTTCTGAATCACATGGAAGGAACTTGCTTTATTGTCACACCACTTCAGGATATATATGTTTGGTTTTTTTTTTTTTTGAGACAAGCTTTCTCTGTGTAGCCTTGGTTGTTCTGAACTCACTTTGTAGACCAGGCTGGCCTTGAACTCACAGAAATCCAGCTGCCTCTGCCTCTGCCTCCTGAGTGCTGGGATTAAAGTCGTGCGCCACCACAGCCCAGCCAGGCTATATTTTAATGTAAGGCATTCTGATATTAAGATCTGATTGACTGGTGGAGACACAGGAAACCTCAGTGAGCCAATATCCACTAAAATTGACTTGGAACTAAAACATATGCTCTCATCTAAAACTATGGTGATATGTGATTTTTAACAGAAATGGTGTCTTTTCAATATATTAGTCTTTATATGTATTTCAGAGAACCCAAGAGAAAAGCCATTCACTCAATTTACATTGATACTGAAAGCATTACTTTGATACTGAAATGAATAGTGATGGTAAAAGAAAAAAAAATGATGGTTAATTCAGTTAAGAATCACAAGCGAACAGCTCCTTAATAAAATACTAGCATTTAAAAATGTAGTATAGGGTCTAGAGAGACGGCTCAGTGGGTAGGAGCACTTCTTGTTCTTGTAGAGCACCCTGGCTTGATCTTCAGTTCCCACGATGGCAGCTCACATCATCTGGAACTCCAGTCTTAGGAGATCTGACCTCTGTTATCACCAGGACACACATGGTACACAGACACACATGCAAGCAAAACACTCATACACGTAAAATAAAAATAAGTGAATCTAAAACTACAAAATAAAAATTTAGTGTAAACAGGAGTTTATTTTAGGAGTGAAGGAGTGGATGCTAGCTCTGTAATGGATATATATATATATATATATATATATATATATATATATATATATATATATATTATCTGAAGAGGACCAAACATGGGACATACGATCAACATTTTCTCAGCAGGCATTGTATCCTTTACTCTCAGTGCCTTATGCTGTATCTGCTGGAACACAGAGCCCAAAGCAGAAGTTGTAAAGTTGACACTCTGAAAAGTCTTAGCTCTGGCAGTGACTATAAGGAAAATAGGGACTGTGAGGCAAAGAGACCTGTGACATCACTATGTTCCTGTACTGGCCTCCACTCCCAAATAAGTTGCAAAGACATTGAGCTACAACTATGCAATCACACTCCCTTAGCTTATGGAAATGTCTCCAAAAATAAAACTCTTCTTTTATTGGCTAAAACTCATGACACAGAGACCTCATACGTCTGACAGTGTGAAAGTCTTCAGTAGGTGGATTGGATAGCATGGCCAGTACATCTATTGAAAAATCATGGCAGATCTCCTATTGAGTTTAGAGTTAGCCAAATGTAAGACAAGGATGCCCACCCATTCCACTTTCTGCTCAAGATTTAACACTTAAGAAATGAACACAGGATAAGTCAGTGGCACAGTGTTTGTTTGGCATGTCTAAAGTCCTAGTTCAATCCCCAACACTTAATCAGTAATCAATAAATCAGTGGAGAAAATAAAACTAGGACTTAACCAGATGATACAAGAGAGACAGAAGATGCCATTTGTAGCTGGTAGCCATGAGCTTATAGTGAGGAGCTGTGCAGTGAGGGGCTATGTAGTGAGGGGATGTGCAGTGAGGGGATGTGCAGTGAGGGGTTGTGCAGTGAGGAGTTGTACAGTGAGGGGCTGTGTAGTGAGGGGCTATGTAGTGAGGGGCTGTGCAGTAAGGGGCTGTGCAGTGAGGGGCTGTGCAGTGAGGGGCTGTGCAGTGAGGGGCTATGTAGTGAGGGGCTGTGCAGTGAGGGGCTGTGCAGTGAGGGGCTGTGCAGTGAGGGGCTGTGCAGTGAGGGGCTGTGCAGTAAGGGGTTGTGCAGTGAGGGTCTGTGTAGTGAGGGGCTGTGCAGTGAGGGGTTGTGCAGTGAGGGGTTGTGCAGTGAGGGATTGTGCAGTGAGGGGCTGTGCAGTGAGGGTTTGTGCAGTGAGGGTTTGTGCAGTGAGGGTTTGTGCAGTGAGGGGCTGTGCAGTGAGGAGTTGTGCAGTGAGAGGGTGTGCAGTGAGGAGTTGTGCAGTGAGGGCGTATGCAGTAAAGGGCTGTGCAGTGAGGGGCTGTGCAGTGAGGGATGTGAAGTAAGGGGTGTGCAGTGAGGGGTGTGTAGGAGGGGGTGTGCAGTGAGGGGGCTGTGCAGTGAGGAGCTGTTCAGTGAGGGGTGTGAAGTGAGGTGATGTGCAGTGAGGGGATGTGCAGTGCAAGGGCTGTGTAGTGAGGAACTGTGCAGTGTGAGGGCTGTGCAGTGAGGGGGTGTGCAGTGAGTGGGTGTGCAGTGAGGGGGTGTGCAGTGAGGGGATGTCCAGTGAGGGGCTGTGCAGTGAGGGGCTGTGCAGTGAGGGAGTGTGCAGTGAGAGGGTGTGCAGTGAGGGGATGTGCAGTGAGAGGGTGTGCAGTGAGGGGGTGTGCAGTGAGGGGATGTGCAGTGAGTGGGTGTGCAGTGAGTGGGTGTGCAGTGAGTGAGTGTGCAGTGAGTGAGTGTGCAGTAAGGGAGTCTGCAGTGAAGGGTGTCTACAGTGAATGGTGTGCAGTGAAGGTAGCCAGGGTGGAAGGAAATGTTTTTATTCACAACAGAAATGTGGCAGCCATATGCTTGGCTGCCAGTAGTTTCTGCCGTATCTACATGGGAATAAAAGCCAATAGAATCAACTGTAATTAAAAATAAATGCTCAGAGTGTTTCAAGATAAAATATTAAAAATTTCAGTAGCAGACCGTATACTAACAGCAATCAATTAGAAAAAGCTATGCTTAAACATATAATTACAGTCACACAAAATTACAGAACACCTATGAATAAATTCTATCCCCACATGTGCTGTGTTCTCACAGAGACGAGATTACAGAACATCTCTTAAAGACGGCAATGAAGAAGATAGCAATTGATTCTTTAAGGATGTCAATTTTATCCAGATTAACCTAACATTTCAATGTGGTCCCAGTAAAAAAAATCCAACAAGTTTTTACAAATTAAAAATGAAGGATTGGCTAGTACCTAACTCTGTCTTTCCCCCACCAGCAGTGTATTAGTGTTAGCGGAACATTAAGTCCTGTGTGTACTGAAGGTCATATGTGTGTCACTGAGAAACTCAGGAGGCATGTATGAAAGTGCACATTTTACTAGTGACAGCATACATACAGCTTTGATGGTCCTCGGGGGAAGAATTGGGGGAAAACATTCTATAATTCTATGTTCATTCAGTGGGATGACCTCTTTGTTTTACATAGGAGGACAATGAATGGAACAGCCCTATGGCGTGTGTGTGTTAAAATGTAAGGAATAGAGCGGACATCTGGTGTGGTGGTACATGTCTGTAATCCTGCTGCTGGGGAGGCAGAGGCAGTAGTTCATGGCCATGAGTTCAAGGCCAGCTTGGTCTATAGACCATGAAAATTCTAGCAAGCTGAGGTTTGCATAGCAAGGCCTTGCCTATAAACAAATAAGAGAGAGAGAAAAAAAGATAGTGGTAAGTCCTGGGAGGGATTGCTTTGAAAATTTGATAGCCCATGATATGCCTCCATGCAAAGATATATATATATATATAACATGATGGTCGTTTATTTCATAGTGTCTAGAGCTTACTAAACCATAAAGGCAAATGTTTTTATTTTTTCCTGATTCACAAAGAAAACAGTATGCAAAGAGTTAATGTTTACCGAGTGAACACTTTTTAACTTATTTTGTGTGTGTGGTTTTAGAGACAGGGTTTCTCTGTGTAGCTCTGGCTGTCCTGGAACTCACTCTGTAGACCAGGCTGGCCTTGAATTCAGAGATTTACTTGCCTCTGCCTCCCCAGTGCTGGAATCAAAGGCACTCACCATCACTGCCTGGCTTTGTCTTTTTTGGAAGTGTTATTTTTTCATCATTCCATTTCATTCTAAGTCATCATAAGATGACTCAGTGGTCAAAGTCACTATATGTGTGTTATTTTAGGCTTCAAGAAAGGGCAAAATTATTTATATACAACATAGGATATGCTTTATGTAGTTATTATGTTTATTATAAGCCCATTTACCTGCTAACACATAAGACTATATGAATGGAGCACCATGGATTTATCCTTTCTCTTCATGAAGGATGTTAGGGTTCTATGAGCATCGTCACCATTGCTGTAACTAAGGGATAGAGGAGCAGTGTAGGTGGCTAGAGCTTTAGACCAAAGCAGACTTGTGAGAAGGAAGAAGAAAGGGTTGTGTGGGAAGGACAGTGGTTAGCGCTTGGCAGGTGCAAGGTTAAAGAACAACCTGACCCTTTATCCTACACATGTTCCATTCAAGCACTTACGTAAGAATGTATTTGGACCCGTGGACTGCCTGAATGCTCCATACTCTATAAAAATTGTCTACAGAGGCACATCTGCCAGCTCAGGCTGTGCACATATGCGGGCTTTACTTAATTTTCTCGTTTCTGACTTTGCATCCGCACACCGCAGAGAAGTGCCGAGCGACTTCTCCTACCAGCAGAGGAAAAAAAATCGGCATTTGGAGCTTTTGGAAAGGACGGCCACAGTTTCAACACTGAAATATTCATCTTTGGAAAACACTATCTTAGGAGGGGGAAAAAAATTAAGATGTAAATTGGTTTCGTTTAAATCTCACTCCTTCCATCACTCAGACCCGCTAAGTTGATAGAGCCAGGCTGGAAAGGGGCGCTCCCCTCCTGCGTCATCTGGAGGGAGGCAAAGGGACCCCAGCTGCTTCTGTGTGGGGCAGGTTGCCAGCTGCCCCAGGATAGGAGAGCTCTGGTCTCCCAAGGCTACTACCGCTACCTACCGTGGAAAGGGAAACACTAAGGTTACTACTAGCCAGGAGCAATCTATAAACAGGGAGGACCCCATGGTTGCAAAACACCCCACAGCCTCCAAGCCATTTTTATCTCACTTGCTTTCCCGAATGCAGCCACCCAATTCCACCCCTTCTCAAAGTGCCTACACCAGGCAGACATTTGTCACCGTCAACCATAGAAGGGATGGCACCCATCTGTCTTTCCTGGGCATTGCCTGAATGGATTCTTTTCTGTTATGGGAAGAGGAAGGGCTCCAGCTTTGCTATTTAGGAAGTAAACCGTGGAAACTCTTTAACCTCAGGGCACAGGGTGTTAGACCCGGAATTCCATTTTTCAGGCTTTTTCAGTGCTGACAACAGGCAGGCGTTAAAGTTTCCTGCTGAGACATTCTCCACAGTTGTGTGGAGAGCACGGACTGACTTAGACATGAACTCTGGTGCCCCATATTTGACCAGCTCCTCTTGGTGGGGAGGCCTGATGGCACTCAAAGAAAGAATAAGCAGGCTACCAAGATGAGACTTGATAGCCTATGACTATATAGTGGGGGAGGAGGTCCCCCTCAGTCATAAACCTAGAGGAGGGGAATAGGGTGAAAGTAGGAGGGAGGAATGGAAGGATACAAGTGATGGGATAACAGTTGAGTTGTAATCTGAAAAAATTAATAAAATTTTAAAAATTAAAAATTAAAAATTAAAATAAAGGGTTCTTGTTGAATAAACGTTCCAAAAGTCTTTAAAATGCACAGTGACCCAAAGTAAACCCACAATTGAACATGTGACCCATATGAGATATTCCTGGCCACCCTTGCCTGTGTTGCATAGTGTGGCGTTGGTTCTGAATGCATATGTGTAGTTTTTACACAGCACTATCATACCCTGCGGCACCAGTGCCTGCTGCCTGTAACCCCTCTGCTCAGATTGGAGGGCATTGTGTGCTATGAATTGCAGTATTTACTGTACATGCAAAGTTTTCTGCTCTAGTAGAAATGAAATGGTTTCCTGAGAGAGAGAGAGAGAGAGAGAGAGAGAGAGAGAGAGAGAGAGAGAGAGAGAGAAACATTTTGTGTCATCTGAGCATGTTAGTTACCGGGTCTTTGGATATTATTGTGCTAAACAAACAAGCAGGTCTGTCTCATTGGTATGCATACTAGCTCTCATCCTAAATGAATGGTAAAATATATGTATATCAAAAAATGTTTTAAAAGAAATTTCCTTGTGATTTTACTGACAGTGAATGGTTGGTTTATACACCTATTTTCTATGCCTATCTTCTCTGTGAAGTCATGTCAAATTTTCTTAAAGTATATGGAGAGATGTGCCGGATGAGAACTGGTTTCATTGATGATGCCAAACAAACTAGACTTCATGAAGTCTGCGATGGAAGAAAGTGAAGAGGAAGGGAGACTCAGCGTCACACTGGCGTGTTTCAGGGCAGCGCTGTGCTGACAGGGAGGTTGAAACTCTGGGATCTGAGAGGTGGAGTAGAGGGCCCATAGATCAAGTGAGAGACAGTGAAGATCAGGCTGCACATGGTGGCTCATGCTTGCAATCCCAGCACTCAGGAGGTAGAGGCAGGGGCATTACAAGTTTGAGAAAGCCACATTGTGCAGCCCATTGAATATAACCACCACATTTAGGAGATAGTAAGGTGCTATAATTTCAAGGCCTGTGTGCTTACTCTATGTAGCAAGTTCCAGGCCAGCCAGGGTGCCATAGAAAGACCTCACCTCAAACAAACAGTCCCAAACAACTTATGAAGATTGGAATTAGTGCACATCACAGCTGTGTAGGAGAGAAGAGGCCGTGTATAAGGAATAGGGACTAGAGAGCCTGTAGATAAGGACTAACCACCGCAGTTAGCAGGACAGTGTTGGGAGTGGTGTCAGTTTGGCTGCTGCTGTAGTGATATTCAGTAGATCTTGAGTTTTTTACCGGACCTGGGACAGGTAAGCTCTGATCTCATGATGACCTATGAGCTCTTATAGGTCACCAGTCGCTTCTCCATGATTTACAACTTTCTAAAAGCCTGAAATTGAGGATTTCCACACTCATTTGCATCAACCTTTGTCAAGACTTTTGGACTCACTCACTGGAAAATTCTGACCTAAAATTATAGGAGGGGAGTCATGGCTTTAATTGACATCACCCACAATGAGTCTTCATGTGTCCTGATTGAGCAAGATTCATTTTGCTAGTGTTTGCACGGTGTTTCCGAGACTTCCAAATATACAGTAGATGTTCAGTTGCTCTCTGTGGGGCAACACTGTCTTTCGTGATACAGTCATGATACACTGTTATCTTTGTGAGCTCTAAGCATTTGCATTTTCCCAGCACATCTACCCACAACCAGTTTCAGGTAGGTGACTGGGCGTCTACATTTTCCCGTGCCTTGCTGCAGAAACAGAGGTACAGAAATGTGTGTGCAGAGATGCGCAACCAAGAGATGGCAGAGCCAGGATGAGATTACACTGGGGACAACAGAACCTGTTTCCCCAGCTCTTTCCCTGTTGTCTTCAGAGCTTGGCAAAAGCAGACCCTAAAGATGAGTTTTCAGATGAGGCAAACTCTGTCCTGTGAATGAAAATTCCTAACACCTCATGGATGTTAGGCAAGACAAATGATTCCATTACCGATTTTATCCAAATTAACCTTTTGGACACAGAAAAGGACCATGGAACACTGGGAAAGATTTCTAAGGTGGGCATATAATACAGCTTAGATCATTGATGCAGATGAAAGAGTCAGGAGTGAGTCCCCATTTTTTTCTAACCTAGCAAGAGAAAATGCGCGACACACACACACACACACACACACACACACACACACACACACACATTTAAGCAGTAGTGGATTTGGCATGATGAGAGTGTCAATGAGTTTTTTTTTTCCTTAGTGCTGAAAATCAAGCACAGACATCACAAATTCTAGGCAGTTGCTTTGCCTCTAGGCCACACCCTGGCTCTGTGATTTGGGTTTGATTCTGAAAGCTTTGTAGGTATTCTCACAGGGGTCTGATCTTTCGTTTTCACTTAGACCGTCTACTTCTTAATTTCTCTGTCAGGATGCATATTCTCAGGTGGAATAAACCTGTTATAACTAGCACACATTCAATCAATAGGGATGCCTTACTCAGTGGATAGGCCCTGTTTTAAAATTCCATTTGTTTCTGGATACTTGGAAGTTTTAAATTAGTTTTTTTTTCTTCAACTGTTTCTAGTGTCTATTGTATTTGTCCTTCTGAATGAAAATTAAGCACCCTCTCTAGGGTCCTCTTTGTTATTTAGTTTCCTTAGGTCTGTGTATTGTAGTATAGTTATCCTGTATTATGTGGTTAATATCCACTTATAAGTGAGTATATACCATGCCTGTCTTCCTGGGTCTGAATTTCCTCACTCAAGATGATCGTTTCTAGTTCTATCCATTTGCTTGCAAATTTCAAGATTTTCTTGTTTTTAATAGTTGAGAAGTATTCCATTGTGTAAATGTACCACAGTTTCTTTATCCACTCTTCGGTTGAGGGACATCTAGGTTGTTTCCAGATTCTGGCTATTATGAATAAAGCAGCTATGAACATAGTTGAGCAAATCTCCTTGTTGTATGGTGGAACATCTTTCAGGTATATGCCCAGGAGTGGTATGGATGGGTCTTGAGGTAGAACTATTCCCAATTTTCTGAGAAAACACCAGATTGATTTCCAAAGTGGTTGTACAAATTTGCACTCCCACCATCAATGAAGGAGTGTTCCCCTTGCTCCACATCCTCACCGGCATGTGCTGTCACTTGAGTGTTTGATCTTAGCCAATCTGACAGGTGTAAGATGGAATCTCAGAGTTGTTTTGATTTGCCGCCCTTCAGGGCATCCAAGCAGATTCTAAGACACGTGGCCAAACTTCAGGATGGATTGCAGGGAGTCTTATGAAAGAGTTGAGGAACAGAAAGACCTGGAGCAGTCAGGAGCTCCACAAGGAGACCGATAAAGCCAATGAATTTGGGTGGGGGAGGGGGTTCTGCAGAGACTGATGCACCAACCAAGCACCGTGCATGGTGAGGACCTAGACCCCCTGCTCAGATGTAGTGTATAGGCAGCACAGTCTCCTTGTGGGCCCCATAATATGGGGAGTAGGGATTACTTCTGACATGGCCTCTAGTCCCCACACATTGATCACATCCCCCTGGCAGGGCATCCTTGCCAGGCCACAGAGGAAGATGATACAGGCAGTCCAGATAAGACTTGATAGGCTGAGGTCAGATGTTAGGTGAGGAGGGATTCCCCTTTTCTGAGGACTGGGGTGGGGTGGGAGCAGGTATGAGGGAGGGAGATGGGACCGGGAGGTAATGAGAGAGGGGCCTATAATCGGGATGTAACGTGAACAAATTAAAAGAAACATAAAAATAAAATAAAAGTAGTTTTAAAAATTTTTTTTCAAACTGCTTGGAATGATTCCTAAATATTTTTCTATTTTAAAGCTACAGTTTTTCATTGTATTGTAGTATAAAGGATGTTTGCGTTATAACGATTTGTTCAGTAGACGTAAAATACATCAACATTTTAGTAATATGAGAGAATTCAGGAGGCCTCTTAAAGTTTATTATAACCCCTCTTTACATATATGAAGTTCTATATATATTTGTTTAATTAACCATGTGTTAATGTGATCCACGTACTTATTCATGTGTGTGTAAGCACACATGCACAGTGTGTGCTGAGGCTAGGCATTGAGTTTAAGTGCCTTCCTTTCTTTCTCCTGGCCTTACTTTTTGCAAGTGGTCCTGTAGCTCACTGGTTGGCTAGGCTACCTGGTCAATGAGCTTTGAGGATTTGCTCAGTCTCCCCTCCCCCATCCCCTCCCTTTGTCTCCAGTGCTGACATTACAGCTGACATGTGCCCAACTTTAGGTAGGTGCTGAGAGTCTGAACTTAGGTCCTCATGCTTGGGCAAGGGGCTCTCGCTGACCTAGCCAACTCCCCAGCCCTGTGTCAAGAGCTAACTAAACAACAACAGTCTTTTCTAGTCAAGCACTATATTATTTTTATTATTGTTGTAGATGATTCTCTGCTCTTTTTCTGATGCAGCCTCTTTCTATGTAGCCCAAAAGCTAGCCTTGGAGTTACAGTCATCCTCCTGCCTCTGCTCTTGAGTGCAGGGATGACAAGCATGCTTGGCCAAGTAAAACTATTAATATGCCTGTCTGATCTACATTAGAAGTGGATATCTTTCTTTAATGGACCACCCAAGAACTATTTTATTTGTTTTATTATTTTATGTGCATGAGTGTTTTTGTTTGAATTATGCAAGTGCACCACGTACATGCCTGGATCCCATGGAGATCAGAAGAGGGCATAAGATTCCCTGGAGTTGGAGTTACAGATGGTTGTGAGTCATCATGTAGGTGCTGGGAATTGAACCTGGGTCCTCGGAAAGATCAACAAGTGATTTTAATGGCCAAGCCATCTCCCTAGCCCTAACACCTAATTTGTATCAGGTAGAGGAAGGGACTTTGAGAAAATTGCTGCTTTAATCTAGAGATTTAAGATATTGTCTCTCCCCTAGAGCAGAAGTTGTGACTTTCTTTAACCTCTCAACAAGACACCTTGATGACGTTTGCACTGATATAATATTCAATAGCAGAAGACAGACTGATCTGTTGTTTTGTTTCTTTTAAGCATGGTCTCTTGTTTGTCCTCTGTTTCTCATCTGTAGCAGGAGGGACATGCCTAGTAGGGTGCTGTTAAATGTTTAACAGCCACCACTAAAAATGAAAGCTGAAGGATAAAAAAATAAGAGCAATGATTTTTAGAAACCTATCATATGTAGTGTAAATATCCCAGAGTAGCTAGCTGATTTCAAGGGATCAATGTAACATCAAAGCCCAATTATGCAGTGTTTCTTCCTTTACTACATATACATTAGAAATAAATAATCTCAAGAGCATAAATAAGAGTAAAATTGTTAGACAGTGTTGAGCCTATAACCTAAGTTAAAAGTCTTTTTAAAAGATTTTTAAAATTTAAGTTAACATTTATATAATTTAATGTGTAAATAATAGGTACATTTAGTAACCAATTTTTATAATCTCTGGAAATTTACAATTAACTGGCTCTTGGAATCAGCCCATCCTAGCTCCAGCCTGGCATAATGAGGGTTAGAAGTACCCAGAGAGCCTTGGAGTATCTGAGGTCCTCCATACATCCCTGTACCCAGAGAGCCTTGGAGTATCTGAGGTCCTCCATACATCCCGGTACCCAGAGAGCCTTGGAGTATCTGAGGTCCTCCATACATCCCGGTACCCAGAGAGCCTTGGAGTATCTGAGGTCCTCCATATATCCCCGTACCCAGAGAGCCCTGGAGTATCTGAGGTCCTCCATACATCCCCGTACCCAGAGAGCCCTGGAGTATCTGAGGTCCTCCATACATCCCCGTACCCAGAGAGCCTTGGAGTATCTGAGGTCCTCCATACATCCTCATCTTGTCTTCTTTTCCTTTGTGTTTTATTCAGTTCTGTCTTCTCCTCGTGGGTCTTGATAACATCTCTAGTTTTACCACAATGTCCAGAGACAAATTGGATTGACACAATGTGAGATACTCAGGAGAACATGCTGAGGGCCACTTGAGAAGGGTTGGTTTGCGTGAGAGCAAGAAGGACATTGGCATCTTCACCTTGCCTTGTAATCATCTGTTCATCTTTGAATCCCCTGGGTGTCTGGGTCACTGCCTGCTCCTCCTCGGCAATGGCTCCTTGACTTTGCTCATCTTAGAGCTGAACTAGCAGAGAGACAAACCTCATTAGAGAATCATTCAACCTCAGGGTAAATGTCTAAATGTTTCTGGAAACTCATGCACACATAGGCAGGGTGTGTGTGTGTGTGTGTGTGTGTGTGTGTGTGTGTGTGTGTGTGTGTCCAAGAAATTAACAATTCTTTTCTGACTCCTTAAAGCTTACATGTAATTTGATCCCAATTGGAGATTCAATGCACCAGTGTACTGGGTTGGGTTTTTGTTGTTGTTGTTGTTGTTGTTGTTGTTGTTGTTGTTTTGCTATAGTTTTCCTTTATCGTTCTATTAAGTGGCTGGTGTTCCCATGTATTTTTTTTTTCAGGATAGGTTCCTAAGTGTAACATAGCCTTCATTCTTATAAGCTCATCAAATTAATCAGTGGCACTTATACCCAGAGGACAATTTCACTTAAACTACTTGGCTCATTATTTCTTTGAAAACCTTGGTGTTGCTGTATTGTTTCCTGTTGCAGAATTTCTCCGAGGGAAGATCTGGTGTCAGCCTCACTTATCCCCCATGCTTTTTGTGTGGCTGCCCAAATAAGTCTTTAATGTGTGGTGATGGCATTTCCTAGGAGATACCTCAGGACTGGCTGTCGCTGTGTTTGCTGCTAGACAGCAGTCCGTTTTCAGCAAGCATGAGAATTCTCTTGCTGGGGCATCTTCGTTACTTTTCTGTCTTGTCTTATATTTGAATTTAGCTGTATGCATTGGACATGAGTGAGCAGATTGCACCTCTTTCTTTGATATTCCTCACTGTCTCTCTCAGCCCCATCTTGTGTGCTCTTTCTTGCTTTACTCATTTCCAGTGTCTCTTCTTCACTGGGCTCTCTCTCATGCCCCGCTCTCTGATCGTCCTTTCAGATTTCCTTCTGTAATTGTTTTCCTTCTGTTGGTTTTCTAGATCCTGCAAGCTCTCTCTCCCCTCACTGTTCTCCTGGGTCTTCGCTGATATTTTCTGTTTCTTCTCTGTAGTCTTCCCTAGCAAATGGGATTATTCATTCCCTGCTTAAAATTTGTGCTAAAGCATTTTGATCACAGTTTTTACAGCCTTATGATGTTCTGTAATGACCATGCTTTGTAAGTTTTTTTTTTCCTGCTCTCTTCAACATTCAAAAGGTTATTTTTCTTGTAGCATGTCTTTGCTGGTGCACTTTTTTTTTCCCTTGTCACTGACAACTTGGATTTTTCTTGAATTAGTAATATGCAGAAAAGGTCTCTTTGATGAGGAGAAAGGTCCAGCATAGAGTTTCCCAGTCTTGGCTGCTATGCAGACAGACTCATCTGTGTGCTTCTATGTAACCTACTAGCATTTTCTCTGCATAGGATTTTGGCTCCCCTTGCACCCCAACCCCCAGCCTACTCACAGGCCCTCCTGCACCCACACCCACACCCACACCCCAGCCTAGCCACGCTACTTTGACAGATCAGAGACACCTTTTGCACTTCAGGTGATAACTTTACTTCTAAGTGAATTTTGCTGATATTTTCCAAAATCTGTCAATGCTGTCTTCTCTCATCTGTGCTCATACCCCCCCTTTCCTCTCTCAGGGCGGCTTCTGCTGGCTCTAAGCCACTCTTGGCAGCTCTTTTATATGTTACGAGGCTCTGAGAATTAAATATGTCCCCTGGTCTCACTAAAAATGGAATCTGACAGTTTTTGTCTTTATTCTCTTTGTTACTTTTACATGTTTTTTTCGTGAGGAGGAGAACAAAAAAATGTGACTTATGCGGAGCAGCAATCATATCAGGAGGCCTGCACATTATTTCTGTCAAAACAAAATAAAACAAAACAAAGCAGAAGAAAGCAAAGCAGGAGACCTACAGGCTTGAGCAGCGCATTGTCTGCCACCTTCCCCATGCCCGGGCCTTTCTTGATGTATAAAAAAAAGGCAGTCTCTACCCCTGCATCAGTCCACACGTTTCCTCTACAAATTCAAAATAAACAAACACCCCCTCACTTCTACTTGCTGTTTTCAAGACTTCTCCAAACAGTAAATTTCTTCAAATGTGTAATTTCTACAGCTAACGGGTCTGGTCGGTCTCTAAGTAGCATTTGCTCTGAAGTCTCTTCAATCAGAGATTAAAAAAAAAAATCTGTGGGTGCATGCATGCATGAGTGTGTGTGTGTGTGTGTGTGTGTGTGTGTGTGTGTGTGTGTGTGTGTACACGCATGCACATGTGCACCACAGCAAGCCTGTAGAAATCAGACTAAAACTTCAAGTGTCAGTCATCACCTTCCACCCAGCGTGACACAGTCTCTTGCCACAAGCTCACTGAAAGCTTCAAGATAGTCTCCTGCCTCCACCTCTAATCCTTCTATAGGAGTGCTGGGATTACAGGTGAACCTACCACTGTGTGGGGCTTTTAAGAGGTGGATGCTGAAGGTCCAAACTCAGGCCACCAGGCTTACACAGTGGGGTCATTACCCACTAAACCATCTCTCCAATTCCGGGCACTCTTCCTTACAGCTACACTATCCACCCACACTTGCAGCTCCCCTGAGAGCCTTGTCACACCTCTTTAGTCACCAAACACCTTTTTCAAGCAGTCTCACCTCAGCCATCATCTGTGAACAGTTGGCATCTCTGTAGACATCCCCAGGAGAACCCTGCCCTCTCACGTCACTGCTAGATCCCATCTCTAAGGACATCTCCCGTCTGCCTGCTTCATCCCTCTGCCTTTTCTGCTTTCGAGCCTGGTCATCAGTACAGTGGGCCTCATTTCTAATATTGCTAGAATTTTCCAGCTTATTTGCTCGATGGTGGCTAGACAGTGACCCTGTGACCCCGTGGAGATGTCCAAGCGACCCAGGCCTTCGTTTTGATGGTTTCCTTCTGCAAATATTTTTAACTCGTATTACTTTTTACTGAAGAGACGATAAAAACACCTTATCACTCAGACAGAGATGGCAACGAGTGATGAAAGAAGTGCATGTTTCTTTGTTGGGATGACTTATAGGAGCACAAATGGCTCTTGAGCAGCTGCATAACGGAAAAGCCCATGCCAGCATGGGCACCCACTTATAAAAAGTGCACCCCTTGAGTTCCCTTGGCTGCTTGAAGTAGCTGTTCCACTGAGAACTTCCCTCCCTCCCCAGAAATTCCTCACTGCTTATATAACTTGGGGGGGCATCCTCTCTGCTCCCTCCCAAAGGCAGTGTTTCAGTCAACAGCGAGCGGCTACACGAGGTTTGCTCTTCTCTCTATTAATTTCAGCTGTCTGATCCTGACTCACATGATCCCAAATTACATGCCCACACTTAAAGTGATTGCTCAAGGTTCCGGGAGAAAAATCATATATAAGGGAATGTTCTCAATGGCAACTTTCAACTGGGTCCCCAACGAAATCAAAATGCCATATTTATTTTTGATGAAGGTTTTCCTTTCATCATTAAATATTTATTTTATGTATCCTTTAATCTCCTAGGTCACTAAATTCCTTCTCTCCGCCTTTGTAAAATGTTGTGCTGTTGTTTTGCCAAAGGAATAAAAGACATGAAAGTACAAATGCTCTTTTTTTGCCATCATAGTTAGAGCATCACCCGTCCTTCCTTCCATAGCCAATGAAAGCAGAGTCCTCCTTCTAATTATCATCCAGGTTTCCACAGCTACTTTCTGGCACGATGCCTTCCCACGCTTTAGTAGGCTTCCCCTCCACACTATGCCACATAGTCTCTGCCATCAGATTCATCCCAGAAGCCTGTGTCATGTCCTTATTTTCTATGTCCTTAGAATCTTTTCCCCGATGTTATATCTCTACGACATTTGCAACAGACCTCCTTTAAAACTTTTGGGTATATGTTGTACAAGCCCTTTACTATAGTTCTGTGCTTGTAATTTGACATACATTGATCTTCTTAAAGCCACCAATGGTCCATCTCACATTGAATGGATGTAGCAGCATTTAACATGGTTTATGAAAACAGAAGCTCTTGATTTCCGTCTTCGGTGTCTATTTCTTCCTTCCTGGTGTCTCATCTTTCAGAACATATTTGCATATGTCTAATTACTCATAGCATGAATATAGGCACGGTTTTATCAGCTCGTTCATATTTTGTTCACAAATTCACTTTTGTTGAGATAGCATCTTGCTCTATAGCCTTGTCTGATCTCCAACTCTGAATGCATCCCAATCTGGCCTCAGTCTTGCAATCCTCTTGCTTTAGGCTCCCAAGTGTGTGGATTTCAAGTATGTAGGGCTATGCCCTCTCATTTACCCTGAGTTTCACAAATCTTGTGAGGTAATCAGTCATGTGTCAGACAGAGTTCTTTCAGGGCTATAATTTGTGACCTCATAGCCAAATTAATTCATTCTGTGTTATGAGGCCTTTCAGATTGTCTACTTATATACACTCCTGTTTTCACTGCCAGCCTCTTGTTCTCCTGTACAAATATGTGATGTAACATGTGAGACAACTCAGATATGTACCGTAGCATCATTAAGCAAATCTTTATATCTTCCCCATCCCCTGATGCTATGTGCATCTGTCATGCTGCCTATTGTAGCTCTAGCCACGTCTTTCTAGTGTGTATTTATGTCATGGTGGTAAAGTTATAGTAAAAAATAATAGAGAACCTTCAAAGCCAATAGGTTTGCCATATAAGAAAGAAGGGAAATCTTTTCCCATTTCTTAGAATCACAGACTGTCAGAACTAGTCCATATCTACCAGTCTTAATCCTGACTCCCATGGCTAAGTTACAAAATGGCGAAGTTACAAAATTATAAGCCCAGAGAAACGTAGCTGTTTCTCTAAGCTCACACAATTTGTGACCTCTTTGTCAGCTGCATTGTGGACTTGTCTTAGGGACAAAAATATCCCTTCTGCTTTGAGATTGCTTTTCTAGAAAAAAAAATCTTTTTTTTCCCTGAGGTGCTAAAAGGATAGAGAAGGTGAAGGTGAGAGCTAAATGGCGTTGGAGACTCTAGTGTTCACTGTGATCACAGGGAAAGACCCAGACTTCTCATCTCACAGAGCTGAAGAAGTGTGCAGAAGTCACATCAACCATAAACACAGGCAGTCTTCAGAACCATGGATGTGCACACTGATGGGCATGCCTAGGGAGCATCCAGACCCTTGGATGTACACCAGAAGTCTCCACACCAATGGGCATGCATAATATCCAGACCCTTGGATGTACAGCTTAACTAAGATAAGGAAGGGGAAGGTTGATCACTTATTTTGTTTTTAAAGAGTGTTGCTAGTGAAAGTAAAGTCAAGGCTAGCCCTTCTCCTACCTGGGGAGACTCTAGTGCCATCTTGACTGTTTTCTTTAAGTGGATCCACCTTTTCTTGAGACATCTCAGGTTGCCTTTATTCTGAGGTTGGATTTTTATCAGTGGTGGCTGAATTTCAGGAGCATATTAAGAAAGATCTTTGCCCCTCATCATCAGGGCACATGTCACTGGCAGCCTTTCTCACCATGACTGAAATCTGCCTGCAATGCATCAGGAGTAAGTAAGTGCAAGCTGCTTTTGCTAAAATATCAGGCAGTGATATTTCCTGTATGAAGCACTGGCTTGTGCACTGATTGGAAATATTTCTAATCAACACCCTTAGCATCCTGTGTGTGAGCTCATTCTTTCTCACCTCCCATCGGTTCATCTGCTTCATCTCACCTTGGGAGATGACAACGCTTTCAGGAGGAAACACTTATTTTGAAAGCACCTGTTTGTGAAAATTCTGTGAATAGTCAGGCTTGGGAATCTGCTACCATTCACCAAGCCCTCTGCTACTAAAGGGGATGAGACCATTTAAAGGGTGGTTTATCTTGATGTTCCCATGTGTGAGGGCCCCACGTATAACTGGGCACTACCAAGTGAGCCTGTCCCAATTAAACATGGAGAGTTTATATGCATGGAACATTTGTCAAGTACTGGGCTAAGCATTTAGTAGGATTGCCCTATTATAAAACCCTAGGGAATATCACACACACTGCAGCATATAAAAGATGTACAATTCAAAGCTGTATGCTGAGATAGCCTTACTTTTATTTTTACAGCTATGCAACTGCCTTAGAAATTGTCCCAGCATTCAGTGGGATTGATTTTTGACTCCCAGTTTTAAAACTTAGAACATTAGAAAGAGGTCAAAAGAAAGGATAGGGGTGGGATTTGTGTCCCCTGGATTTTTTATTTTGTAAAGTTACTTTGGACTGACTGTGCCCTGATCTCAACACACACACACACACACACACACACACACACACACACACACACACACACACACACACACACATTCTTCTGGGTTCTTGCTCCTTCTATTGGCCCTTTGGATCCAAGGGTTGATGAACATCACTCTTAACTAACCCACCTCACAATTACTCCAGTTTGAGTGTGTCATCTGGTTCTTGACTCAACGAGCTATATTCTCAAGCTGAAGTCTTTCTGACTGGAAAGTAAAGACCCTTGCTTAACACTGCTAGCACTCACTGAATGAAGTTGATGCTCCTACATGATTTGTCAAACTGAATGCAGTTGGTGGCCATGACTTCCTCCATGAGCATATTAGTTGTCTAACTCACAAGTTCTCCACAGCATGTCTATGGTAGCTGGCAAGCATGTGCATCTCACCGGCAATGCTCAGAGGGGGGTCACACACCGAGACACAGTTGACAATCTTTCCTTTGCAGCGTGCCTCCCCGGAACCAGAACCTCGCTGGGCAGCCAATGACATTAATCCAGACCCAGTCAAAAGCAGGCAGGCTTTGCAAATCCAGGAGAGCTTAGCAGAAGACGAAACTCCTCATCAGAAGTGCAGATTCTCGACAAGAAAGCTAATTAGTTGCTGAACTTTCCAAAAGGACAGCTGGCCAGGAGACAAGGGGACGAAGAAGGGACCAGTGTTGACCAGGAAAGGAAAAGTGGCATGCAGAATAGGAAATGCAGACATGGAAAAGAGATAGATAGATAGATATAAGACATGGGACAACAGTGAAATTTCCCACCACCTCCCAAAGGCTCTTCCTGGCTCAGACCATAATCCGTACCATGAAAAGTTATGAAGATCATGAAGAGTCACTTCAATTTGAAGTACGGATCCTAGCAGAAATTCAAAGCAGGTAGGTTATCAAGAATCAGTTCACACAGCAGGGAAGGTACCCAAGAAACAGTTCCTGAGAACACGAGGGGTTGGGATGCGCTTAGGGACTGTATCCATCCTTTATCCAGCTCTTTCCTAAGTCATTCCTTCTTAAGCTTCATTTCAGCCTCATATAGAGTCACATAGAACTGAAGGTGCAGCGTGTGTAAACTTTGGCCCACAGTAAAAAGCTTTCTGAATGTAGAACAATTCAACGTTAATTCAAAATTAAGCACAAAAGGTGTTGTGGAAATGCTCCCCTGTGTTACGTTATACAAGTGTCCTTGTACTCTCAGCTCTGAACATGCCATGAATGCTGTGCTGTGCATCACATTATACTATATGAGAGCATCAAATGCTGGGGGGCGGGCGGGGCACTGCAGCTCAGGTCCCGTGCTACTTCTGTTATGAATTGCAGTGCTTTTGTTGTACAAAAATACTGCTTTCATAGAAACATAATGGTTTAATTACAGAAAAAGAATATTTTTCTATCATCATTTCTCAGCCTAGAAGTATCAGAACAGTGTGCCTGTGGATTGTATTGTGTTAGACTAATATGAGCATTTATCTAATTAGCATACAAATTTGCTTCCATACAAAATTGTATGTATATCAAAATATTGTTTTGGAATAAGTTTCTTTAGTGATATGCTATCAGTAAATATTTTATTTGTATGTCTCTCTTCTGGGTTGTATAAAACCTTCTCAGGCCAAAAAAAAAAAAAAAGTTAGGAGTGAATGAAAAAAGTTTAAGAAGCCTTTCCATAACTTAGATGCAGAGTTGTTATAGGATGCACATAGAAGCCACTGGAGCTTAGATCTGTGCCACCTCTTAGAGTGAGAATTTTGGAATTTTGGTTTCTTTAAAGAACACAGACATGTTATAAGAATGTATTTTTGTTTTAATCTCAGATGTGGGCATATGGGATTGCTTCACAGAAACTGACTATGATTTGCCTTGTACTCTGGCAGGGGCATGATTTTGCCAGCTGCAGCTAGCTTCTGCGATTGTGGGACGTTTGGGATTTGGGTGACTTTTCAGAGGGTATATAAATGCTAGAGCCCCGATAGGTGGGTTGCTGGTTGGTTGTTGGTTGCAGTTTGTTACGTAGTCATGGGCAAAGGAGAAGCAACAAGAAGAAATTAGAGATCCTGACAGTGAAGATCAAACTAGCCCCAAGGAGCAAGGACACCCCTAACCATCAGAAAGTAGTCTAATGATAAAGCTGCTCCCTTTCTGACCCCTGACTTCATTCAGGGATCTCTTTCCTTTCCTCTCTATCTCTTTTCCCCCTCATATCTGGCATTAGGGCATTGAAAGGGAAGAGGAAGGAGAGCGGAAGAAAGAACCCACAAAGGAGCTAATGTGGGCTACAATTTCTGTCTACTTTCTATGGATGAAATAAGATTAAAAGAAGAATTAAAAAAAAGTCTATGGAACAAGCCTAGGGGTCAAACCTGGCTACTTGGCTAACATCTATCATCATCGCCTAAGTTTCATAACCAGTTGAACTTGATTTTTTTCATCTATCATTAGGATTGTATAACACGTGCATATGTCCGTACATCACAGTTAGTCAGAGTTTGGCATAATTTCTGGCTCATGTTAAAGGTGCCCTCTGTATGAGACGTGAGAGTTATTACTGTTATGGGGTGGGGACCCTGTTGGCAGGTGGTAGGGTGGTGCCAGGAAAGCCTTCCTGAATCTTGGGCTGGCTGGGATGTGTCTTGCGCAATTCAGAACCATCTTGCAGGTTTTCTCTGTTACTTATCCAGTTAGCAAATGTTCCTTGAGGGTTTGCAGCATGCTAAGCCCTTAAAAGGGACGATGGGTCTGCGAGCGGGTGCAAAGTCATTCTCCTGGGCAGCTTTCCTGAAAGTGGAGGAGATGAGCTTGCGTGAACAGATGATTACAATTCGGGACGGGGGTGTGCTACAGGAAGGACAGGGTTGGTGTGTCAAGGGAGGAGGAGAGAGATGGGTGTCAAGGTAGGCTCCTTGCTGATGTTCACTGGCCTTGACTTGCAGAACGTGGTGCGCAGAACTACAAAGCCACGATTATGGTTTCTTTGATTACTAAATGCTCAGTGAACATTTCTTCTCCACCAGGCAATGGACGAACAGTTGCTCCATGGGGGCACAGGCAGTATCTCTTCCGCTCAGATCTCAGTAAACATCTCCGGCTTGATAGAGTGGCCATGCAAAGGAGTTCTGATACCTAGACGCTGTGAAGGTCATTCCATCCCTGGACTTTATACTCGAGATCTCTGGTTCGTAGTGGGTTTAGTGTTTATTTCATTTGGTAGAGGTGAGTGAGCAGCAGTCACCTCACATTCATGATCTCGATGGAATCTTGCAGAACACAGCAAATCTTTGTGTGTATGCGAGGACACCTTGCGGGGGTGCTGGCCATTGTGAGGAGAGAAGAGGGTGGCCGGATGGATGAAATCAAAATCTGGCCAGCTTGAGGAAACTTACCCATACCAAGAGCTGCACAAGATGTCTTCCAGGCCTTTTTGACAGGAGTGCTAGAAACCACAGGGAACATTCTTTGCCATTGTTGTTAGAAAACTCTTTGGCTTTCTTCAACGATCGTAGGATTGGCTCTCTCTTCTGAACCGTGTCCAGAGCCTCATTATTCACTGTCAGTACCAGAAGTCAGGCTGCACAGCTGAAGTGGCCGACTTACACTCAACCCCTTCCATTTTCCTGTATCTTGACAGACATGTCAAGGAAACAATAGCTTCGATTGTCAGCTTCCCCTAGGTGATGTCTCAAAACTTTGCATCCCTCCATCTGTTCCAGGCCCAGTCTTTTCTGAGAGCGGACAGCAGAAATGGCCACTCTGGGACATTTGTACTGACAGGTGTGGCCAGGCACAATGCAGTCAGAATTCAGCTTTGTTCTCTAGGCACACTCACTGGAGCACAGCTTCTGGTTTGGGGA
This sequence comes from Acomys minous, assembly GCF_964271855.1. Taxonomy (NCBI): domain Eukaryota; kingdom Metazoa; phylum Chordata; class Mammalia; order Rodentia; family Muridae; genus Acomys; species Acomys minous. The sequence continues at coordinate 18,415,381 of NC_140495.1, read as the reverse complement.
AAGCGTTTTCATGGGCTGTCTAGATTCAAGTCATTGTCCATTCAGACTTTATTCCATGATAGACAGGGCACCTGTGTTGTCAAATAATAAGAAAAACTTGCACTGAGAGGTGCTGACTTGAAAGGCCTGCTCCTTTCAATGGATTTGCTTTGCCTTCATGCTGGTTTTCTAAGATTCCGTGGCCAATCAGATTTGAAGAATGAATAAGGATGCTTTTGCATTAAGTATAGTCCTCAGTTATGCTCGCAGTCTTTTCCAGAAAAGCAGAGTATTAAATTTTTAAGTCCATTTTTTTGATCACTGACATATTAAATAATGAATAGATACTCATTTTTAAACTTGAACATCCAATATTATAAAAGAACCCATGTCTCTCAATGCTTTAAAACATATGGATGTTTATTTTCATTGGAAGTTGGTTGTAAGTTATTATTGATCTTATTCAGAGAGAAAACGAGGTTGGATTCAGGCATGTCTCTCTTTTCCTTTATCTTTCTTTCTTAGGTATGGAGATGGGGTTGAAAAGGAAGAATGGGGCATATAGAAATATATAGGGATGACAGGACAAAAAGTACATTATTGAACTTTTTCCTCAATTAAGGCCTTATCTGCTACTCACAAACAAGGTTATTTTTAATTCATTGGTGTAGAATTTGGTATATTGATACAAAATAAGTTCAATTTTGATACATTGGTATAGAATTAACAGATAGATGGGATTCTATAGATAAATAAGGTAAAAGAGTTAGATCAGGTCTTCTAATCAACCAGAGGCCTACAGAATATGACATTTAAAGATGTTTTTATGATTGTAAGGATCCTTTGACAATAAGACAGATTAACTCCTGGCCACACCCAGTCTAGCTCAGAGAAGATGATGAGCATCAAAGAACATCTTTATGGAGATGGCTTCAAATATGGCAAAGTAGCAACTGGGCAAAGTGCCCCCATTTCTGTTACAGCCAGAATTTTGCCTAAAAGTGGGCAAGCTTGGGCATAGACAAGTCAACAGCCAAACTCTGCCAAGACAGGGTAAGCAAGTCCTCAATGGTTACTACCTCACAAATACGTCTGCCAGATATAACGGGCCAGAGGGCTGAAGACGATGTTCCAACATTATGGAGAGTTTTGGGTGACTGTCTAGGCAGTAAACTGTCTCTGTCATTTTTTTCATTTTGGAATCTGCTAACTTTCACTTTCCATTTACTCAGATAATTAATTTTATTCCTTTTCAAGTCTCCGATGGGGTTGCAGACCAGATAGTTTAGTTTTACAATTAAGCTTAGTTGTTTAGGGGTTAAGATGTTTTTAGGTCTAGATAGAAGTTTTTTTTAGAGCTTTGATAGAGATGAGATATGATAGACATTGCTATTCAGAGTCGTAGACTCAGCAAGATAGGAACGATGCTTTCTTCAAGGTTGTCAAATTACAAACAGGAAAAGCGAGGATTTGGAGCCATGAGGGAGACGGATTGCTCACGCGGAGATGTTGCCACCCATTCTCTGATGAGATGCGTTCAGGAGCCTTGTTTGCCCAGTGTCCTTGGTGGGGACTCTAGGGCACCTGTGATAGGAAAGTCGCTGTGGGTGAACACTGCCACGAGGCCTGCCACTGACCTCGATTCTTCTCACATCTCTTCTGCTGAGTTGTGCTGGACCTCAGGCGTCGGCAAGGTCTCTTTGGTCTTTTGAACTGAGAGATGACTAGATTCTGACAGCTGACCCTTTGGTCCCTTCCATTTGGTCTTCAATTTGGCCTTTCTCTGACGGAGGAAAAAAAAATGATTAGAAAGAAAAATTTAGGACATGAGGCTCAGAGGTCATGAGCTACTCACCCGTGGAGACATCCTTCTCCCCACAAATCTCTTTGGTCCTGTTAGATTTTATGTACTGTTCCCTTGGATTTCCAGATGACCCCTGATCTCCACTGATAACCATAAATCAAAAGTATCATATTGCTTTAAGCAATTGCCACTATGTAGTATTTCAAAGCTGATACCTAATATATCTCTGGGACACTGATAAATATAAATATTATGTATGCAATTAAAGTGTATTTAAGTAGTAGCACATTGAAAGTCAAGATACATATATATTTCATATATATATGTATATATATGAAGAAATTGGTTAGTTGGATAAATTTTGTTAGCATTAAGGAATATTAGTTATTTATGTTCATGTTTATAAAATGTACTCTTTAATACAGAATTAGGTTAAAAAGCAGTAGGAAAGCTACCTTCAGATCCTGACTCATTTTAAAATGTGTAAACATAAAAACTGTAACAAAATATACCAAAGTAATGACTTTTTTTATTTAAATAGCAAAATAATAAATGATTCCACTTTCTCTGTGCTTTCTTAGTAGTTTTTATTTTTCAACCCCAAACTTGATTTATTTTTATTTCTGAAGATTATTGTAAAATATAAATCACATTTAAGGGAATATTTGGCTTTCTGTGCATGGCACTTGAGGTAATATCCAAGGACAGATGGTATGTCTTTGATGATAAATGACAGGTGCTTAGCCACTAGTTGCAGAGAAGCCGCGAGAGAGATCAGAGGGATTTTAGGTGTGGATTAAAGGAAAGGAAGAATTGGATTGTGAGGCACATATCTACTTCAAAGCTGTTCTAGGGATGGCTGCTCATGAGCACTTGTCACTATGGATAATGGATCCCAGAAGCCCCTCGCCTGATGTGGCTAAGTGACAGAACCCAGCACATCACGGATCCATTCTCACAACAGTGCTTTTCTTAGATTATGCACATAGTTAGGCTTTTTTCTTTCACACATTCCCCATGCTAGGCATATTTTGTTTGACTCAAAGGGGAGTGATGCTATCATTATCAGGAAGAGTTAAGGCATGCTGTCATAGCATATAAGACCCAATCTCTGTAGATTAATACATCTTTTAAATTGTTTTATTATATCTTAGTGTGTGTGTGTGTGTGTGTGTGTGTGTGTGTGTGTGTGTGTGTGTGTGTGAATGTATGGAAAGCAGAGGACAATTTCCAGGAGTTGGATCTTTCCTTCCACCCTATGGGTTCCCGAGATCACACTCGGGGTGTCAGCTTGGCAGCAATTACTGTATCCACTGAGCCATCTTGCCAGCGTACATAAAGCCTTTGCTAAACCCTGACCATCCTTCAGAGATAGTGTTCTCAGTGGCACCTCACTGGCCACAGCTGCTTAGGTATTGCTGTTTCACTGTCTCAACTGTTGCCTTGGTCCAGCTGGCATGGGAAAGGGCAGCTGGGGGTCACACACTGCCTTTTCCACCCTTTTCCCTGAAGCACATGGCTCATCAGGAGACACGTGTCTGTGCCTTACTGTAGCTGTGCTGAGTGAGCAGATGAGGGATTTGCTAAGAGGGTTTTACAGAGACAGCTCCCCTACCCAATGCATGTTACACTTTACCTTTCACTTCCCTTGCTCTATCATGGGACGCAGGAAGGACTCCAATAAGCAAAATACTCTTATAACAAGCTTTATTTGTTCACTTTTAATATCATTTGAGAATCTCAACAAAAGTATATACAGGAGTGTGTGTGTGTGTGTGTGTGTGTGTGTGTGTGTGTGTGTGTGTGTGATCAGTAGTAATTAAAGAAATAATAGCAGGCTTTTTAATTGAGTTAAACTTGGACCCTCAAGTAAGAATGATGCTAATTAATCTTTTTATAACTTTCAAAACCAAACTTTCTTATAGAAAAGTCACACACGCCTAATGAACCACTTTAACTTATAATTGAAACTGTTTGTTCCACAATGTCTTGCCCAAATAAAAATACATTAATAACTTTTAACATTAATGGATTTTAAATTTAGAGTCTTAATGCATCACAATGACTTATCCTTAAATCACAGCTCTTACGTGATTTGAAAATTATAGACATAATTTGATATTTGCTATTATTTGTGCCACAGTCCTGGAGAGATAAAAGTAGAAATAATATTTTTAGATAGTCTACTGTGTTGATTATTATGCTTGGTTTTGTAATTGGGCTATTATCTCCTCTAATCTCCACAGTAGCTGGAGAAACAGATATTATCGATGCTGTTTTTAGAGTAAGAAAACTCAAACTAGGGAGAGCTGTATCTCCACTGGGAAATCCCAGAAACAAATTCGAGTCTTTTGTGCTGTAGTGTCCTTCAACCCTATCATGTTTCACCAGGCAATGGTCAGTGATATAGACAGCTATTGTTGTAGATACAGCGTGTTGTATTTGTAGGGTGACTGTCATAGGTACTGTCATCTTCTGATTCTTTGGGGACCTTATGGACACTTAATGGTCTTTGCTGTGTACATTGGCAATGTATCACATATCTACTATGTAACTCATTCACATCAGCACTAGATCCCTCATTATTACTTAGTGCTCATTGTACACTTTGTGTGTATATATATGTATATGTATATGTATATGTATATGTATATATATATAATTACTCATTGGACCCTCACCATAGTGCTAGGGTCGATCCTGTTATCAGTTCAATTTTCACAAGGGGAAGCCCAAGTACATCTTGTCTGTAGTATGGTTAATAAACTGTGGATCCAAAATGCAAATATAGACTGTCAGATTCAAATGCATACATATTTTAATAACTTAGTGTCTTCCTCAAACAAATACTTTGTCTTGTTAGCCACACTGTAAGGTTCTCCAAAGGCAATGACAACATATTATATCAGCACTCCTCTTGGGATGCAGGAATACTAGGCATGTAGTAGACACATATTTTTAATAATCACTTCATGAGTTAAATGTTGGAGTTTTGGAGATAAAAGAATATCTTTGTCTATAACAATTTCTTTTCTTTTTCATTTCTTTTTATTTTTATTGAGGTTTTTTTTGGCATATACACTTAAATATTTTTTTCATTGTTTAACATTATAAGAATTTGCTGTATGGGAACTGGGGGTGTCGTATGCTTGCTTGCTACACATGAAGCCCTAGGTTCGATTCCCAGCATAGACCTCTAATCCCAGATCTTGGGAGGTAGGCTCAGAAGTTTAAGGTTATCCTGAGCTGAGTTTAAGGATATCCTGAGTTATGTGAGACCTTGTCTCAAAAGCAAAACGTGACAACATTAAGTATTTTTCATGTTTCTTAGGGTTCTTAGCTTTGAACAAAAACGAGCACAAAGTCCAGAATATGAAAGACCTAAGAGTTAAGGGATAAACCCAAGTCTTCTTATCCAATTGTTGCTTAAACTAGGCATGAATTAGTGATGTCTACTACAAGTGGAATCATTTCTAGTTGGGGAATTGTACCTCTAAGATGAAGATATTGAGATTTTTACTTTTGAAGTCCTCATCTTTTGTCACAGTCTACTGACATTAGAGATATGGTGACAATAATGCCGTTTTATGAGGTGTGAGCAGGAAGTCTTTCTTCTTCTTAGCCCTTGGTTGCCCAGTTCCTCTGTCTTCTTTCACACTGTGTATTTGCCAGGATAATCTGCCTTTGGGTTAGTATCAGTGAGACACTTAGTGCATTGAATAAAGGGGACACAGAAGCCAAGTGCCCTCCTTCATAGAGTCTCATCCCAATTATAATATTCTATGTGATTTTATGGCAATATAGATCATACCTATAGTTGATGGTCATTTGGTATTCTGAGGTTCTGAATGGATACCCTATATTCCTGTTTGACTCTAGAAATCTCTTCTTTTTAAATTAATAACTAGAGCTAATGATTTTAAACTTCTCTGTGACCAGAAGATCTTTCACTGTATGACTTAGGATGCTCTGATTCCAGCTTGTTCTACTTTAAATCACCAGACAGTTTTGGATCTTTAATCACCAGGACTTTTATAGACATGGAGGCCAATATATCAGGCATGTCATAACTGGCTTGAGGGGCACTATAACCGAGGATTACAGGAACACATATTAACAACCAGTGTCCATCTAGAGTAAGATGACTTCATCACAAGATGAATATTGTGGCATGAAGTAAGAATTTTTCATATAAATAAAATTCTTAACCATTATTTTTAATCCCATGAACATTCATGACAGGTCTGAGAAATTCTTGAAATTTGTTGGTGTGCTGGATGGTGGTTAATATGGAAACTCACAGCTGATCAAAGTACAGAGAATAAGTGCCCGTAGAGAGCTCAGCCACAAATGGGACATCTATATCACACCCTTCCCCTGTGTGGCTTAGGAACCATCTCAGAAGAGGGACATTGTGACACATGGATGTCATCCTTATGAACTTTAATCCTAGAACTTTCAAGACAGAGGCATAGCAGTTCTCCATGAGTTTGAGGCCAGCCTAGTCTACACAGTGAACTCAAGGACTTCCAGGGCTACATAGAAGGCCTTGTCTCAAAAAAACAAAAAAGAAAACAACAACAAAAACCAATAAAAAGAGCCAGAGATTGACAAAGACCAAAATGAAACAGCATCTTCTGGACAGGTTAGGACCACTGTACTTATGAACCCATGGCAGTTGAAATGATCTACACAAGACCTGCACAAGATCAATCCAGGCAACATTCCAGCACGGAAGAGGGGGGGCTGGTGGTCCTCACCCCTAACTGAGGAGCTATTGACAGTTGGTGGCTACTGGGAGAAGAGGAGTCAATTTTCTTTTAGGATGTGGCTTCTTGCGAATAAAGATAGCTCAAAAATGGACTCTATGCATTATTTATATATAAATACATATAAAAATAAATATAAATAAATCAGAGGACAGGGAGCTTGGGGTGTCTTAGTTGCTTTTCTATTGATGTGAAGAGATATCATGGCCAAGGCAACTTATAAAAAGAGTTTATTGGGACTCATGGTTCCAGAGGGTCAGTGTCTGTGGACATCATGGTAGGGAGCATGGCAGCAGAGACAGAGAGAGATACCTAGGAGCGACATGAGCTTTTGAAACCTCACTGCGCACTCCTAGTGACACACTTTGTCCCAACGCGTTTCATCATGTGGGGGCCAAGCATTTAAATAGGTCAGCCTGTGGGGACCATTCTCTTTAAACCACCGCTGTGGGGGCGGGGCTGGGTAGAAGGTGGATCTGAAAGGAGGCAGGGGAAGGAGCAGGAGGCGAATATGATCAGACTACATAGTATTAAAGTGTGCAGTTATCAAAGGACAAGCAAGAATATTATACTTCTTAAAAGAAATACTCAAAAACGTGAATATTTTTTTTTTCCGAGACAGGGTCTCTCTGTGTTAACCTTGGTTGTCCTGGACTTGCTTTGTAGACCAGGCTGGCCTTGAACTCACATCGGTCCACCTGCCTCTCCCTCCCGAGTGCTGGGATTAAAGGCGTGCGCCACCACGCCCGGCTCCAAAAACGTGAATATTCTTAAATACAACATGCCTCTGCCCATTACCATTTAACCTCTTCTATTTTTTTCAAAGTATTTTTTCTCTGTGTCTGAATCTTTTATATTATTATGTATCTAGTGGATTTTTCTATGATTAAATAATTTGTGGAATTGTATATACCACACAGTTGTTTTTAGAGGCTCACATACTGATGACAGAAATATCTTGCTCTGAGCAAACCCACTTTAAGATATAAACCCGGCAATTTCCTTATGTGACTACCCCCTGCCACCTCTTCCAGCATCCGTTTTATAGCTGCCTTGCAGAAAATGGGGGGGGGGGGGAACGCGGATTTCACATGCATATTTTTTCCTTTGCAGTGTTATAGCTGGTTTCTAAGTCTCTCGCTGTCTGTTTTAATGAGAATGCGGCAGACGGTGGAGCAGGCAAAATTTATCTGTTGTAAATATTTGTTCTCCCGTCATTTTCCCCACCAGCCTGTTAGCACCATGAAGGTGGCGGCCCTGTCTTTTTCATCTTTGTGTCTCTCAGCGCTCAGCATGGTTCTCAGCAAGCATACTTGAAGTGTTCAATAAATATTTTATGAATGAATGGATGAGCTCTAACATCCTAAGACTTCCAGCATTGACAGTCGCACACGGAACCAGCATCAAACCTGGATGTGACGTCTGAGAAAAAGGAAGGGTAACATCACAGACGAAATCCTGAATGGTTGCGGTTTTAAAACGTGACTGAGTGGCACCTACCTCCTCTACTTTTTGGCCTGAGACTGAACATTTTTCATAGATTTTTCTGAGACCCCCTTCTGTTCTCATTTGTAGAGTAGAACTATCAACAGTTTACTACTGTAACTCTGAGAATTAGATGTGATGGTACCACAAGGATGGGCATGCAAGCATCCTGGAACAGTACAGTTTTGATGGCACTGTTGTCTGTTGTCATATTCATGTGGAGACCATGGGATTTCATGTACGTTCTTGAAAGTTCTCTTCCTGTTTGGTGAAGATTAGAAAAACCACAGAATTTTCAGCTACCCCACCATGGCGTTGGCTAAAGTTTCTTCCTTCTATGCTGTTTCACACTAAATCATGTTTGAGTACACGGATTTAATTCAGCCAACACTTGCTGTTGCTCTCACAGGCTCCCAACATTTCTCCATTCTAACAGGGAATCTTTTTCCTTGCCTGTTAATCCCTGCTAAATCCCTCCAGCCACTGCACACTTCTCACATTGCTCTAAGGCGTTGTATCTCACCAGGTCGACACTCCTGTACCGAGGAAGTCATGTGTTCCTGTGTGCGCGCTGATAAGCACCTCCCCCTCTCTTCATCTTTTGTGACTTTCCTCTTCTCTGACATTGATCTTGTTTTCTTGAGACTGATGCTGGTCTCCAACAAGTCCTTCTTTTGAACCCTCTTTTCCTTCCACTCCAGAACCATGTGCTCTTCACACACAATTTATGCATAAACCCCAGTCTCTGTTTGCATCCATAAATGCTCTAGGAAGTCCATTTGACATGGGCTTGCTGTCCTGCCATTTGAACGCATGTGTGTGTGTGTGTGTGTGTGTGTGTGTGTGTGTATGTGTGTGTGTGTGCGCGCGCTGATGTACTTAGTCATATGATTGAGTTTGGAGGTCAAAATTTTACATAGAGAATTCTTCTTCAATCACTTCTCCACCTTACTTTTTGAGGCAGGGTCTCTCACTGAATCTAAAGCTCATTACAGCAAACTCACGAGAGCCACCTGTCTCTATTTCACAGGGCTAGGGTTTTCTGTGTGTTTCCTGGCTTTATTTTATTTTATTTTATTTCATGATGTTGGAAATCCAAATGAGGTCCTTGTGTTTGCAGAACAAGCCCTTTGCCCACCAGCTAGACCCATTTTGAAACTCTTGACAGAAACATCACTGTTCACTGGAGATTAAGGTCCGAGGAGACTCATTTCAATATTGTTTCTAGTTCTTTCTGCATGAGCTGCCCCATCTGTGTTCCAATCACTGTTAACTAGATGGGGTTTTCCCTTGGAGCTATTTCCATGCAGCTCTTTAGGCAGTCGAGGATAGACAAGGAGTGGGCAAGAACCAAGCTTTGACCGTGTCTTTTAGAACTTCTGAATCCGATATACACAAAATAATGGAACAATAGTGTCTCTTGGTGAGTCTTGCTTACACAAAGGGGGAGAAAAGCAATCAACAGTGCTAAGCACTGTACATATTGATATGGTAGCCATTGCATACAGGTGGCAACTTAAATTTAAGATGATATAAATTAAGAAGCAATTTCCTCAAGTCCAGTAGTGGTGGAATACACCTTTAGTTCAAGCACTTGGGAGGCAGATCTCTGAGTTTGAGGCCAGCCTGGTCTACAGAGCAAGCTCCAGGACAGCCAAGGCTACACACAAAGCCTGTCTCCAAAAACCAAAAGAAAAAAGAAAGAAAGAAAGGAAGGAAGGAAGGAAGGAGGAAGGAAAGAAAGAAAGAAAGAAAGAAAGAAAGAAAGAAAAGAAAAGAATCTGTTTCCTCAGCTGTGCTAGTTGCCTTCTGGCCACCTGTAGCTGCTGGTCCCTGCACTGATCTGCACAGGCACAGATTATCACCATACACATTTTTTTTTTAGTTGGCTACCACCAACCCAGAGACTGTGCCCTGTTTACTTAAAAGGCATCTCTTTCTGTATTAAAAAAATCTACCCAATTTCGTCTTTCCCTAAACACTCCATGCTGTCCTCTGCCTACAAAGCAAAAGCTCATTAATGCTAGGGTATAATTAAAAGCAGACAAAGCAGGTCCTAAACAAAAAAGTGTAGGGACTGAACAAGACCCGGAAGTCGCAGTTTTTCAAGGAAATTGGCTTCTGGCCTCATCTGCTATCTGTAACATCTCTTGTTGAATACAAAAATAATCTTGCTCTTTTTTTTCCCTTCCTTCCTCATATCTGAGACTAGATGCCTCAAATCCATTTTTTGAACCCCCCAGCTTCCTGTTAACATGACATTTGTAGAAAGACCCAGCATATGATTATATTAAAAAGGGAAAGGAACAGAACAACAACAAAAAAAAGGGCTGTGGTTTGATCTTCCTACTGGTCAAATAGAGTTGCCTGAGAAACAGGCGGAAATGATTTTTAAAGCCACAAGAATGAAACATTACTGGAACTTGCTCTTTCCCTCTCACTCTGGAGCTAGAGTTGCCTTTGACATAATATGAAAGGAGAGCCCTGCGGCAGCGAGGGACACCCATTCATATTAGTTCCCTCGGTGTTTAGTTGAAATTTTACTTTTAAAAGTTTCTGTCAGCCTTTATAATTATCTGGTTAAATTTATGCATGCAGTTAGCTCTCCGAAGAATGTCTGATATTTAAGAGCTACAAAATTAATATGAATGGGATGCAATGGACATAATTGCTTTCTAGAAAAAAATCCCATCTGCGTGGCTCATTGCTAGAGCCAAAATTATGAGCCCAAGGTTTCCCGGGAGCACCAACACGTCAGATTCCCTCTGCGCATTCTCCCAAGAATGCTGGTTAGCTGGATACGGAATATGCATTTCTCTTTGCTCTCTGGTGCTTCCCACTAGAAAGTTCAGGAAACACCTGGAAAAAAAACCCCAAACAAACTAATCTTCCCAACACAGATCGCAGATCATGTGGGCATAGTACATTCCAGGAGGAAAAAGCATACGTGCATATTGTCAATTTGGAATGCCCACAACAATTTTCTTTTTCTTTTTCTTTTTTTTTAAATTTCTTTAACCTTTTAATATGTAATTCTACTTTTCTTTCCTGAAGATACATTCATCATAGGAAAATTTTACTCATACAGAACTTTGTTTATAATTCTATTATACTGGTGTTTTCTTTTTCTTTTTCTTTTTCTTTTTTCTCCTTTATTAATTTATTCTTGTTACATCTCAATGGTTATCCCATCCCTTGTATCCTCCCATTCTTCCCTCCCTCCCATTTTCCCCTTATTCCCCTCCCCTATGGCCCACAACAATCTTCATACTGTCAATTTGTGGAGACATGCTGTTTGTTACTTATCATCATGCTATTTATTATTGTCACATCCTTCTGTGAGTCACATGGCTTGTGCTTCGCTGGTTCTTGGGTATTGCAGCTTCTCCACCTACCATTTATCAAGTGCTTAGAGTTTGGGATAATGGCAGCAGGAACACTAGGTTCTCAGACCCCTCAGGTTGTTGGGGCCATGCTGCAAGGGAAGCTGGGTGTTCACTTGAGCTGCTTTGAGACTAAATGAATAGAAGAAAAGTGACTTAAAAATTTAAATTTACTTTTACGTGCATAGGTGTTTTTGGCTGCATGCAAATCTGTTACTGTGCACATTCAGTGCCAGCAGAGGCTGGAAGTGGACATTGGATCCTCTGGAATTGGAGTTACATGAATTTGTTGGCTGCCCCCATGCTTGCTGGGACTCAAACCCAGATCCTCTACAAGAGCAGCCAGCGAATGCTCTTAACCTCTGATACATCTCACCAGCATCATCAGGACCATTAGAGCACAATGTCAGTGATGCATGTGCCACGCCTTAAGGATTTGTCAATATGTGAACAGCGCCGGAAGCTGCCTTTTATGACCTAGAAAGAAGTTCTTAATGAAATGGTTAATTGTTTCGTATAAAATAACAAAAACAAAACAAGGGTCTCAGGGTCTCCTAGGCACGAGTGTAATTCTTGGCTCTGGCAGGTGCCAGCTTTGGTGATGGACTGGAAGTGAACCAGCCATCTTGGGCCTTGTTTTTCATATCTGTGAGATAGGTGACAACATCTATCTCATAGACTGTCAATGACGAAATGAGATAATACACATACAGCTTATTAAATTGTAATTCTATTCCTTCTCAAGTCTCTGATGGGGTTGAAGACCAGATAACTTAGTTTTACAATTAAGTTTAGTTGTTTAGGGGTTAAGATGTCGTTAGGTCTAGATAGATGCTTTAAGTTGAGATATTATTTACATTCAGAATTTTAGACGCACCAAGGTAGGAGAGATGTTTGCTTCAAGGCTGCCAGATACAAAACACGAAGAGTGTAACATTTATATAATTCCTGATTGTTTTGTGATACTCCTTGCTGTAGGTAGTTTATTGTACATATGTGTAATAATATAAATGTATATGAAAAAATAAAATATTATTATTCATTATCAGCATAGTATATTGATCATTTATTATGTATATAGTTAATAGTAATGGCTGGCTAGAAAAGCAAGATTTTTTTTTCTGTGAGATATTTTATCATGTATTTCAACTGTAGAAAACATTGGGTTTTATCGTGATGTTTTCACACATACTCATAGTGTCCCCTGGTTTATCTCCCTTATCATCCTCTCATTCCCCAAGCCTCCCTCTTCTTTCTTTTTCAGTTGTCTCCGTTCTATTTTACTCCTGTGCCTGGATTCCACCTATGAGAGAAAACACCATAGTTTTCTTCCAGACTCTTTCTAAGACTGGTTTATTTTATTCTGATCAATCCTAGTTGGTTTTGTGTGTGTGTGTGTGTGTGTGTGTGTGTGTGTGTGTGTGTGTGTGTGTGTGCCTGAATAATACTCAACTGTGTGTAGAAACCACGTCTTCTTCTTCTATCTCTTGATAAGCATCTAGGTTGGTTCCATAGTTTGACTGTGGGGAGTAGTTGCAGTAAACATGGATGTGTGGATATCTTGATGGTCTCCTGACTGTGTACCAATGGTAATAGCTGGGTCATCTTGTCATTTTTTTTTATCTGTCTCTCCTCTCTGTCTCTCTCTGTCTCTGTCTCTCTGTCTCTCTCCATCTCCCTCTCTTTTCTTTCCTTTCTTTCATTCTTTTATCCATTCTTTCTAACTTTCTTTTGTTCCTCCAGAACCTTCATATTGATTCCCATAGTGGGGTTGTATTGATTTATGTTCACACCAACAATGTAAAAAGCCTTCTTTCCCCACGTTCCCATCCAAGGTAGCCATTTTGACTGTGATGGACCAGAATACTCAGATATTTCTGATGTGTATTTCCATGATGGCTCAATGTGTCGAACATTTCCCCCTGTATATGTATTGGCTGTTTGTTCTTCTTCATTTGAGGAGTATTTATTCAATTGACTCTGCATTTGTTAAGTGGGTTGCTTGTTTCTGTGCACCATATGCATGCCTAGTTCTGACAGAGGCCAGATGAGGATGTTGCATCTCCTGGAACTGGGGTAGCAGATGCTTGTGAGCTGCCATGTGCCTGCTGGGAATTGAACCTGGGTCTTCTAGGAGAGCAGCCAGTGCTTTTAACCCTGACCTCCAGCCTCAGATTATTTATTTTGACATTTTAAAAAAGGGTTTTGCATATCTAAAATATGAATAGCCTGTAAGATATTGTGTTTTCCCCAATCTGGAGGATTGTCTTTAACGGCTAGTTGTTTCCTTTTCACACAGATGATTCTCCTTTGATGTGACCCCATCTTTCAGCTCCTGCTGTTACTTGCTATGCTCTGGAGTTCTGTTCGGGAAGTCATTGCCCCATCTGGATTCCAAAGTGTTTTCCTCTAGTCATCCTCTTCACATACTTTTGGTTTGTTTTTTTGAGTTGATTTCTGTGTAAGGTAAAACTAAGGGTGTCACTGCAGTCTTCTGGGTGTTGCTATCTACTGTTCTCAGCACCGTCTGTCAAAAGAGGCTCGGCTTTTTCCAACATACACGTTTGGTATTTGTGTCAAGAATTAAATGTTTGTAGTTTCTTGGATTTATTCCTTGGTTCCCCAGTACTTCCCCTTTCTCTGTATCTCTACTTTGTTTGTTTTGTTTTGTTTTGTTTTTAAGACAGGGTTTCTCTGTGTAGCCTTGGCTGTCCTAGACTTGCTTTGTAGACCAGGCTGGCCTCGAACTCACAGCGATCTGCCTGCCTCTGCCTCCCAAGTGCTGGGATTAAAGGTGTGCGCCACACTCAGAGCTTTGTGTGTCTACTTTTAAAATGACAATTTCACTATAGTTGGACTTGGCGATGATAACAGTTCTAGCTTCATTCCTCTTGTTCAGAATTGCTTTGACTATTTGGGATCTTTCAGGCTTCCATATAAATTTTAGGACTTGTGTTGTGAGAAATGTCCTTGGTGTTTTGATGGGGACTGGATTGATGCTGTGTATCACTTTGGCAGTACAGCCATGTTAACCTAACCGTGCTGACTTTGCAATCTGTGAACACAGAAAGTCCTTCCAAGAGCTGGAGGATCCTGCAGTTTCTTTCCTTAGTGTTTTATTTTCATCATGCAGATACTTTGCGACCTTGGGCAGGTTTGTTCCTTGGCGTTTGATCCTTTCACAAGCCTTTATGCATGTGATTTGCTTCTTGGTTTCCTTCTCAGTGGGTTCACTGTTGGTAAATAGAGAAACTATTGTTGTTTGTTTTTTTGTTTTGTTTTGTTTTAATTTTTATGTTTAGTTTCTATCCTGCTACTTTGCCAAAAATATTTATCAAATCTAAAGCTCTCATGAAGTCTTTGGGGATTTTAACTGTAGCATCATGTCATATAGATATTCAAATAGAAATAACTCGACTTCTTCTTTGTCTGTACCCCTTTTGTTTCTGTTTCATGTCTTAGTGCCCTGGCTAAAACTTCAAGCTCTCTAAAGAATAAATGTGAGCAGAATAAACATCCTTTATCTTTGCTGATTTTACAGGGAATTTCTCCTGTAAAATTTTCCCCAATGAGTTTAATATTGACTATGAGTCTAGCATCTATAATTTTACTGCATTGAGACATTTTTTTAAATAACTAGTTTCCTTTGGAATTTTATCAGGAAATGATGTTGATTTGTGTCAAAAGCTGTTTTTTTGGGGGGTCTATTAGACAATTGTGCAATTTTTGGTCTTTATTCTATTTACATATCATCTTTTTTTATTTCTATATTTCAGACCACACTTACAGCCATGTAATGAAACTAATTTGATGATAGTGTACCTATATTTCTTTGTGGCGTGTCCTTATATAGTCTTGGTATCAGAGTAATGCTGATTTCATAGACCAAGCACTGAAGTGTTTCTTGACTTTTCTTTTTAATGGACTTGTTTGAGGAACACTAGTTTTAGCTAGTCTCTGAGCATTTGATAATGTTCATCAGTGAACTGGTTAGATTCTTGGATCTTCTTTTAGGAAAACATTTTATTCTTACTTACTTGCTGCATGTTACCCATCTGTAGGTTCAATTTTCTTAACAAATATATTTTATTACAAACTTATTAAATGAGAGTACCTCACTTATAACCTGACTATCCTAAATAATAGAAGAGGATTAAAGAATAAAATAACAAAACCTTAAGGATATCAGTTCCGAGGAATAACTCTCCTGGCGTAATCAGCGGGATTTCTTCTGCTGGAACCTGGAGTAACCAGAACCCGGAACCTCAGTCTGAGCCTGGAGCCTCGAAGCCTTCCCTTGAGCGGTTCTCTCTAGGAGCATCCCGAAGTGGAGTGATGAACAGCCAACACTATCCCCCGTCACCAAAGGCCTCACCTTCAGTTTTGGGCCCATTTATATATCTCCTCCCAGAGTCTGTTCATGGATCTTTTCAGCTGGCAATAATCAAGCTCCGCACGAGGTGGCTTGTGTTCTAATGGATTAACACCACCTGTTCTCTTACAAGACCATTCCCCATCCCACACTTGGGATCATAACAAAAACAGGTTTATCTCTCCTTCACCCATCTCTTTAATTCAATAGACTGTGTATGTCTAGAAACTTATTTATTTGTTGTAGGGTGCAAGTTTTCAAACTAATTCCTAATTATCCTCTGTATTTTAGAGTGTCTGTTGTCATATATTCCCCTTGTCACCTCCCCCTCTATGACTTTGGGTCTTCTCTGTCCTTTGATTATTTCTCCTTGTAAATCTTGCTAATTATTTCAAAGAACCAGCTGTTTCATAGATCCATTGTGTTGTCTTTTATGTCTATTAATTTCTTCCCTTTTATAATTTTTTATTTGTATTTTTATTTTTTATAATACCTTGAGTAGCACTCATTGTTTTTCCAGTCTCTTATTTTTAAATGTTTTATAAGATTTATTTATGTTTATTTTATGTACGTGAGCTTTTTTCTTGCCTGCATGTTTGTTTGTGCATCGTGGGTGTATTTTTCCTTCAATGTTGGCTTAGTTCAAGAATTCCTTTAGTTTATCCTTATCTTTGAAGATTTTTACTTTCTCTTCAATTTTAAAGGATAGTTTTGCTGGATATAGTAATTTGAACCTTAACATTTTACTGATGGAAGCCCCATGTTTTTAGCCTGTGTCTTATAGGCAAATTGGTCTTTCATAATCCAGAGGTCTTCACAGGCTATGTTTTATTTTCCTTATTAATGCATGAATTTTCTAACTTATCAACATTGTCTTCAGTCCTCAGAATTCTCTTTGGTTATATCTGTTCAGGAATGTTTTCTATTCATTTAAAAAAAAATCCTGAGTTTTTCATCCCCATATTTCCATTGAACTCTTTTTGTTCAAAGTCTTTATCTTCTTATTGATCTATCTATTCATATCCTGAGTTGGCCTTATTAATTTCTTCGGTCATTTTTCTGTGTGTTCTTAGAACTTGTTGATTTTTTTAAAAAAATTATTACTTGAATTCTTTCTGCAACTTTTCATCACTTCTAAGCTGTGGCATGAGCTGCTGGGGAATTATGACTTTGAGAGGAGTCACACGTGTTGACTTGTTTTTCACATTTGCTGTGGTTCTATGGCAAGATTTGCATATCTGTTGGGTTCAATGTCGACTATGTTTTTGTGAGAGTGGTTATTTAGGGAACAGCCTTCTCTTGACAGTGTGTCCTAGGATATTAAATTCTTCTGAAGTGTCAACTCATCTCCAGTTGGATGTTGCTGAGTGTTGTTGTTTTTTCTTCTTTGTTGGTGATCAGTGTTTTTTGAAATACTGAATATCATGATGTGAGGACCAGTTGGTGTCACAGGCTGGGGTGCCCTTCTTAGATCAAGCAGATGTGTTGTGAACAGTTGGGTATATGAGGTCCACCCTTTGTGATTTCTCCTCTAGCTAAAACAATATATAGTCTGAAAGGATTATTTAAAAGCTACTTAAAGCATTTATTCTTACCAACAGGAATGATGGGGGCAGAAGGCGTATAAAATTTAAAAAGAGTCTTAAAAGATGGTAACTAAAGAAAGAAATAGGGATACAAAACAAAAAATCCAGACTGCTAGAAACTAACATGGGAGAAAGCTGAAAAGTGAAGGCCATGATTTAAAGAGGTGGGGCTGGGAATGTGGCTCTGTGAGAAAGAATACCGTCTTTCCAAGAATGAGGACTAGAGGACCTGAGTTCAAATCCCTAACACTCAACACTGGGGCCAGAGACAGGAGGATCCCAGCAGTTCACTGGGCAGCAAGTGAAGCTAACCAGGTAAGCTTCTGGTCCAGGGAGAGACCCTGTCTTAAGGCATCCACGTGGAGAATAATAAGCTAAGACAACTGATCTTTTTCCCTGGCCTCCACATGCATGCACACAGGATCACCCCCCATGCACTCATGTGAGTGTCCTCCCAGCTATACCACACACATCAAAACATGATAAAAGAGTTTGACTATTAAAATAAAGAGTAAAAGTAATATATGTACATGCAATAATATATGTTTATGTACATATATATTTATTATAAGAGGAAGCACACATTCTCTCTCTCTCTCTCTCTCTCTCTCTCTCTCTCTCTCACACACACACACACACACACACATACACACACACACACACACACACACACACACACACACACACACACCAGCCGGAAAAAGTTGTCTACACTAGCGTGGTCACTTGGGTAGGAGTAGATATTCACAATTTCTGCCATTTTCTCCTTTTCCTTTGTCCTTTTTGAGCTATGGCAAGAGCTCAGAAAAAATAAAGACTAGTGTGTATTTGTCTCTTGCTTTTTATTGTCACATGCGCAGTGTCACATTCCCACATGTTCAGTGGGAATGGCTGATTGAACAGCTTTGTTTCTTTCCCTCGTGCATGGAGCCAACATTGCCCTGGCTTGGGTTTCCTCTGGACAGATTAGCTCATCACACTCCCAGGGACCGATTGGCTCCAGGAGATAGAAGGATGCATGAAGTTAATAGAAGAAACACAGAGAGGAGGGGGTAGGTGACATGACATTCAAGGACACCAAATAAGTCAAGAGAATTTGGGGACAGTATGTGGTTTAAGTCCCCACTTCTTCTTTGAAGCATCTTAAACAGCTAGCCCCCTGAGAGGCCACAGAACAGAGTAGTTGAAGACTCAGACTCTGGCCCTGAACAGTTTCTGGGCATATGTCTATTTGATCTTATTGCTTTGTGGCCAGATAGCTGAGTTTAGGGTTTATCCTTTTCAAGGTGCGTTTTCTTTCCTGGAAACTGGGCCTCCTACCCAGAAACCACCGCAGCATTATCCTGACGATCTGATGACTTAATTGCTGAATGCTCGGCAAATATGGAAGGGTTTGATAAATGTTACATGGGTTTAGTGGTGTGATTAAAATCAACAGCAATCCTATTAAATATTCAAATAATCCCTGTGGCCCAGGTACTCTGCTGAGAACTCTATGTGAATTCATTCATTAAATTCTGAAGACTACAAAGTGGAATTATTATTACTTTCATCTAAAAGATGGTAAATCGGAGGCCCAGCTTCAAGCAAATTGCTCAGGGTCATACAACCAGTGAACTATTGAGCAAGGATTCAAGCATTCATCCTCTGATGTTAGAGCCATGCTCACACGTGGGCCAGCGTAGACCTCTTGTGTGCGGGTTGTTTCTGAAGAGAGGCAGCCTTTGAGGCAGTTTGCTTTGCTTTGTTATGGAGATGCATAGTTTGGAGAGCGGGAAGAGAGAAAATGGAGAGGGGCGATGGGAGACAAGAGAGTGGAGACAAAGTAGTGGTGGCGGAGGTAGGATAGAAACAGAGGCACGTTTGTGTGTGTGTGTGTGTGCGTGTGCGTGTGCGTGTGCGTGTGCGTGTGTGTGTGTGTATCTGTTTCTGTCTCTCGGTCTCTCTCTGTCTCTCTGTCTCTGTCTTTGTCTTTGTCTCTGTCTCTGTCTCTGTCTCTGTCTCTCTCTCTCTCTCTCTCTGTATGTATATCTCTGTTTCTGTCTCTCTCTGTCTGTCTCTTTGTCTCTGTGTCTGTCTGTCTTCTCTCTGTCTCTCTCTGTCTCTGTTTGTCTCTGTGTCTGTCTATCTTCTCTCTGTCTCTCTCTCTGTCTCTGTCTCTCTCTGTCTGTCTGTCTCTCTTTGTCTCTGAGTCTGTCTGTCTGTCTGTCTGTCTGTCTCTCTCTGTCTCTCTGTCTCTGCCCCTCTCTCTCTCTCTCTCTCTCTCTCTCTCTCTCTCTCTATGTATAGGCGTGTGTGTGTGTATGTATGTATATCTCTGTTTCTGTCTCTGTCTGTCTCTCTGTCTCTGTGTCTGTCTTCTCTCTGTCTCTCTCTGTCTGTCTCTGTCTGTCTGTCTGTCTGTCTGTCTGTCTCTCTCTCTCTGTGTCTCTCTGTCTCTGTCTCTCTCTGTCTCTGTCTCTCTCTGTCTCTGTCTCTGTCTGTCTCTGTCTGTCTCTCTGTGTCTCTGTGTCTCTGTCTCTGTCTCTGTCTCTGTCTCTCTCTCT
Source organism: Acomys minous (assembly GCF_964271855.1). Taxonomy (NCBI): domain Eukaryota; kingdom Metazoa; phylum Chordata; class Mammalia; order Rodentia; family Muridae; genus Acomys; species Acomys minous. The sequence continues at coordinate 18,395,457 of NC_140495.1, read as the reverse complement.
CTCTCTCTCTCTGTGTGTGTGTGTGTGTGTGTGTGTGTGTGTGTGTGTGTGTGTAGTCTAGATGTTGACAGTGCCTTCCTCATTCACTCTCTTCCTTACTTTTTTGAGACAAGGCCTCTCAATGAACCTGGAGTTTGATGATACCACACAACCAGAAAACTCTTAAGTATCATTTTGCATCCAAGTCCCTAGCACTGGTACTGGAATTACGAGTGTTTGTCACCATGCCGGGCTTTTCTACATGGGTTTTAGGGGATCAAACTGAGGAGGTCATGCTTAAGGTCACTGTGCTTGCATGATAAGCACTTAGCTTCCTGAGTCATTGCCCAGACTCTATAATTAAATTAATTATATATTTCTTGTGTGTTTGTTTGTTTGTGTGTGTGTGTGTATATACATGTGTGCATCAGTATGAGTGTGCATAAACATGAGTGTGAAGACTATGGAATTTGAAATTTGGTTTTCTCCTTCTGTCATGTGGGGCTGTGGACCAAACTCCAATCAGTAGTCATGGAGACAAGCTCCTTTACCCACTTGTTAGGTCTAAGTTAGGCCTAAGGAGCATCGTTAAGGATGAAACTTAGGACAGATGGACTGCTTCGCCTCATTCACACCAACACCCCCTACAGTTTCCTACAAAATGCTTGCTACTTACAGTTGAGAGTAGATGTGTTACTGACTCGGCTGATCTCTGGGTGGCTGCATAGATGCTCACAGCCTCCATTGCCATCCAACATAGCTCCAGGTTCCTAGAAATTCTTGAATTAAGATCAGAAGGTTGCGTGGTGGAGACATCCAGCACTCCTGCCTTCCTTGGATTTGCTGAGATATTTAAAAGGCTGGATAGTGCCCTGGCAAGCAGAACAGTGATTATGCACTTTATTCATAATGGTCTTGGGACAAGCTCTACTCAATTGGTTCCCCTGCGAACTCCAGCTGATTTCCTTCCCTCTTGAGCTCTCCATTGTCTTGAGGTTGTTTGCAACTCATGCAGAAACTAATTAAGTTCAGGATCAGTGTGTCCTGTAAGAGTGTGGATATGCTGAGGAGGTAGTTTTTATACCTTAAATTATCGGAGTGAAAGGACAATTATAATTTATTTCTAAAATTGGCCAAAAGACAGCTTCCATCAAAATAATTCTCAGCAGACATTAGTCTCTCTGTAAAACCAGGGTGTCGTATGAAAGGCAACAAAGAGGATTTAAATAGGCCATGGAAAATGTATTGATAATCTGGCCATATTAATCCTGGTCTCTAACAGAGTGTGAAATTACTTGTTTATTCCACTTATCCGGGGCCATGAGGGAAGCTGATCGCTCATTGACAGAGCTACACTTTGTGATCACCTTTCAGCAGTGAGCTTCTGCTGGGCCAAGGCCAAACAATCTGACTCCCCAGCCTATGTCCCATCTGCAGAGTCAAGGTCAAGGTTGTTGCTCCCTGTGAGCCTCCTTGGGTACTGATATACTCATATAGTCCATGTAGGCTTTCATTTGAGCATGGGCAGAGAGATAAGCCAGAGACTCTGAGCAGAACTGCAAAAAACATGTGGGAACTTTGTCATTAATATCTCCCCCCTCCCCCCCACATTTCTACCTTGTACCCAATATCCCAGGAAGAAGGTGAGGTTGAACACCCTCAGGGATGCTGTAACGTATAAAAATAGTCCTTGACTCCAAAACCATTTGTGTGCTCACTGTGTATACATACATATATGTGCATGCAAACACCCTAGAGTGCCTCAGTAATCTGCTCATATTAGTCATCTCTTACTGCATAACAATATTACCAGAAACAGAGAGCAATGATCATAGACCTGAGATAACAGCCCTAGGCAGTCTGTAAAGGGAGCTGACACAATTCTCTCCAGTGAGGTTTATCAGAGTGGGAGAGCTTCAAGGCCGTGACTAAGGAGGATCTCCATTAAGAGACAGTAAGACAGGGATAGGGGGACTGAGAAAGCCGCCACACATGGGATAACTGAGGTGGCCAGAGTAGCCTTAAGCGGTCTCTCTGAGGAGTCTTGTATCAATCTCTAGAAAGAAGGAAAGGTCTGACTATGTGTAACCTTTCATGGTAGTATGAAATTTCACATCATGTGATTTAGTTCATCAGAGCATGCATGACAGGGGGCATGAAGGAGTTAGGTACCATAAATTGAGAGCTGTCAAGTCACAGCACAGAATGCTTTTTAACTGTGTCCCAGAGAGAGCTGTAAGGTGGCATGACCTGTTTCAGGTTATGAAATCAGGCCTAAAGGCTCAGGCCCTCACTGTCTGTGGCCTAGGCCCATGGTCACAAGGTAGTTATATTCACTGTTTCAGGATCTTGTGAGATTGTAACCTGGGTATGTACCAGGATTACTGTGTCATCTGACATTTGATTGGAAATGATATGCTTCCATACTCACATGGTTGCTGGCAAAATTTCACATCCTTGAGCCTAAGGGACTCAGTTTCCTATTAATAGCTGAAGGCTACTTTGGATTCTTTGCCTTCTTAATATGGCCACTTCATCAAAGCCAGCAAGGGAGAGAAGCTCTTACTTTACCAAGATGGTGTCACTGATGCAGCAAAATCATTAAGCAGACATTCTGTTACCTTGTCGTATTTTAAAGGCAAAGATCAAGCCACAGGTCCTACCCACACTCCAGGAGAAAAGGTGATGAATACAAGAAGACGAGGAAGAGAGTGCTCTAGCTTTTACCATAATGATGAAAACAGGAAGTAGAAATTAGTCAGATAGGCCAGGGACCCCAACACAGCAGTTCTGAGAGCATCCTTGTTTGAGGCCAAGAATTCCAAGAGACAGTTCTGGTTCTTGTGTCTTTTTTGTCTCCTAAATGGGCACCTCCACCCAAAGGCTATATGTGATTGTGATTGACCTCGATAGAAGGCATCCAAGAGCTTTGTTGGGCCAACTGGTTAGCCAGATCATCCTCTCTATGCCTCAAGCCAGATTCTGCCATAAGTCCTTTAAAAAGTTTCTAGACCAGAAGCTAGTGAGTGTTCTTTTTCTCCCTGCTCCTTCCCTCCTTTCTTCTCTGTGATTACAAAGAACTTCTCTAAAACTCTGGAATGGGAGAGATGGCTCACCAGTTAAGAATTGTCACTGCTCCTGTAGAGGACATTAGCTAGATTCCCAGCAGCTACATAAGGTGACTGACAGCTGCCTGTAATTCTAGCCCCATGGAATCTGACATTCCTCTGACTTCCGCAGGCACAGGCGTATATGTATATACATATAATAATAATAATAATAATAATAATAATAATAATAATAATAATAATAAATCAAACATTTAAACTCACCCTCTGTGGTCCATGAATTTCATGCTTTATATTTGCAACAAAAGAATTTGAAAGCTTGAGTGATTGTTTGGGTGACCTTCAAGTTTCTGGGACCCCAGCTTCCCACGAATGATTCTGTAGTGCTCAAAAGTACCTCAATATTTCTGTGCCAATATCACACCTGGTCTACTGCTGTAATGTAGTCTCTTCTAAGAAGGAAATGGAACCACCTCTGTTGATTCAAGAACTTCTATTGCAAAGAACTTTTATAATGATGTATCCAGAGTCAAGGGAAGCAAAAGACAGGCTTTTCAGAGACCAACCTGTGGTGAAATAAACTCTGTGAACACTCTGCTTGGATTCCTTTATCCAGTTACTGTGCCTAGCCCCTGGTGTGGTAAGTGTTACTTCTAGTGGCTCACAACTGCCCTTCTCCTGGAGGAGGATTAGCCTCTCTCATCTCTGATCAGGTTACCAGGTATCCATGCATTCCTGGTTTCTCCTGTGTGTCTGTGATGCCCACCTTAGGACTGGTAAGAAACCATTACTAAGCCATGAGTCTATAAGAGCAAGGGGAGGAACTACAGTGAGAGCAAAGGGCTTGGAGAGCTGTCTGATGGGATTGTGTTCCTCGGGCCCAGGCAGGAGCTGAAAAGAAACATGTGTGTGCTCTCTCCTCATCTTCTCAGTGAGGTTTCTCTTTAGCCAAACATGGCAGAACACTTGCCAGCAGTCAGCATTAGCAAGCAGGGAAGGTCATCCTTTTAAGACCCTGAGCAGAAGCAAAGGGAATCAAATGGAGAAAAAAAAGAAAGAAAGAAAGAAAGAAAGCAAAAGGAAACGAGAATGATGGAAAACGACCAGCACAATGATGTTTCTCTCCTCCAGCACAGCGCTCATACTGGTACCCGGCTGATATTCAGAGTATTTACTCTGCCACCCTTGCCAGCTCCACATCATCTAGAGCTGTTCTGTTGCTTAAAAGTGTGATCCATGAAGCTCTGGATGAAATATTAATAAAAAAAATTCTGACCATGTACAAACAGGTTGGTTATTGATTTATAAACTGTTAAGTTTACTATTGTTGGGTCTGGCATTGGAGCTCAGTTGATAAAAGTGTTTTCCTAGCCTTCATGAAGCCCTCGGTTGACTCCAAGCACTGCATAAACCAAGCATAATGGGGCGGGCTGATAAGCCTCGCACTTTGGTGGAGGCAGAAGAATAAGTAAGGTGTTCAAGGAGTTTGAGACAAGACTGGACTGCCTGAGACCCTCCTTAAGTAAATTAACTAATACATTTAATTAATTATTAGGTTGATTTACTCTTGTTATATAACATTTTAGTGTTTGGCATACCCTTCATTTATGATATACTACGTTGTATTACAGACTTTTTCTGGGGAAATACAGCACACACATCTCTTCCTAGATCCCCATCTACAGACCAAAGTCCAGGTTGGTAGATCAGTGAGTTTTATTGGGCTTACTCACAAGAGTATGGATGATGGCTCACTTACAGGAACAGAAATTATGCAAAGACAGATGCATCACCAAAGACCAGCCCAGCATGAGTGACAGCTCACAAAAGTTGGGAACCTGAAGCACACTGCACAACCTGCAGGTACCTCAGTGGGTTGAGTGTCCTTTCCAGGTAGCTCAGTTGGTTGCTCCGAGCCTCTTCCAGGCAGGCGGACTGGTGTTTTCTTCTAGGCAGTTTGGCTGCTCTCTGCTTCTTCCTAGCCTCTCGGCTAGCCTCTCGGCTGGTCACTGCTTCTTTTAAGAGGCTAGGCTTGTCTGAGAATCTTTGCAGCTTATCGTGTTTGAGAGTGGCTTGCAGCAGTGTTTTCTATTAATATATTCCTGGGAAGGAGGGGCCTAGTGAATCTCATCAGTTTCAGGGACTTCCTGGAGTTATTTTGGGTTGTTTCTTTCCTCTCTGAATGAACTTTCCTGGAGGATGGAATGTATCAGTCTAAAAGAGAAGTGCTACACAATAACCATTACTTATCTTGGAATAAAAACCCTGATAATTTTCAGTTATTTGGGACAATTTTTTGCCACATATGACCATATTGCTACCATTAAAAAAAGCCAACGGGAACCTCGTATAGGAACAGGTGTGTGCCACCTCCTACAACCTATGTGGTTTCTTATCTGCATGACTGTATTACATCCAATCAGAGGCTTTCTTTGCATTTATGGAAGTGGGTAGTTGGAACTATTTGTTACCATGGGACAAGTACATGCGGAAAGGAATGCAGCGTAGTAATCTGCAAATGGAAAACGGAGGGAAGATGAGCCATCCGCGCTGTAGAACTCATGCAGGTCCTATCAGATCCCCCATGCACACGGGGCGCGTGACCATCTGTCATATGGTCCAAGAGATGACTTCTGTGGAAGATGTGGTTCCAAAGAGCCAGCTGCAGCTTTAGAAAGAACACCGTTTGCAGGATAAATGACCTGCCCTGAGAGGCTGAGAGTGCAGCTCCGCTAAATTAGAAGAGCCAACAGCATTGTTTTCTCGTTGCTTCTTGAACCTGTGAGCAATAATAGTTCATCTATGTGGCTTCCTTGGTGAACTGTTGAGTTGAGAAGTAGCTCTGAGCTGTTAGAGGGGGATATGTCCAGATGACGTGGGCTCCAAAGGCAAAAGGACTACAGGAGTGAGTTGAGCTTTGCTTTTAAAGTAGTAGGGGGAAATCTCAGAGATTCCAAGCTGGCAGTCGGAGAATGATTTTTGTCTTGCAAGAAGCCAGACAAGGAGAACATTAGCCAAGCCTCTGAGAGTGTTTACTATGTGCCTAAAGTTGTACAAACCTCTTCACACACGTTGTTTCATATATTCTTTACAGAACCTTTTCCTGCTGGGTGCTACTATCAGGCAGGTTGGGGGTCTTGTTCAATTTTTCCCAGTGAGTGGAGGAGCCAGGATTTAAGAAGTCTAACCTAGAACTGCTTTTCTCTTTGATAGACTCTCTCTTGCATTACACATCACCACTGAAACTGCCACTAGAGGAGTTAGAAGGATGGCCCCGGGCTTAAGAGGATTGGTAGCTGCTTCAGAGGACCTGAGTTGGGTTCTTAGAACCCACGTGGCAGTGCACAACTGTCCCTAACTATAATTCCAGGAGACCTAGAGCTTCTTTTGGTTTCCATGGGCGCTTACATACATGCAGGCAATAGACTCATACCCATAAAATAAACATAAATAAATCTTAAATTAAAAAAAAAACTGGCATTAGCGAAGATGCTCCACTCTTCAGGAAAAGCTTGGTTATTCTTTATGGGGGCTGCACATCTGGAAAAGGACATGTGTGTTCCTGTGAAGGGATAGTGGGGGTAGTTCTTAGGGAGAGGAGAGGCTGTGAGATTGGCAGAAGAACACTGCATTAGAAGGAACCCACGAGTGCATCGGGAGAATCAGGAGTTCAGGATGCGTCTGATCTATTAAACGCTGGCAATGTCCACTGCATATTCTCCAACCTGTCTATGCACACGCCACCTTCACGCTAGACGGTTCCCTCTTTTGCTTTGAGAGGATCTTCATGCACTCTAGGCGTGCTTTGGCTCTCCTGCTGCCAGTTGTTTTGAAGTTTGACAGGAACCCTGACTGTGGGGCTTGACCCAAGCTGAGGATGGTTGTCATGTTCACTGTGCCTGCCTTGTTAGGTTCGGATGTTTCTACACTGAAGGTTTTGTGTGTTGTTGGCCGGGAAAGAGAAAGCCGGCACTGAAGCTCCAGCCCTGCCATTAGAATAATTATGCAATGTGGGCAAGCAGCCAATCCTCTCTGGGATCGGCTTTTCTAATATATAAAAAACAAATGTCCCAAAGTCTTCGATAATAGTCAGTTGGTACAAGACAGAGTTGCTCTTATTCTTGAACTAATTTACCAACACGTTCAAAAAAAAGGGGGGGGGCATGGTAATTCCCCCCAATCACAAATACACCCTTAACTTGACATTTCAGAGATGGTGTTGGCACATATTTGCTGACTGTGTTGTAGTAAAATATTTCAGCCTTTGTTGGCCCTGCAGTCTCTATTTTGGCTGCTCTAGTTCAGCCACTGGAGTAAAAGTAGCCACAGATAACAAGAAAATAAATGTGTACATACTGCCTCTCACTCAAACTCTACTGGTGTGTGTTTGTGTGCCCTTGTCTTCTCTATACAAGTGATGTGTGTATGTGTGTGTGTCTGTGTCTATGTGCACCTTGTGTGTCTGTGTGTGTCTTTGTGTGTGTGTGCACACATGTGTTTAAGGCTGAGGTGTAATCAGCACCCAGTGAAAGAGGTGGTAGATTGTGTTCATTTGAACTATTAGGGCAACAGCAATAGGGGGAAACTAAATACTTACGGTAGAAGGGAAGGAGACAGGGAGGACCTGTCCCAACTTTGCCAGAGAATTTTACTGTAAGACGTCAACTCCACGTGAAGATCAGGAAGCCATTGCTGGTTTTCCTGATGAAACCAGATGCATGGAGCGTGCCGTGAGACTGAGTTCCCGAGAGTGTTGTCCAGCATCTTCATAGGCCTGCTGTGTTCAGAGGAGGCGAGTGCGGGTACCTTTAGCCTGAGCAATGCGTAGTGTTACTACTGTGGAAGACATCAAGTTGAACTGGACTGGAACCCACGGTTGACATCTCCAGAGGTTCAGATCAGGCTTTATGGGGTGTTTTGTTTGCTTCTGTTTTTGTCTCCTCATCCTCCCCCTTTTTTAAAATTAATTTATTCTTGTTACATCTCAATGGTTATCCCATCCCTTGTATCCTCCCATTCTTCCCTCCCTCCCATTTTCCCCTTATTCCCCTCTCCTATGACTGTTCCTGAGGGGGATTACCTCCCCCTGTATATGCTCATAGGGTATCAAGTCTCTTCTTGGTAACCTGCTGACCTTCCCCTGAGTGCCACCAGGTCTCCCCCTTGATTTTGGCTCCTGATGTGGCAACTGGGGGTCTAGAAGGGAAGAAGAGAGTAGTAGACTTAGATACTTGAGATAGAGAAATCCATGCTGGGGTTCCTCTTGGGTGCTGGCTTGCTAAGGGCATCATGGGAAAGTGAGCCAGAGTTTAGAGGTGAGTGGATCCCTTTCAGGCAAGCTAATGGACTTCTCTGATCTGTTACATAAAAGGAAGAGAGTTAGAGTCTTAGGAAATTATATATATATATATGGGCAGTGAGATGGTGCAGTGGATGAAGGGGCTTGCCATGCAAGCCTGGTGATCTGAGCTCTACACGGGCTACTCATGCTGCCTGGTAGATTTGCACTCATGCTTGCAGACACAAATAGCGTATACCAATAATAATTAAAAATAATAAATGAGATGTGATAAAAATTGATTAGCCAACAGATCAGTAAAAAAATAAAAATCACATAAACCTTAGACTTAATATAAACCTGGATTGCATTTTGTGGTCTGTTTCACCAGTTCATTAACTTTATTTCACAGATTAAAAATTTCACTATGCAAATGATACGAGGAAACAGTGTTTTTAGCCAAGTGGGCCAGCATCTGTTCGGGAAGCTTTATTTTGGTAGCATGGGGGACGGGGAGGGTTGTTTGTTCTCTGCATCACTGAAGCTGCTAGTCAGTTGGAAAGTGAAACAATAAAGACTTTCGACATTCGAATCTGTGTGCTGAATATTATTCCGATCTGTTGGGGAGCAGGGTGGGGTGGGGTGGGGGGCTTTCTCCTTTGAAAAGTATTGCAGTGACTGGCACATCGTTTTATTTTCCTTCTTTTTATTTCCTAACACAGAATGAAGAAGATGAGCAACATTTATGAGTCAGCTGCTAACACGCTGGGCATCTTCAACAGCCCTTGTTTGACCAAAGTCGAGCTGCGTGTGGCGTGCAAAGGCATCTCTGACAGAGATGCTCTGTCCAAGCCGGACCCTTGTGTCGTCCTCAAGATGCAGTCCCACGGGCAGTGGTTTGAGGTAGGCTTGCCTGCAAGCCAGACAGAAGCCTGGCTGAAGGATCCATCTAATTACAAACAAAACAAATCAAAACATTTCCTGTCTTGAGCTAGTTTATTCAAAAAGAGAGAGAGAAAGTTCCAGAAATATTTAAATAGAATCATGTTTCTATTTATCCCATGATGTTTTGATTCTGTGATATTCTGGCAATCTGTGAGTCTGGAATTTTCAGGATGTTTTTGATAATTACCGAGAGATGACTAGAATGTATGTACTCTGTCCTTTACCCAGTCATTGGCAAAATGTTAACAGGTCAGAAACAGACCTGCATCCAGCACCTAGGCTGGGGCTGGGGTGATAGGATGGGTGCTGCAAAACCTGGCTCCACAGGAGCCAAGGTAGAATTCAGGTTAGATTCATTAATAACCACCAGGCTCCTGGGCAGGACAGGAGGGAGGTTCTTGTTCTGAGGGGACACAGTTGGGGGGGTTGGAAGAGAAGTGACAGCTCATATGGAGTTAGTACAGGGTATAAGGTCTTTATAGACTGAAAGAGGACTTTAGGGTGACTGGTGAGCAAGCCACTCCTGTGAAATCCCCGGACCTTGCTCATGCTGTGCAGTCTGAGGACAAGCTCTGGACCTGGGAGCTAAGCTGGCGTCCAGGGACATTGGTCAGAATGAGCTAAGACTAGAGGCCAGTCCTCTGATGAAACTGTGAACAGAATGGTAGGACAGGAGCTGAGTTGGGTCACGTCACAGGTCTCTGAGGGACATCAAAGTTTTAGGGAGCACTTAGGATCACAGAGCCAGGTGGAATCATTCCAAGTCCTTCGGCTTTGTGGTTCTGTGTTGGTTGATGACTAGAGAAAGAGAAACCTGTGTGTAGAGATCCTGAGAGGATTTGGCAGTGAAGAGACATATCGGGGTAATGGACGTAAGAGGAAAAAGGAGGGAACTGTGGGCCTACATGTTCGTGGTGTTGGAAGGAAGCAAGCCGTGGAAAACTCAAGAGCCCCATGGATCCCTGGGTAATGGTGTGAATGCAATGGTATTGCTACGAATTAAACTTCAAAGAGTGGTAATTCCCACTTTGTCAAGAGAGGATTTGATGTTTATTTTATTTATTTGGGGGAAAGATTTCATCTTTTGGTTTGTTTGTTTGCCTCTTAAACTCTAGCTTATCACTGACCCAGGGAGGAATCCTGTAGGGCAAAGCATTGGTGGTCTCTACATCCCCTGGACCAGCTTGGTTAGAAGTTATACTGATAAATGTCCACATAGACTTGATGGTACTTAGGGAAGGGCAGAGGCGACTGCCATACAGGGGATGGATTCATCATGCAGTATTTGTGGTTTCGAGTGAATCTTAAAACAATGTGAGCTATATTTTATCAGTTACTTATCAAAGGCTATAATTGAACTGATATAGTCACTTCAGGTTCTGAATGAAAGAAAAATAAAGACAGAAGAGTATGGCGTTGTTTACTATTGTTCTGTGTATGGAAGCCAATATTTAAATCCAGGCAGCACTGTAGCCTGATGTTTTTATTGCTGTTTTAGACTTACTGTAGCAACTGGTATAGTGTTTGAAATTTTATTTGGAAATACTGCAGGCTGGGTTAATATCGATGGATTTTTTATTGCCATTGTTGCTTATTTATAAATCAGAATGTTGCATCTAGGCACATGTTTTAAATAAGTATTTTTCCCTATATTTTTTTAGTTAATGATTAAAATAAGGGTATCATTATGTCATTTTCATATACATGAAATACATATTTAAGCATTATATATACAATATAATATATACTATGTATAGTATTATATTATTTATTTAACTATGTATTTATATTATATTAAATATATATTTCATATATGTATGTTCTATTGCTATGAAGAGATACAATGACTGTGACAACTCTTATAAAAGAAAGGATTTAATTGGGGCTTACTTACATTTAGAGGTTTAGTCCATTATCACCCCGGCGGGAAGCATGGTGGTGTGCAGGCAGCCATGGTGCTGGAGTGGTACTTGAGAGTTCTATATTTGGATCCGTAGGCAAAGGGAGGAATGCAAGACACTGGGCCCCAAAGCCCACTCCCAGTGATAACTGTCCTCCAACAAGGCCACACCTGCTCCAACAAGGCTACACCCTCTCCAAAAAGGCCACACCTCTCAGTTTCTGTCAAGTAGTGCCACGCCCTAAACACCAAGCATTCAACTCCATGGGCCTATGGGGGCCATTCTTATTCAAACCACCACAATATGCATCATTGTACCTTCCCTTCTGAGTGTCCCACAACGTCCTCTCTGGTCCCTCTGCCCCAATTCTTATGGCCCTCTTTTCCCCCCAGAGAGTGGTGTCTCTGTGTGTATTCAAGTGAAAGCACGCTGTCTGGGTCAGGGATTTCTAGAGGGACAGAAAACAGCAGGATGAATATGTATTAAAAAGAGAGTTTAGATGGGCTTACATGGTATGTGTGATCTGGGTCACCTAACAATGGCCGCCTTCACAGTGGAGAAAGCCTGAGAGCACTGGATTGTTTTGTTTGGCGGCCTCAATCTTGGCAGCCCCAATCTGGATGCTGAAAGCCCGATCTTGGAGAGTCGCTGGCCCAGGTCCTCACTGGAAGGCCAATGAATCTAGGTTTCAAAGTCAGCTGAAGATGACCGCACAGCAATAGAATAGAGGTTTACACAGTGGCTTTAGGAGTGAAGGTAGGCAGCTGAAAACAAAAACAAAAACAAAAAATCAAAATCTTGCCTTCAGATCTCTCTCTTTTTTTTTGTTTTTCTTTTTTAAAAAAATATTTTATTAATTTATTCATACTACATCTCAATTGTTAGCCTATCCCTTGTATCCTCCCATTCCTCCCTCCCTCCCACTTTCCCCCCTAAGATTGTGACTGAGGGGGACCTCATCTCCCTGTATATGCTCATAGGGTATCAACTAGCCTGCTATCCTTCCTCTGAGTACCACCAGGTCTCCCCATCCAGGGGCCGTGGTTGAATATGGGGCACCAGAGTTCTTGTGAAAGTCAGTCCCCACTCTCCACTCAACTGTGGAGAATGTCCTGTCCATTGGCTAGATCTGAGTAGGGGTTCAAAGTTTACTGCACATATTGTCCTTGGCTGGTGCCATAATTTGAGCAGGACCCCTGGGCCCAGATCTGCCCATCATAATGTTCTTCTGGTAGGTTTCTAGGGCCCTCTGGATTCTTCAATTTCCCCATTCTCCCGTACTTCTCTCACCTAAAGTCCCAATAGGATGTCCTCCCCTCTGATCTACTTTCCTGGTAAGTAAAGACTTTCATGGTACATGCCCCTTGGGCTAGTGTCCAGATATAAGTGAGTATATACCATTTGAGTCTTTCTGCTTCTGGGTTAACTCACTCATTATGATCATTTCTAGTTCAATCCATTTGTCCACAAATTTCGGGAATTCCTTGTTTTTAATAGCTGAGTAGTATTCCATAGTGTAGAGGTTCCACAGGCCTGGCAGGATCTCCCACGCCCTTGGGAGAGGCTGGACACCCCTGTGGTGTCTAGACGCTGAGCTAAAAGGCAAAACTGATCTCTTTCTTATCTGAGCTACTACTACAGTATACTGCCAAGCCTGGGGGAGGGACTTTCTCCCTCGGTAAATCCTTGCAGGAAATACCTGCCCTGTGTCTCTTTAGTTAAACCCCAATCAAACCATTTGCATCTTAGGACCTGCCCTACAGAGTTCCCTCCTTCCTCATCTGTTTATAAAGAGGTAGGACAGTCTTCCCTTCCTTGGTAGGAGGGAATATCATAAAATTTGAGAGGCAATGTGCCTACTCTTGGAAGCCTATGATAGCAACCATTGCTCTGAAAGGGACTATTGATAGTTGTTTATGAGTAGATGGGTTCAAGTGAGGGGACGCATGCTGGCGTGCCTGGAGATCCTAAATGATTACATTTTAAGCGTGACACCTTCATTCATTGGGGTTTTGTGTGTCATGGCAAATTTTCTCCTTCTAAGCAAAGATACTGTAGACTTTGTTGGTAAACCTTTTAAAAAATAAATCTGAGACAAACAGCATTGCATGGAATGAGTACAGGAGGCAAAAGTCCCTTTTTGAAAGTTAGCAGAGAGTAAATTGTTTTCTAGAACGCCTTTTATACTATTTAATGGTTATTAACTCTTGTACACATTGCTTTTTTGTTTTGTTCTCTTCTGAATCCTTTTGTTTGTTTTTCAAGACACGGGGTTTCTTTGTGTGTAGCCCCGGCTGTTCTTGAACTCAATTTGTAGACCAAGGTGGTCTCGAACTCACAGATGTCCATGCTTGCCTCTGCCTCCCAAGTGCTGGGATTAAAAGCTTGGGCCACCATACCCGGCTTAAACCTTACCTTTTTCTAACTTCATTTTAAGTAGTTGTCTATTTAGTGTGTATTGAAGATGAGTGGGTGTGTGTGCCACAGTGTATGTGTGAGGTCAGAGGGCAACTTGCAGAAGGTAATCCTCATCTTGTACCACATGGGTTCTGGTTTGTTGAAGCCAAGTTGTTCTCTTCGTGACAGTAGCCTTTACCCTATGTGCCATCCCACAGGCTCTATTTTAACATGATTCTTACACATGTAAAATGTTCTTTTCTGATTTTATTGCCCAGCAGTATATCCATTTTCCATGTTATTCTAATTTTGATAAAATGTAAATTTCAAGTTGTATAATACCTTATCAAATAGATTTTTTTACTTGAACTGCTATTCTATTTCTTAACTGTGAAACTGCCTTTTAAAATGCCTTAATTTAGGTAATAGCAGGCTGAATATCTTTGTGCACAAATTTTTTTTTTTTAGTTATTTTTGGATGGGTTCCTAGAAGAGAGGCTGTCAAAATAGAACTGGTGGGATGCAGGCTAGGACGTTTTATTTTGTTTTTTTGTTTTTTTGTTTTTTTTTGAGAGCTTCCCACATGGGTGTTGTTTCTGCATCACTTCTGCTTCTTCCATGTCTCTTCCTCCCTCCTCGATTCATTAGCCTCTTCTTTACTACTGTGACACATGCTCGTGTGTGTGTGTGTGTGTGTGTGTGTGTGTGTGTGTGTGTGTGTGTGAGTAGACTAGTACTGAGTTCATATAGCATTGCTGATGTGCACATCTGCCCAAAGCTGGCCTCTTAGAAGTAGACACCCTATGATGAAGCTTGTCCCTGGCAGGAACCGACTCTTCATGTCTCAGCAGTCATTGGCCACTGGTATCGCTTCATCCAGAGCTTATACCTGGTTCCTAAGACTTTGTGGAACTTTCCTTCTCTGTGCTGACATGTCAACTGGTCTTATTATGCTGGTCTAGTTCACACAGCCATATTCTTAAGATTTTATGAGTGCACTTTACCTGTCCCCCTAGGGGACGCCCTATCAAGGAGGTGACTTGATACTCTGGCTCTTACAATCTTTCCGCTCCCTCTTCCATCATCTTCCCTGAGTCGTGGGTGTGTAGGTTGTGCTGCAGATGTGTCAGTTAGGGTTGGGCACTGGACAGCCATTTGATCTCTTCATTTTCACCTCTCATGCATTTCTGTAGCTGCCTCCATATGTTGCAACAAAGGAAGCTTGTTTGATGAGGGGTGAGAGCTACACTCATCTGTGAGTATAAGGAGAATAAAATACAATCACCAATCACACGGGTTTGGGAGAATGGCGGTCCTGCTGCTTCTCCAGGCTCTCTGACTGACTTCTCTGACACAGGTGGTGGGCTAGGTTTACCAGGCATGACTTCCCTCCTGCTGAGATGACTAGAAATTCAGATCCCATGCCAGGCAACTGCCAGAAAGAATTTATTTAGAATGACTATTGATGAAGGAGTTGAATCTAAGTGAAGGCTATGCAGTAACATTGCGATGAGAGGCCAGGATGCTGATGCTTTGCTTAGGGCTGGAAAAGCGATGCGTAAGAATAAACTTGTAAAGCTGGATGAGATCTAGTTGTCAAATACAAAGAAAGTGTTTGAGACAGAACAGAGGCCCAGTTACTAAAAATGGGCCAGTCTACCACTGGACAAGAGGAACAAAAGGAATAGGAGGGTATTAAAGACCAAGCAGGTAGCCGGGCGGTGGTGGTGCACGCCTTTAATCCCAGCACTTGGGAGGCAGAGGCAGGCAGATCACTGTGAGTTTGAGGCCAGCCTGGTCTACAAAGTGAGTCCAGGACAGCCAAGACTATGCAGAGAAACTCTGTCTTGAACCCCCTCCCCAAAAGACCAAGCAGGTGCACTGCCTAGGAGAGGGTCCGTGGAGGAGCTGGGGGTAGGACCGGCCGGCTAGGAGCTGGAGAGAGTGCCGAAGCATGTTGTGCTGGAGAAGCTGTCTTCAAGTCAATAGGAACAACCTGTCCTTTCCCTTTCTGTTGTTTTCCCATCTCCGACCAATTCCTTCCATTGGACAAGCTTTGCTGAGGGGCTGCTAGCCAAGCTTGCAGGAAGAGAACACAGAATGGATTTTAGACCAAAAAGGCAAAGAGACGACACATAGACCTTCTAACCACCCACTTGGAGAATCACTTACAGTTGACGAGTGGTGAGCATTTAGTTAGTTAGTGGCAGCTGCTACTCTCTGATGCACAGTCCAAAAGTGACACAGCCCTCACGTCTATGCTGGAAGTGAGGAGCGATGTGGATAATGATGAGCATCAAGCAAGAGCCATGGCTCAGTAGGGAAGTTGAAGGGTAGACTTTTCTGTAGCTGACTTTTCTGAACTATTGAATACCCTGGTGGCAAAAGAGCTTCCTATGTATGGAAACACAGAATTGGGGAGAAAGGCTTCTATCCATGTTCTAAGACTGTTTAAGTTTCTCAGTATCTCTGTCATGGGGAATCTAAGATGCTAAACAAATAATGAAGAGATTTTTGGGGTGAGACTCAGAAAATCAAAGTAAGCTTACCTTTCAGTGAGAGCTGTAAAGTTGCCCCACCCCAGAAAGAGAGAGAGAGAGAGAGAGAGGCACTTACCCAGTCTCTTGACATTTCAACATAATGCTGTGGCTTACAAACATGCTGGGCCACATCCCTAGCTATCCAGGAACACATCTGGCCTGTGGGCTGCAGGTTGGACTTGCCTGCTGGCATGCCAAGCAGAATTCTCTGCAAAGATGGACGTTGTAGACCTGCTTCATCCAATGAGTCACAACTGAACACATTGACAGTGGCTAGCGTAACTAAGAGCCACCTTCTGAATTACTTCATTTTAACTAACGTCAAGGTCATTGTAGTTGTAACAAGCTAGTTCAGGCCATGAACGTTCATTCCTTGTGGGAAGGTGAGAAGCCTAAAGTGGGGCATGAGAGATGAAATGAAAATTTGACATTAGTTTGTATACGGCTTCTGATTGCTGGTTTTTCTTAATTTATATACATGGCTGTTTTTGCCACCATGCACGTCTATGAACTACATATATGTGTGGTGACCAAGGAGGCCTAAGTGCCCATAGGATCCTCTAGAACTGAAGTTACAGTTGTGAGCTATCATATGGGTGCTGGGAGTCAAACCTGGGTGCTCTGGAAGAGCAGCTGGAGCTCTTACCCATGGAGCCATCTCTCCAGACCCCAATCTCAACAGAGACAGGGCCCTGCGATAATGTGGTGAACAATTTGGGTTCCTGCTCAAAAGAGTTAACTACTTTCAGTGGAACCTTCCACGTAATGGACACACACTTACTGTTTTCACTGACCTATTAGCAAGTGAAGAGAACATTTGAGCCCTAAAGGGGATTATAAAATCCTCATGTTTAACTCCAAATAGACCTACACTCTGATCTGTGCTGTTGATTGTATTGATGGTCAACAATGTGCTAAGGTGTCTTTGAAATACAGGAAATCAGTTCCTCTGAAATGTACCATACACGGCTGCTTTGTGCAGGTCAGCAGTGTTTGAGGTATAGGTCTACAAATTAAGAATTCAGAAAAAATGCTGTTTCCCTTCTGGAAATGTGTGTGTGTGTGTGTGTGTGTGTGTGTGTGTGTGTGTGTGTGTGTGTGTGTAAACTTTCAATAAGTCTTTTATAGTGCCTGATGCACTTTACCGACATAGCTTTATTGAAGAGAGAACTTGCAACTTGGATGTACTTTCCAAACAGTGAGTTTTAGACCACGCTCAGTTTCCTTAACTTTGGGCCGTACCCATGATTATAGTCCCTAGTGTACCCTCTCACAGGCACACAAAGATCAAAGTGTATGGTTAATGAGAATGCAGAGCTTCGCACTTGTCTCCTGTGAGTCCCAATGCATTCATTAACTCCTAGAACCAGACATCTTAACCAGGTGTAATAAATGAAAGCTTCCTAGAGAACTGAGAGGCAGACACTTGTGACCCGAAGGCTTTCCCTCTGTTTGCTGGAACGCAGGCTCTCCTCCATGGCTGTGTTGGATGTTTTCCAGGGAGCAGAGCCAAACTGACGGTTGTGTGGCCTTGGGCCCAGATCCTAAGAGTGGCGAGAACTTGCCATCCTGGGGAAACCCAAATTGCCTTGCAGACTTTGAAGATGTTGCTTCAATCACTGCTCATCCTACTTTCATTCTCAATTTTAAGACATGATTATTGGGCTCATAGGACATGCTGAACAGCTCAGGGATAATCAGCCTTGGATCAATTCCATGTTAAAATATGTGTCAGTGAATCCTGGGCCTTGGTGTGTTATCCAGGAGTAACAATTAGTAATAATTGTGATTATTATATTTAACACATTACCAGTGAACTGACATAAGGTTATTAATAATGATATTATATGCATGTAGCTAGCCCTTTATAGTCTCAGTCCCTGCTTACATTTTTAATTTAATTTAATAAAAATTTACAATGTTAATTTTAATCTTCTCGTTCCAGTCCTGTGGAAAGGCATCATAGACATTCAAATTAACCACGGCGTGTATTGATCATGATGAGGAAAGAACGATGCACGTCCCCAATGTGTCATTGTTAAGCAGCATTCACTCTTATAGACAGAGGATTGGAGGCTCAGACAGAGAAAGAGCTCAAAGAGTTCTTTATTTAGATTTGTTCTTACTCCTAAATGTGTAGTGGGGTACAGTGGGGTGATACTAAAAATCAACCAGTAGCCCACTGCTCTTCCCAATGATGCAAGGATAGAGACGTATCTGTGTGCACTGTCCCCTGACACAGCCGGGAGAGTTCCTTTTTAGAGACTTCCACTGAAGCAAACCCAGGATTCCTGGCTTCAATGCAGAAAAGAATTTCAGGATGAGCCACTGTAACACACAGTTGGAGTTTATGAAAAGGGATACACACAAGGGTTAAGAGAAAAGAAACGCTGGGAAAGGAGTAAGACATAGCTAGGTGAACGGATGGGACCTTCTCACAGAAGAATGGCGCTTTCTTATCTTTATAGTAGCCATGTGCACCATTTTGGTGTCTTTTGACGTTATTAACATCAAAGGTCAGTCAAGAAGCCTTGTTGTTTTAAAATTATCTGTATTATCAGTAGGCCTGGCTAACAATCAATCAAGACACTGACACTTGTTATATTTTAAAAATGGCCTTAGTTAACCTGGGGCAGGGCAGACATTAATCCTCTAAAGTACTTCCCATTGTGATGTATGATATCGGCCCCAATCTCATGCCATCTGCTTCTACCAGTTTCTATCAAGCTACCTCCCATCCGTAATCCCAAATACTTGCTAATGCTTTTCATCTGGGCCTGATTCTCCATCCACGCCGGCCATGTGCTTCTCTAAGCCATGGCTGCAGCCTTTCTTTCCTCCCCCCTCCCCCCCCCCCTCTAAGCCCAGGTACCTTAGCCACACCTCTATCTCCTCTTCCATGCCCAGGTGGGATGGCTTTTTTTATTAATTAGCATCAAAATACATCAGACCATCCCCCACCAAAACCTAAATGAGATCACAAGGTGGTTTTTGATGGGCACCTGGTGGGACTACGGTGGAGAGGGTCAAACTCTAGGACACAGAATTACAGGAAGGTAGGGCATCATCACTGTAAGCAAGGCTGACAGCCTTGTCTGTGAGAATCCTAGAGAATGTGTTGGAGAGGGGTGAGTTCATATCCATCAATCCTTATGCCTAGTTCATAGCAATTCTAACATAAACTATCTATATGTGAAAGGTATATTGTCTGTCTTGGCAATTTTTACAGCACATGTTAGTTGTGGTGGAATTCTTGATTCTCAGATGATGAGACACCTCAGGCAGACTCCTGGGGGAAAGGCTCATTTCCCTTCCCACATCCATGTAAGGTTTCCCATCTTTCTAAGCTGCCTCGGCTCCACGATTTCCCATCTTCCTTTTTCCTTCCTTATTTCACTCTATGCAAATGTAGGCTTTGATCCCCATATGCTGTACTGTCCCTGTCAGCAGTACAGAAGAAGATACACACACGCACACACACATATATATGCATGTATGTATATACATATACATATATATCATATGTGTTTATATATGTTCACATGTGTCCCAGAGAAGTAGGCTATGGATGTTTTTTAACAGTCTCTTGTTGGATAGTGCGTGTAGAAATGAGCTCCGTGGTATGTTTTTTTTTGTGATTAGAGTGATTATGAACCATGACCCATTTGTAAATGAAGCTATGGTGACAGACTCCAGAAAGAGTAGTTTTGAGACCTAACTTTTTAAAAATAGAGTTTAGTGAGACAATTTGCATATAAAGCACATCCTTTTTCAGCGTTGTGCTGAGTAAAGTTTGACAAATGTGTGCACTAATGAAAACATCATTCCAACTAAGATATAGAAGGTTTCCTAAAGTATTCAAAAGTTCTAAATCAGAATATGTACATCATACTTAATCTTTTCAAGGTCAACTTCATTAATGTTTAATTATTACACAAAACTGCATATAATCAATGTATATACTTTGTTAAGTTTAGACATGTATATGTACACATGCTAATATCTCTATGATCCAGCTAATAAATATATTTATAACCTTTTTATGCTTCCATATGGCCCTTTGGCTTTGTTTGTTGTTCATGATGGCAAAGATACTTAATGTGAGGTTCGTTTTCTTGACAAAATGTTATAAACATTATTACTGCTAACCACAGGCACTAGGTGACAATGCTCACCTCTGGAGCAACTTAAACAAAAATTCAGCGTATCTTCTCTTTGTCCCCTAATAATTGGCATGCCAGTGTCCTTTTCTATACCTTCGACTACACTAAACTCTCACTTAAGAGGAATCACTCAAGGTTTCTTCTGTTACTGACTTATTTTACTTAGCCTCATATTGTCCTGGTCCATGTCTGGACCTCAAATAGTAAAAATGTCTTCCCTTTTAAAGCGGAGTGATAGTTTATGTTTACACTATACTATCTGCTCATTCATCTGTGAGAGTATATATATAGATGTTTCCATGCCAAGTATCATGAATAGGCTAGAGTAAACACAGGAGTGGAGAGATCTCTGGGATGCTCAGAAGAGATAGCCAGCCTGGATCATCTGGTAATTCTATTTTTAGAATTTAAACTCCTTATTCTTGGCACCCCGTCTCCCGCCAGTGGCTTTTGCCTTTTCTATCCCTAACAGCAGCATACAGAGACACCAATTCTCCCCAACTTTATCATCACCTTGGTGTCTTCTTTTTTTTTTTTTAAATAATAGTTATCCTTCCCAGTGTGATATGATATCTCACTTAATATTGATTTTCATTCCCTCATGATTACTGATATTGAATACTTTTTCATGTGCCTCTTGAACATTTTTATATCAGCTTCTAAGAACTGTCAATTCATGTACATTATTTATTTTTAAAATTAGGTTATTTTTTCCATTATTATTTTGTTTAGCCACTTAGTTTAGGAATCCCCAACATATTTTTGAAAATTAATTCCTTGCTGGGTAAGTGGCACGCAAATATCTTCTCCCATCCTATAAGTTGTCTTTCCTATCTGTTGTATAACAGCATTTTAGTTGGCTACAGTGCCACTCATCGCATTTTTCTTTGGTTGTTTTTGCAACTGGTGTCAAAGCCAAGACACATCCTTGCTCAGGTTAATGTCAAAAAGTATTCCCTCCTAAGTTTCTTCTAGAAACCACTAGTTTGGGGTCTTACTCCATTATGAGTTGCTTAGTGTTGCAGTGTGAGATAAGGATCCGGTTTCATCCTGCTGTAGATCCCCAGTTTTCCCAACACCATTTGTTGACAGGGCTATGCTTTCCCATTGTTTGGCCCCTCGTCAGTGATCAGTTCTCCAACACAAATGCTGAAATTTTACTACATTTTATGCCGTTGATTCTCACTAGGACGTTAGAGTTAATGGACAGGAATTCTAAGTTACGTTACTGAGATATATTAAGCTGTTAAGCATAGTGGAATTCCATGTGGGATTTTGGTTTAGAGGGAGATGGTATGACTCCCTTTCTAAAGTGGCATTGGGGTACTCCAGAAAGAATACCAGAGGAAGAAACTTGGACTCGGAGCTGATCTTCTCAACTATTTATGGCGTGGGCCACTGGACTTCAAGGAATTCTAGAAGCCTTGCTTGATTTGGGAGTAGTATGAAATGAGCAGAAGATGGCCACAGGCTCACTGTGTGACCTTGGAAAAGTCCTCCCATTCCCCCCCCCCCCCCCGAGCTTCTCAAGTGACCTGATCTCCAACTGGCTGGCAAGATAATGAAGCCGCTGAAGGTGGAGTCTGGAATCAGATGGCTTCAAGTTTCCCTATGAGCTTATGCAAATCTACCGTTTACCCTGGGCCTGCAGTGTTTGTTTGCTTGTCTGTTTGTTTGTTTTTTAATCATCTATACAGTGATAGACATAGTAAGGTTTACTGTGTGGATGAAAAGCAATAGTGCTTAAAAATTCCTTAATATAGTATCTGGTACATAGTGGGCACTTGATAAATTTTAGGCACTACTCTGTTTAACGAAGATAATTCACGAAGACTAATATATGACAGCTAATATCACAGATCCCGTTGGTGCTCAATATGTATGTATGTATGTATGTGTGTATGTATGTATATATGTATATATGTGTGTATATGTATCTATATTTGTGTAGATATATGAAAATACTTACCACGTCATGCTCACACCTAGATGTGTTCAATGTCAGAGGCAACGTTTTGATCTGCTGCCCAGCCCAAGGATTCTTGGTCCTATTGTCTGTGTAAAGTAAGAGAGCCTTCCATAAGATGATTTAACAGGTCTGTTCGTTTCCACCACATGAAAAACCACCTGATTGATGTGTTCCGGCTGCCGCTGGGGAATTATCTGACTTTCCTTATCCCCTCCACTTTCTGCACTTGGAAGACAAATCGCTGTGGCGAGAGTTCACTCAGCTGGTCTGCGTTCTCTAATCTGTAAGCTTGGAATCTTGGAGAGGCCACACTGATAACCTCCCTTCTCGTTTCTGCTTTTTTTTTTTTTTCCCCAACATGGTCCTCCACGGTCTGACAGACTTAGAAGTGACAAGAAAATTTCTCGTCTTCTGGAGGCTCCAGATGTTCTTGGGGGTCAGTGTATAGGCTAATTAAATATTTTATCTTGTCAGAAGCCTGGGAATCTTCAACTCCTATCTCAGATCCTACTTTCAAAGACTTGAATTTTGAGAGCTCCTTCTCATGTGGGGACTTAGTCCCAAACCTTTCCCTGTGTCTGAGTACACAGACAAGTTCTCGGTGCAAGATCACAGCTCAGAACTGGGTATCAATGGAGGATCGACACTCTTTCCCCCACTTTGCTCAGCATTAGCCTTTCCAAAACAGTTTCTAAGCCAGGGCGTGGCTGTGGTGTAAGGAATTTCTTTTAGCCTTTATCTACTGACGGCTTCTTCCAGTCGCTCCTGTTGTGTAGCACTCGTACCCAGAGTCGAAACAGCTTAAACCGACTCATTGCTACCCTAAGAGGAGGTCAGATGAGACACAAGTGGGACGGGTCATTCCTGATCCACAGTGGCTAGAACGGCAGCGGGGAAGACTGGAAGGGCTTAAGCATGATTAATGGTTGGTGATTCAAATTATCTACAAGTGTCTTCACACCACAGGCTCTCACTAATAGATAAGAAGCTTTTACTTGGACTTCCACTCGGGACAGTCCAGGGTGTGGACCCTCTTTGAAATGGGAAATGCTAACTTTTCCCACTCAAAGAAGCCCTGAACTATATCCGGGTGCATCAGTTGTCTGAGCAGTTCGTCTTATTATCATGTGAAGCACATTTGCTTTGAAGTGTGTGGGTATGGGGAATATAGTCATACGTAAGACCCCACTTCCTGTTTAGAGAGCTCTTTTAGAACCTCGAATGAGTATAGAGTTTGTGAAAGGAAGCACATTCTATCCTGAATATTCGACTTAGGCCATGAGTAGCTTCAAGGAGTGTGACAGGAAGGAGATACGGATTAGAGTCTTTGTCCTGCTTTTAAGAACATGTACATATGTGTTACCACTACTAGGTATAAGAAAAGTGAAGAAATAGGAGCAGTTCCTGGGGTGCTCTTTCACGTTTGTTTTCTCATCAAATCCTCAGACTGACCCTCAAGACTGTAATTTCAGTTACTCATCACAGATAAAAAAGGTGAGACTCTGAAACACCACGGTGACTTCTCCAAGAGCTTGTGCCGTTGGAGTGGAGCCTGCTCTCTGGATCCTCTGGCTGCAGTTTCCGAAGCCCAGTCACTCTAGGAGCCCTCTTCTGCTGGTGCTCACAATGCTGAGTGAGTTAGTGGCCGTGGTGCTCACAACACCAAGTGAGTTAGTAGCCATGGTGCTCACAACGCCGAGTGAGTTAGTGGCCATGGAAACATGACTGAAGCTGCAGCTGCCTACTGCTTTGATACTTAGTCTTTTTCTTGTCCACTACATATAGACTACGTTGAGATTTTTGTTGTGGTAGTGGTGGTGGTTGCTTTTCAAGCAGGGTTTTCCATGTGTAGCCCTGGCTGTTCTGAAATTTGCTCTGTAGACCAGGCTGGTGTGGAACTCAGAGATCCACCTGCCTCTACCTCCTGAGTGCTGGGATTAAAGACATGTGCCAACACACCCAGTGTATTGAGAATTTAAAAAAAAAATTAAAACTACATATTGCCTCTTGACTATATATTCTGTACAACAACTCAAAGGCATAAAGCAGTTCATCCATTGGGGGAGTCATAATTCACGCATCAGTCCACTAATCATCTGTAGGTGAATAAAATCTCTCTTTTTGTTTTTGTTTTTTACATTTGGCAAACATTTATTGTGTTCCTACCACAGCCCAGGGCTGTGGATGCAAGAGGGGACAACACGGTCTCAACTTTTTTTTGGGGGGGAGGCTAGGGAAAACATAAAAATGTGAAATAAATATATAATCTATTGCCAAAAAAAAAAATGATAAGTACTCTGATGAAAAAAATAGACCAAGGAAGTAGAGAGTGATCCAAGGCTGCCTTTAAGATTGTAGTCAGGGAGGAGTTCTCTGAAGAAGAAATAGTCACACCGAAGCCTGGTAGGCAAAGAGTCAGCCACTTGGCTACTAGGACTGGTGTTCCGACAGAAGGAAGGACAGAGGCCCTGACGCAGGCTCTCTGACTACATAAGGGAAGAATCCAAGATTATATCAGATGGGTACCCATAGATCCACTGTTCAACCCTGTGCCTAGAGTAAACATTACTGTGCTATGTACTTAAAAGTTTGCTAAGAGTCCAGACCTAATGCCAATCATTCTTTTCATCATCGTCGTCGCCATCTCTTTCATCACACTCATCCTCGTTACCACGCAGCAGGGAAGCGAGTGGGTGGAGGACAGCAGGAAGAGAAAAATGACAGGACTTGATCTTGGAGTTGGTGACCAACCATCAGATCATAAAAAGCCTTGTAGACAATGAAAGAGATTTTGGGAAGATTTTATTCAGTATACAATGAGAGGTCATACGTGTGTGATTTTTTTTTTTAAACCACTGGGGAGATGTAAACAAATATCTTTTCACCCCAGATAGGGCACCAATGTTATAGGCCAAAGAAAAACTTCTGTCTACGTCTTATTTATTGAACTTGCTTATAGGAGATTAGGTGACTCCCAGGCAGCTGCATTACTGGACAGTCCAACCTAGGATATACATCTTTGTTACTTGTCTATTTCTATAAAGGGACAAGGCAAGTTATAAAAGAAAATGTGTATTGGGGCTCACAATTCCAGAAGGTGAGAGCCCATGATCATCATGGACGGAGGCCTTGTGAATCCTGCAAGTTCCTTGTTAACCTTATAACATTTTGCTTGAGACTTGTGAGTTGTGTTTACTTGTTGGGCCTCAGCCAAATACTTCAACTTGCTGGAAATAGTTCCACAACACAAATGCAGGGCTTGGAACAGAAAAGTGGCTTATACTTTTAGAAATAACACCGCTCTCTTGTGACTGGCAGGCAGGGCACAACGACAAACCTGGATGCTGCAGAGGTCCCGGGATGCTCCTGGATTTGTCCTTCTGAGAACTGTGATAGTATGGGTAGGAGGCCGCCATGGAGAAGCGGAGGTAGTTGCAAGTGAGCTTCATTTTAAAGGTATCACTTCCCCTTGGCAAGGGGGCCTTGCCAGGCCACAGAGGAAGGGGCTGCAGGCAGTCCAGATAAGACTTGATAGGCTGGGGTCAGATGATAGGGAGGAGAGATGAGGGACAGAGGGTGGGACCAGGAGGATATGAGGGAGGAGGCTACAATTGAGATGTCAAGTAAATAAGTTAAATTTTTTTTAAAGGGAAAGAAAAAGGAAATAAATGTAGCCTTTGTTCTTGTGGCTGAAGGGTTGGTTAAGAGTAACTTAGGCGCTAATCAGGACTCCAGAGTTGTGAGGCTGAGTGCGTGAGAGAAGTGCTGAGGGGAGGAGTTAGTCACTTTTGGTTTGGAGTAGCATCAAAAACCCTACAGTGAATGTACTTTTTACTATTGGAAAAAAATACAGCACACTGGTTCAGGTCAAGTCTGGCAGAGATGGTTTGTATTTGAGCTCTTGAGCTAATTTACTGTCTATGAGGCCTTGTATAGTTACCTACACTTTGACATTCATAAGTGGAGATAGTAAAATGAACTATATCATATAGTTATTAACTGTTATTATTATTAATACTTATGAGAGTACATGATTCTCTCTTAGCAGTCATGTCAAATAATATACTCATTTTTAAAATGATTCCAGTCTCCACTGAAGTGGTCATAACAATATACACCTACCAGAAACACTAGATGCAGGAGGGTAATTTATAGAAAATTTAAAATATTTCCAGTATAACAGCTACTCTTGGCCCAGCCACGGGGTGCATGTTTCCTTGGTGTCTTCAGTCACTTTGTAACTGCCATGATTGCATATCCACAGAAGGAGGAATGGTTGGCGTTAGCTCACGGCTTCAGAAGGTACAGCCTGGGATTACTGTTCTCTGTGTCTCTGACCCCATCGTGAGGAAAGCATCAAGGCTGCAGGGCCTTGCGCTGGAGGGCTTCTCCATGGCAGACTGCCAAAGACAAAGTGGGGAGACAGGGAGGTTCCAGGTGGGATGACCTACTTCCTCCACATAGGCCCCATGTTCTTCTGCCACAGCTCAGTAGCATCAGATTATGGATCTGTCAAGGGAGTAGTCTATTGGCTAAATCAGGGCCCTCAGATCTGCATGCCTCTAAACTCCCTTCCAGACACACCTAGTTGAGGTGTTTCTCAGTTCAGTCAGGTTGACAACTAAGACTAACCATCATTCATTTGGCATGACTTGACTTCACCTAAGTGATTCTAACCAATTTCTGTCCTTTCTAAAATCTATTTTATGTCACTAAATGGGCTATTAGTAGATGACTAGTATCATAGTAAAATTCTGATATAATTAAAACCCAACTAATTCCTAGACTAGTAGTCTACAGTGTCTAGGAGTTGACATGAGCAGTGTGGGTTTGGTTTATGTGTGTGTTAGTGATAAAGGATGAATCCAAACATTTCTAGGTTGTCATCTTTAATTCTGAAGTATTGCTGTGCTTGATGCTGTGTGTTATTTAAAGAGAGGGAGAGAAATTGATTTAATAACCTGTCACATTATACAACACTAGGAGAACTTGAGAAGAAAAAGCACTCTGGTATTCTCAGTGGAAAGAAAAATATTGTGACAGCTCTATGGAGAATTCCTTGTGCAGGAACTAGTTGAAATCATAGTGATGAGTGAGGATGTAGAGGAAAGATGTTGCTTCCACGCAATGCATGGACCACTACACTACCCAGCTCCACATGCAGATGGCTGTTCCTTTCTTGTGTGAAGAGTTTATTCCATTTTGTGTTGGCCAACTACTCCTGGATACGGGTCCTGCCATGGAATGTGGTTGATAAACCCAGTGAGTACTCTATTAAAAAAAAAAAACCTGATTTTCTCTTTCCAGTAAGCATCAATTGCAGATAGCTTCTGCATTAGGGGTGGGCATTTTGTTGTTGCTGTTTGGTTTGGTAGGTTGGTTTTTATTTTTTGTCTGATTAGTATTTTGTTTGGTTTTTAATTTTTATTTTCATTATTTCATTGCTCTGATTTTTATTTTTGGAGGAGGAGGAGAAAGAATATGATCAAAATATGTTGTAAGGAAAAAGCTTTTAAATAAAAACCAAAAGTAATAATTTTTTAACATCATCATTTCTTCTGGGAATTTCTATGATATTTCATTTTTGAACTGAGGTGGAGCAGAAACATGACAAAAATTAGAGCAATATCTTTTCTGTCATTTCTTCCAAAATCTAATACTTTAGTATAAATTCTGGCTTCGGGGGAGGGCAACCCATTTTCTCCTTGATTGAGCAAGGCTGTTAAAGAATTGTGCATACTTTCCAGTGAACAGCTTCACCATGTACAGCTATCATGGAATAAGAAGTTGGATTTGTTGCTTGTTGGTACAGAGAGGACACAGCATGTGGGTTACTCAAGGTTCCTTAATAAGAGAGTTCAGAAGCGCTCACAGAATAGGCATTGAGCACTAAGGCAATGGCAGTGGATTTATTCTCCGTGGACCCTTGTCAGGAAGGTGGGACAATTCTCAGAGGACTTTAACAAATATTATCAAAGTGTGGAGAATAGACCATGCCTGAAGGTAAAGAAATAGATTTCACTCATCTTATCCAAGATAGGGAGACGTTTGGATAGATTTGTGTCTTGGACAATGTCTGTGTCTTTGCTACAGGCACGGTTATAAAACCATCTCATTTTTGTCTTGCCCCATCATGGGCACAAAAGGACCTTCTCTTATGTTAGCATTTTTGAAAATCTTTGTTTGACAGGCAGAAAGAGACGCTCCGCTGTCAGGGCCACGACAGCTCCCAGCTACTCCAGCCCAGGTGGACAGAACCAAGCCAGGTCCTGGATAGCAGCGGCTGCTTCTCTCTTGAGCAGAGTGAAGCTCAGAAGCTGCCACAGTGCTAATGTGACCCAACCCCAGGCCACATGTTGGCTAAGCATAAAAGGAAGGGACGAAATCAATCATAATAAGCTTTGTGTCCAAAGTGACCTTTTACTCCGGTTTGTTTTTTTTTCTATTCCGTGACTGAGTAGGATGCATAGAGTCATCATCTACAGATTCATCTTTTAATTAACAAACAAATTTTTCCTCTGTTCTTACTCTACCTCCTTGATGATATAAAGGGAAAAGTCTCAGAGATTCTTTGGAAGACAGTTGTCTCTTTTCATCCTTATTTGTGGCTCCTTAAACTTAAATTTATCCTGCCGATGTAAAGAATACACTCTGATTATATATGGGCTCCATATAGGTATGAGGTTACTATAATGTGAGGCAATTAACACATCTAAGGTATTACAGCTATCCCCTGCTTTTTTTGGTTTTGGTGACAAGAGTGTTAAAAATCTACATATTTCACACAAATTCCAAACACAGTATAATTTTATCACCTAAATTCCTTGTGGTGCACTTTAATTGGATTTCTAGACTTACTTGTCCCATGTAATTAGTTACTATTTCATAGTCTTTGGCCTAAAAAAAAAAAAAAAAAAAAAGAGAGAGTATAAGCTTTTGCCAGGTGTCTGGTGAGGAGCGTGCCTCAGTCTTTTTTTTTTTTTTTTTTTAATATTTTTTATTTAATTTTTAAATTTATGTGCATTTTTTGGTGTAGGGGTTTCAGGTCTTGGAGTTACATTCAGTTGTGAGCTGCCATGTGGGTGCTGGGAATTGAACCCGGGTCCTTTGGAAGAGCAGGCAGTGCTCTTAACCACTGAGCCATCTCTCCAGTGTGCCTCAGTCTTAAGGTGGGAGAGATAGCCTCATTCCTGTCTCAGATCCTAAGTCAGCTTGGTAACTTGTCTTTTTGGAAACAGAGTCACTTTCAAAACTCTGATTGGAAGGTGTCAGCTGGTCACTGATGGTTACTATATACGTCTTATATGCCATGTGTCTTCCTTGTCACCTCGTGTGAGAACGAGCACTTCTGTTCCTCAGGAGCCAGAGAAACAGAGAGATGAATCTTCTTTGCAGGCTCGAATGGCGGTATCAGGGAAGGGCACCTTCCCCACTAGAGTAGGAAGGTGAGGCAAGGAAGACTTCATAGAGATGATATGACCCGGCATTGATCTTAAGTGATGAGCCTGAAAGGAAGAAAGTGCAGAAAATAACTCTGCTTTCAAAGGAAAACTTAAGCTTTGTGCAGAAATCTGACACCAAGAAAGGGAGAACTGCAGTCGACAAACCCTGGTAATTCAAGGATGAATAGTTCTGACAAGACCGTATGAAGGGAGCAGCATCTTGGCTCAAGCCTTAATCCCCAGAAAAGATAGTCTTTGCTGTTAAAAAAAAAAAAAAACAATTGAGAAGAAGAGGCCTGAACCATCCTAGGATCCCTGCTGCTCTGGAGTCACTGTCTGTACAGCACAGATGGTTTTCAGAAGAGCTCAGCTGGGGAGAGGAAGGGACTTCCCAGGAGGGATTGCTGCTTTTGAGAGCTAAGCCCTTTGAATAGAGAAATGCCTTTATGTGGTCTCCAGCTTGTGTGAATTCACTCCGATGGTGGCCTTTCCTGTGAATCTACCAAGGAGACAGGGTGCAGGCATGTCGGACATGGCAGCTGACTTCTGTCCCATCAGAGAGTCTTGAGAAAGAGTGAGCAATCTGGCAAACTTCTCAATGAAATGCAGTTAGGTTAGACCAGTTACTGTGGTCCAGCCTGCCACATATCTCCCATCACACTCTACACCTGTTCACGAATGGCTTTGGATCTCATTTTGTGTTAGATGATTTTACACACTCTGTAGTCATCACTCATGTCAAACTGCAGCAAACACCCCCAATTACTCCCACTCTTACACACACACACACACACACACACACACACACACACACACACACACACCTTAATACAGTACAGAGCTAAGTTTTGGGGTTTATCAATTAAAATCAACTTGGGAAGTCAAAGCTAGAGCAAACAGCTTCCGTTGTAATTTTGGTGGAATGTTCCAGAATAAACAAACCCATTTCCCTAATATTGTGGATTCAGGAAATAAGGGCAGTAATCCCAGCAGGGAAAGATCTTTGTCACAGAATTGCTACACTGAGGACTATGTCTGACACCAGTTAGCACAGTTTAATATTTGAATGAAGGGGGGGGGGCTGCTTGCTGTACTTGAGTGTGAAAGCTTTCCTATAGAGATAAACCTACCCTATAGTTGTGGCATGTTTCTGTAAAGTTAAATTTTATTTGCTGATTTTTTTAAAAAAATTTATTTATTTAACACCTGCAAGCTAGAAGAGGGAACGAGATTTCATTATAGATGGTTGTGAGCCATCATGTGGTTGCGGGAATTGAACTCAGGACCTTTGAAAGAGCAGCCAGTGCTCTTAACCTCTGAGCCATCTCTCCAGCCCCCTTATTTGCTGATTTTTTAATCAGCATGCAAAGTATAAGGTTTCATTATAGGATATTACAACAAAATTTTGGCTTGCTCATTTTCCTCTCTCTTCTTTCTGTGCCCTTCCCCACTGTACCCTTCCTTCCCAAGATCCTCCTTTTCATTTTCGGTGAGATCCTGCACTTTTCTCTTCTTTCCTCAACACCCTCTGTCCTTTGTCATGGGCTCCTTTCTATGTTCTACCCTATGCCCTCGCTCCCACCCACATGTACACATGCACACACTTAAACATTAAAGTTAAGATTTACAAGAACGTGAACGTGAGGTATCTGTTTTTCAGAATCTGTATCACCTTGCTTAATTTAACGCTTTCCAGCCTCATCCATTTTCCTACAGATTTCATTGTTGCAACAAACTGTATCAGTTCAGCCTATGAAACCAATAACTGACACAGAGTCTGAAACATACGTTAAAGCTGCCAGCACTTTGCTGGGCAGAATCTAAACTGATTTTAATCTACTCGTAAACTAAAATTAACTACTCTGAACCTCATAACATACATATATCCCAAGCACTTGCCAATCTGATCTTTGGATGCTTTTTCTTTCCTCCCAGTCAACTGTCAACTGTCAACCATCATCTTCTCCATCTCAACTGTCAATCTTAGCTCCACCCCCTCTCCAGGAAGTCCCACCTTCTACTTCCTGTCCTTCTGCCCAGCTGATTGGCTAAACAGTGCTTTATTGACAGTTATTACATCTACTCAAGACATTCTTCCACACTTCATTTTTCCTTAGAGCTGAATAGAATTTCATTGTGCATACGTGCCTCATTTTTATTGTTCCTTCATCTGCTGGTTTCATCCCTTGGTATTGTGAATCATGGATGCACATCTATTATTAAGTGAGTGTCTTACTTTTTGATGGCAAAGCATTTGAGCACTTGATTTCTTAATGAGTCATCCATCAATGAGAAATTTTACTCAAATCTTCCTTTGGAGCAATATCCTCTGATAAATATTTTAAGATTAACTTTATCTTATATACCCTAACTAGGTAGCTAAATGCAACTTAAGAAAGGGGATGCAACTGTAAAGTAAGTACCCAACTAAGAAAGACATCAACAACACCTCAGGCATCACTCTAGGGCCTTCCCTCTGCTCGTCTCCGTCTGTGTGGAGTTAACTATTGTCCTGGCTTCTAACAATGGTTTGGATTGCCCTTCATCTTTACATGGACATTTATCACCTACGATTTCCTGTTTAGCTTGTGGTCTCTTTCAAGTGACATCTTTGGGAGTTTACGGTATTGTATGGAGTCTAGTTGATGCATACGATTGTGTAGTGTAGCTACGGCGTGTGGATTTATTCTGTTCCTAATGAGCATTTGAGTTGTTGCTGGTTTAGGGCCGTCGGGGATAATGTTGCTTGTGGACACTCCTACAGACTGATAATTTTCATAAGCATATGGATTCAGTTCTTTATGCTACAACTATTTAGAAGTATAATTGCTGAGTCATAGAATGAGAGTATGTAGCACTGTGGCAGATATTTTGAAGTGGTTTCCAAAAATGTTTATACCAATACATACTCCCTACCAGGACTGTGTGACAGTTATCACTCCTCCTGTTCCCCAACATTTGATGTTATCCCTATTTGCATTATAGCCTTTCTAGTGGGTCTGAAGTGGTACTTCACTGGGGGCCAAACCCAGGTCCTCATACATGCTATCCATGCTCTCTTCCATGAAGCTGTGTTCAGAGCCTCCTCACAGAAGGGGGATTTAACACGCATACTCATTATGACTAAGAAGATGGACCATCTCATACGTTTATTGGACAATTGATTATATTATTTTTCATTGATTATTTTTTGCATTTTTAAGACAGAGACTCTTTTGCATTTGCCTTATGACAGAGACTTAATTTGTACCCCTGGTTGGCCTGGAATGTTTAGTAATCCTCCTGCCTCAGCCTCCTGAGTGCTAGTATTGCAAGTATGTACAAACATTCAGGAATATGTTATTTTTGGTCTATCTCTTTATGATAAACATTTTACTTAAAGTTTATTTCAGTCATATTCTAGTCTAAGTATGTGTCCCTAACCCTAGTGATTGTCCCCTTTCTAAACTACTGCATCCCTACAACATTTATCAGACTAACAGCCCACAAAAGTTTCTGTTTTCACTATTGTTTTATTTTCTGCTGACATTCTTCTATTGTGGAGCTTTATACTGTTGTATTTAGTACTTGTTACCTTTCCATTCAACTTTAAAATCAGTGTGCTAGTCTTCTCATTTTTAATTAAAAAAAATTTTTTTCAAGACAGAGTTTCTCTTTGTAGCCCTGGCTGTGCTGGACTCACATTGCAGACCAGGCTGAGCTCAAACTCACAGCGAGCCTTTTGCATCTGCCTCCTCGAATGCTGGGATTATTGGAGTGTACCAGCGAGCCTGACTAGTGTATTCTTGGCTCGTATATCTTATGATCATTTTCCATATTGTTTCATGGCCTTCACTGTAACCAAAACTAATCCTCTATAGCACTCAAATCACAGCTACTTATAGTAGGAAAATGGGCCAGATAGTCATAAATAAGATTGTGTTTTCTCATATAAAAAGATGTTTCATTTCTGGTATTGGCTCAGAGCCTCTGTACCACTACAGAAATCCACATTGGTTTTTTTGTTTGTTTGTTTTGTTTTGTTTTTCATGCATTACTTGGCCACATTCTTAGCAAGCTGAGTCCTTCTAGTCTCAATAGCTGTTACCTGAAGACTGAGTGCTGCTTGAATTGCCAGATATTTTGGTCTATATTTTAAACAGATAAAAAAGTGAGTGGGCAAAAGGCTACCCAGTTATGTTCAGGATTCCATGCCTGGTAGTCCATCAGCTGCTCACGTCTCTGGGGGTTTGTGGGTTTTATTATTTTTAAATAAATAATCTTACTTGTATATATTTATAAATTATATCTTAAAAATAAAATTATAACATATTTCTTTTCTATAATAAAGAAATATGTGTCTGTAGATGCCTCATGTCTATGTGCCTGTAGATGCAAACCAAGACTCCTGAAGCAAGAGTCACAGAGTCACAGGAGGTTGTGAGCTGCCAGCTGTGGGTACTGGGGACAAGACTCAGGTCCCCTTCAAGAGCCGAGAGTTCTCTTATAGCCAGAGGCATCTCTCTAGCCTTGAGGTCTCTGTCTTTATAACCACTGAGTAATTGGTTAGAACCTGCTTCTGGGGAGGCTGGAAAATTAGTGAGTGGTTGGCTTCCAAACCCCTAAAGCAGAACAAGGGAGAAGGTGCTAGATTGGTGTCGAGGCAGAAATAAAAATGATGTCTGCTGGAGATGTTGGGGAAAAGACACTGCAAGCAGTGTAGCTTAACGAGCTCCTCTTCAGCCCGGTGAACGAGGCCGCTGGGATCCACAGCGCCCCCTGCTGGTGCAAGTACACCCTTGGCCTGGACGGTAGGGCATGGGCTTAGGCTGCAGGCAAAATGACTTCTTGGCTGTTTGTTTTAAGGTGTGATGTCGTGCTCATGCCTCATTAGACTCAGCCACCTTCCCTCCATTACCATACCGATTGGCCTTTAGTAAAACAGATGACAACACACGCCATTGCCCACACACTTACTGGGAAATGGGAAGGTAATGTTTCACAACAAACATTCCCCTCCCCCCCACAAATGGCACACCTTCCACTTGGTTGGCTTGGAATACTGTGTAAACCAGATAAATAGTTGGTTTCATTCTCTGTTGGTAAACAGGGGACCTTGTTTTCTTCTGGCTAGGTATCCATTGCTATTTTTTAATAGGACTAATGGATAGATGAAAATGCCAGCCAACAAAAAACCTAGTTTCACAAATCCAGTGAAGTTTCTGATAGCAAAAGGCAGATAGTGGACTAAAGGTGGACACCCAAACTTTCTAAGTACAGGCTAGGCAAGCCTAAGCCACTTTAGCGTCCCCACGTCCAGTTTATTTGCTTACATAATAAGGGTAATGTCTAATCTGTTTGTTTCTTGGGACAGGTAAGAGGTATCATTTGTCAGATCTCTTTGGTGAATGCCAAATGGCAAAGGCTTCCAACGTTGATTTAACACTCTCGCCGCACATTCTGTAGAGGATTTTGGTGCAGAAATGGATGCGAGAAAGAGTCACCAATACTACCTGTGCATGCAGTTTCGGTTTCGTTTTACTTTAAGCCAAATTCTTCCCAACTTCTCCTATTGTAACAAGGAACACCAGATGTGAAATTTGAAATCGAGTTATTTACCGTAAAGTAGTAATTCAATCACTTCAGTGAAAAGGCTTTGCAGATTAAATGAGCACATTAAGTATAACAAGGGAAATGAAGTGGATCGCTTTCCTCTAAACTCGTCCAATTTGTACGCAGGAGTTTCCTAAGCACAGCCATTCCATCTCCGCAACAATCTTGTCACGCTGTGGTGTTAACCTTCGTTTGTAGTTGAAGAAACCAAAGCTCAGAGACCTTGCGACTTACCGAGGTTACACAAGCAACAAAGGGGGTCTTGATACCCCCAAATCCAGAGCAGCCTGTGTGCAGCAGAAAAGCAAAGAATGAAGTGTTTTGTTTCGTTTATTAAATACCCATTTATAAAGGTATCTTGAGGGCTGAGGCCTTACCTCGGTCCCTGTTTTATTTCCAGCATTTGGCCCAATGCCCAGTGGTAGCTACTTAATATACAGTTGTCAAATAAACACTAAATGGATGAATCAATGAGTCTTAAATCATAAGCCACCGAAGTGGTTCTCAGTCAAGATGACTGGTCGGGAGGTACCATCCACAGGAGACAACCACTGGGCTACTGATTCCAGAACCTCAATAGGCAGAAATGACCTGGGGGGTGACAGGAGGGATACCTAGTGCTCCTCTCCGTGGTCCACCATCTGTCTGATGAGCCAGCCTTTCCCTCAAGTTGGCCTGATGAGTGAGAATCAGGCAGTGAAGATGAGAGCTGAGGATCCAGGGAGAAGGAAGCCAGTATCATCACCCCTTCAAACTACCCCCACTCCCACCACAGGCCCACTGTGTTTCTTGCTGGGTTGAATTGAAAAGGCCTCTTTGTGAGTCAATCACTTCTTTGTTTAAGAATGTACTCTTGGTGCCCATGATCTGACCTCTTGTCATTACTGAGTTCCTACCATCGAGCCCTAAAGTCAGTGTTGCATAGTGATTTGTGGACACCAGTAGGGACACGAGTGGGCTAGAAGAAATGTTTCCCACGCAGCGGAAGGCTGACCTCTGCAAGTGATGTTCCGGAACTAGCAGGTGTCTCCGTGTGGCCTCAAGTCCCCACTACAGAGCCAACAAGGCATGGCTTGATACAAGAAGCTAAGGACAGGCAGATTGGACAGCAGTTCTAAGAGAGGAGACAGGACTCCAGCGCCCTGAAGATTAGTTTCTCCATCTGCATCTAGAACTGGGCATTGTCGGACTAACCATTTCCGTCTCCACCGGATCCGTCAGCGTCTGGTCAGAAGACGGAAACCATCTGCTATCTTGAAAGAGAAAATTTTGTCTAAAGAATTGATTAGTAGGAGCAATCAAAAGGACAGCAGCTGCAGGACGCAGCTTCCATTCTGGTTCTGGGAGTGAAAGCAGCGAAGGGTGGGGCTGTTAGCAAGACTGACTTTCAAGGAGGGGCGTGATGTCTCTAGAGAGCAGGTGTGTGCTTGGCGTGGACTGTCACCTTGATGGGAATAGGGAGTCACCTAAGAGACTTGCCTCTGGGCCTGTCTGTGAGGTCATTTCTGGGAAGGTTTAACTGAGGAAGAAAGACTTACATTGCATGTGAACAGCACCATGCCACAGACAGAGCTTAAAAGCAAATATGAGCTAAGCACTGAATTCCCCTTTCAGTATTTGCTGGTTGGTACCATGGCCCAGGTTACTCAGAGCGCCATGCCTTGACCATCACGATGGACAAGTATCTTAATGAATGGTGCGCTAGTACTAAAAAAAACTTTCTTTCCTTAATAGGCCTTTCAGAATGATAACTGAGCCAGGATCATTAAGGCTGCATTCATGAGTGCTAGGGGAAGGAAATGCAGTCCCCGGGGGGAGGATGTGGTTGGCAAAGGTTGCTGATGCCCATGGAAAAGGAAGAAAAGGCAAGGAGAATAAAAGCTAGCCTTCTTTTCTTCCTTCTCCAAACTTGCAGTTTTGATTAGTGGTGCACAGAGGCTGAGTCCAGTAGAGACCTAGCTGCAAGACGGAATCTGGTTTCTGGAGTCAATAAAGCCAGCATCACAGAGCAATGGGCAATACAATCTTCGTAATTATCACACTGTCCTATCATCCCCAGATGGTCTGATAGTCACAGGCATGAGCTGTCTGCAGTTATTCTCCAAGACAGCTAAACTGCTTCTGTTGGCTATGACTGATCTTTAAATCGTTTGATGTTATCTGTATATTGCCATTCTATCCTAGATAGGGGAGAATAGATTTCCCATCCCTGTCTGAGGGGTCATCCTGTGCTCTCTAATATACTGACAGTGCTGAACACAGGCTTTTA
Organism: Acomys minous; assembly: GCF_964271855.1. Taxonomy (NCBI): domain Eukaryota; kingdom Metazoa; phylum Chordata; class Mammalia; order Rodentia; family Muridae; genus Acomys; species Acomys minous. Next base: position 18,357,914 of record NC_140495.1, on the reverse strand, counting down.
AAGGCTCTGAGGTTTGAACCTCACCTAAAGTGTTTAAGTATGTGGTATATGGTGTGTGTGTGTGTGTGTGTGTGTGTGTAGCTCACAAACATATGTGTATGAATGTGTGCATACAGCGCACATACATGTGGAGGCCACACGTCGATGTCAATGTCTTCCCCAGTCACTCTCCATCTTAGTTTTTGAGGCAAGGTCTCTCACTGAGTCTGGAGCTCACAGATTCAGGTAGACTTGCTGGCCTGTGGGTCCACCTGGCTCTGCTTCCTCAGCACTGTGGTTACAGCTCATGTGGCCATGCCTGGCTTTTTACTGTGCTTGTTGGCATCTGAACTCAGGACCTCATGCTGGTATGGCAAACATTTTGCCCATTCATCTCTCTCCCCAACAGTTTTTTGCCTCCGCTCTGCCACAGACTATCCAGGCAAGAGGCTACAGCTGTCCTTCTCGTTCACCAGTCAAAGGACCACACTATACAACTGGGGAGGTATGGGTTCAAAACAAAGTGATGCCCAGTATTAGTAGAAGCTCACTAATCAGTAATTCTTCTTATTCAATTTTTGATTTCTTTTTTCTTTCTTTTTTCTTTTTTCGTGGAGGCATGAGGCCTCATGTCGCCCAGACTGGCCTAGATAGTCATGACTGACCTTGAACTTCTGATCCTCCTGCTTTCACTTTCCAGGCACTAGGTTATAGATCAATGGCACCATACCCATCTTTGCACTCAAGGTTTACATGGTGTGATATGACAAGGGTTGATAGAGTAAATAAAATGGATCCCCTGTAAACTCACCTGTCCATCACTATATTGATTGCTATGTTCTGGGACCTGGAAGCCTATAGGCAAACGGTCATGGGTCCAGCCATGTGAGGGTTCCCAGTCTTGTGACTCTGAAAGCCAATGGAGTGACGATGACGACAGCCACAACAGCTGTGTGACAGGAGCTACTACTTCTTAAAAGTGGTAACATAGGACCACGTGGAGATAGAATCTCCTTTCATTCTCTATCGCTGTGCAAAGCTTTACCTCACATGTAATGCAAGGGAAATCATGTGCTAACTCTTTCGTTTTCTATGGCTCTATCATTAAGACAAAGCACATCGAAGATACCTCGTCCCTCCCTGACAATACTGGAGCCTTTGTTAGAAAAGACTGAAGGCTGAAATTATCCAGTGTTTCATTTAGTCAGGTCTATGGTGTGACTACTTAGGGCGCCTAGCTAGTGTTGTCCCTCAAAATGTCTATATTTAGCCTTTACATATGGTATAGGATAACTTCTAATATAATGGTTGGGCCCCCAGGGTAATTATTGGAGGGCGAGGGGAATATGAGGCACAGACCTATAGCATTTTGTGATTTCATATTACATGATAAATTATTTCATGTGTCAACTTGACTGAGCCATAGGGTAGTCAAGTGTTCTTTGTATGAGAGGGTTTGTATGATGCTAGTATTTAAGTTTGTACATTAAAGAAAGAAAATTTCCCTTCCCAATGTAGGTGGTTTTCATCTAATCAGTTGAAGCCTTGATAAGCGAAAGTTCACTTTCCCTAAAATAAGAGACCTCATCCTGCTTGATCCTGCCTATAGACTTGACCTGAAAGGCTAAGTTTTCCTCAGTTTTAAGCCTGCTAGCTTTCAATCTTAATGACACTGTGGGCTTTTAAAGATCTCAGGCTTCTGACTAGAGCTTCTCCAACATTGCCAACCATAGGATTTTCCAACTTCCATACTCATTACAGTTAATTCCTTGCAACGTGCATGTACACGTGCGCGTGCATGCACACACACACACACACACATACACACACAAACACGCTCACTCACTCTCTCTCACACTCACACAGACATTCAAACACACACACATACACACATTCACAGATGCTCACCCACACTAACATACTCACACACATTTACACACTCACATACACACTCAAACATACATACATACTCACATTCAGAGGCTTTGATCCTTCATGGTGGAGGATGTGTAGCAAAGAAGCTCAGCTATGATGCAGTAAGAGCTTGTTCCTGGAAGGTGACTGTTCACATCGTCGCATAGCAGACCAGGACATAGAAAAGGCATGTTAAGAACCATAGACTTGATAGAGCTTTCCAAAGTCCTCCCTAGTGACCTACTTCCTCCAGCAAGGCCAGTGTCTCTAGCTGGGGAACCAACATTCAAAACTTGGACTCGGGGTGGGGAGGGGAGAATTGATGCATTTTTCAATGCCTACCAGAGCAGGAGAGTAATAAAATAGTTGCCACTGCCTGCAAAGCACAACCAGTTACAAATAATTAGATGTTGCAAGATCTTTCTCTCTTGCTCTTCCTAATTGAAGAATCACTTTATATCTAAACAGTATATCTTTAAAAAATTTAACCATATTCTCTTTGCCCTCCTCTGCTCTAGATTTAGGAACAATCACCATAGACTATTGAATCTCCACAATAGTTGGTGTATCAGTCTATTGTCTCTGTCCATTCCTTCTACACTAAACATCAGAAGGACCTCTTCATGGAAGGCAGTGGACAAATGGCTCCCGTGCTTCCCTAGCATGGCTTCATGTGATGTCTCCTACTTGGAGTCCAGTGATTCTTAAATAGAAACATTCTGGTAACACCATCATTAATTAGTATCCTTGCTTAGAACATCTAAAAGAAGCTTGTTGGGAGAAGAATGTGCTCCCCACAAAACTAATGAAGTTGAGAAGTTGGCTGGTTTTAAAGCAAAGGAAGCATGCAATGCCCGCTGTTTAACTTTTCAGTCTTCTCTTACGAAATTCCTCTGACTATCGCTCTTATCCTCACTTATTGATGCCTGTCCTTTCCTCTCAGACTTATTGTTGCTTGTCATTTATTGGTCACACTATGTGCCATTTATGCCTTATTTTTTTAATCACAGCTGGAGGTGAGGACTGCCTTGGCTCAGAAGGCTGGCTGTACACTGAAGGTCACTACTGTGTCTTTTTCATACTTGAGCTCGACAGTTCTAGGATACAGATGGCAGTTGGCATAGAGTGTGTGTTCAGAGAGCACACACTGAGTGAATGCGTGAATAGTAGGCAGTAAAGCCTTGTTTGTTTGGGGGCAAGGCAGCCAGCCATGTGGGACCTGCCTCAGATGGTGTTCTGACAGAAGCTCACTAAAGTTCTGAAGAGCTGTCCATCCTCTTTTTTTTTCCCCCTTCCCATCATCATCAGGACATCTCCTGCTTGTCATGGGTGGGTCGTACCTCATTTTCTTGAGAAACCACCCTAAGCCCTCACTCAGTGCTTTGTTCTCCCTTCCTCTTGAGATAGAGTCCATATGTGCTCCCTTACATCCTTCACATCGTAGGAGGTACCATATTTTTATGGCTCACTTCTTAATCACAGTCACTTTCAAAGCAACAGCCCCATGAGGGAAAGAAGTGCATGCTTCTAGCGTTCATGTTACTTCTGGCATCAAACAGACTGCCTAGGCCGCTGCTGGTGTCAGGAAATATGAATAAAAGTATGTGTGAGTAAGTAATTAATAAAGGCAAATCCTTTCTTGTGCATCTTATGTAGTCTTTTCCTTCTTCTCCTCCCAAGGCGCAACTATAATCATCTGTGAAGTTCTGACGGCACCAGGAAAAGATAAAGTCATAATAAAATACAGGATATACAATGCGCTGTTCAAACACCCAGGAACATTTTTTATTTATGCTTTTGTCTAAAAATATTCCATTACTATAAAATATGCAGAAGTAGAGGATCCATAGCCCACAGTTTTTCCTTACATTATGAAAAGCTCGAGTTAACTAATGGGTTCCTGCTGCCTCTACTGTTCATTTTGAATGGGCTGGCCCAGCTATTTTGAGAATTATCGGTGCCATTCATCTACCTCTTGAAGGAGACTATCATTATTGTGAGAAATATGGAAGAATTTTTATCTTAAAATGACAAAAGAAATTAATAGTTCTAATATAACCCATTTCTGGAATAATAGTCCCTGTTCTTTATATTTCAGCTGCTATGAGCATCAGAACACAGACCAGCAAGACCAACTGACACGGTGAACGGTGGGGGCTCACTAAGCACAATGAGAAACAATACCAGTCTCATTCTGCCCTTTGTGAAAATCATATAATTTATCCTCTCCAGTTGTCTTTTTTTTTTTTTTCAAGTCTGGTGCTGGGAAGGAGAAGTTGAAATGGAAGAAGAAATACTATATTCTTCTACTTTCTAAAATCTCTTTGAATCTTTGGTTTATGTCACAATAGCCTTTAAAATGCGCCTGTCATGTGTATGGAGCTGAGAGTCATATGTATGGGTTTTTGTTGTTGTCAATTAATATTCTGGGGCCATGTCCCCATATCCTCCTCGTCTGCAGATAGTTTGAGGAGGACATGAGTCCTTCATCTCTTAATTCTAGAGAGACGCCTGTCTTCTGTATTTGTCATAGGAGTGTTTTTCTGTGTGGCAGCAACACAGGCTGCTCTTGAGATATTCCAGTCCCATTAGAAGACTGTCTTTCACTTCACACACACTGATGCTTGATTTTATTTATTTATGGAGAACTCAGAGATACCGTGGTCTTAGGTGTTGAAACTGTTTTGTGTTCAAATGCTAACCCGTGAGAGTTCCCAGCAAAAAAAATTTTCTGTGATATGAAATCAATCATCCTTATGCTTGTATCTGTTAGGCTTTATTTAGGCTGGGCTGTGGATTAAGCATAGAATGTCCCTACAGGCTCGGGGGTTTGTACACTTGATCCCCAGCTAGTAAAAGTTGTGGGATCACTCAACACAATGAGAAACTGTTTTTTTTCCTTCTGTTTGTGAAAGTTGTGAAACATTTAGAAGGTGGAATCTCACTGAGGGAAGTGGTTAGGGATCAGGCCTTGGAGGTTTACAGCCATGCCCGATGCCTGACTTCCCGTCCCTTCAGATGGCAATAAGGAGAAGGGAGGAAGGAAAAGTGTGGCTAATTCTCCCTATCAGCACTGCTTTCTGGCAGATCATGGTTGGTGCCACACCTAACTCTAGTGTGAAGGAGGAAAAGAATGCCTATACTTAACATAGGCATGAGACAAGACTGGAATTAGGAACTGTCTTGGTTAGGCTTTTATTGCTGTGAAGAGACATCATGACCAAGGCAACTCTTATAGAGGAAAATGTCTCATTGGAGCTGGCTTACAGTTTCTGATGTTTAGCCCATTATCGTCATGGTGGGGAGCATGGCAGCATGCAGGCAGACATGGTGCTGGAGAAGGAGGTGAGAGTTCTACATCTTGACCCATAGGCAGCAGAAGGAGACTGTGCCACACTGGGCAGAGCTTGAGCATAGGAGATCTCAAAGTCCACTCCCACAGGGACACCCTTCCTCCTACAAGGACACACCTTCTAATAGTTCTACTAACTATGGGCCAAGCATTCAAACACATGAGTCTACAGTGGCCGTTCCTATCCAAACTACCACAGGAACTATTTCTCTGAAGACAAGAATGATGCATTCTGGGGACCAGGTACCAAGAAAGGTGATTTATGAGAATATATTTTGCTTACTCAAGTCATTTCTCCTTGGAAAATTTTATTACTGAAATATTATCAGGAGTACTTTTTATCAGTAGGGATCCAGGAAAAAAATATAAAGGAATCGGGGTTGCCTGCTTCTCAAAGGGCAATTATTAGTTAATGTTTTGTTCTGGAGAGCTACTGTTGAGATGTATTTCATGAAGGATTATTAGAAGGAAAACACATCCTTCATCATCCATTTACATAGAGAATGAGGGAGCCAAGAGACAGATGGTCCAGCTTGCTCATTGAGCAGATGAGGAAATGAGGTCTGGCAAAGAAATGCTATTTTTCTGAAGTCTTGGAGCTGGTTAGAGGGAGAACCAGAATTAAACTCAGGGGTCCCTGCCAGGATGGTTAGTGTCGTGTCCACTGCAGAGGCCTTACCTCCCTCAAATAGAAATCAATTACAGAGTGAGGGGATAGATTTAAAGTTGCAAAAGAAGTTCGTGGTCAAGAAGTTGCTAGAATTTTCCGAGACTGGACAGAGCCACCATTGGCACTTGATGTATATGAGTAGCCTTAACTACCAGCATTCTTCGATGCCGCTAATGAAAATTTATATGGCTCATTCAATATTCATTCATACCCATTCTTTCCTAGACATAGAAGTGACCTTGGCCATCCCACTGCCTTGTGACTCCACCCTCACTGTGCCTTTAAGAGCTCTCTGACATTTTGCTTGTTCTTCATTGCTGCAGCATCATGGCTTTTTGGTTTGGTTTGGTTTTTTGTTTGTTTGTTTGTTTGTTTTAGTGGTACCTGCTCTTGTAACAGCTGTGCCAGGGAGGTGGTGGTGGTGGGAGGGACTCAGTTCCTCCTTGGCATCACAGCTCTCTTCGCAGCTCCATCCTCACATCAAGGAGTCCTGTTTCTATCTTCAGAGCGTAACCTTTAACTTCTTTTATGAACACTGGCAAGCAGCTCCGAACACACTCCTGGCATCACCAGCTGTCTTTTTGACTTCTCGCTTGGAGTTCTAAGGAGACTCCGTATTAGTTGCTGGCACCGTTGTGCCTTGGGCTCCATGTTTGCTTTCATTTAATGCTAGATGCCGTCTCATTCCTGTTTTGCCCCCCTTTCCTCACTAGTCCCGTCTTTGCCTCTTTAATTTGAGCTGACTTTGACCCTTTGTTCTGACAATCTGTTTCCACCGTGTTAGCCTATACGCCACTCTCCTTTCTCTGTCTCTTCAAGCAGGCCTTCTTAATTACATAATTTTGTTCTGCTCAGTGGGAAGGAGTCACTTTACAAAACAATTATTTTGTACACTGGCCAGGTCTTCATATTATCTAATCTCATTACCTGTCACTTGTTTTGGTTTTAGTTTTGGTTTTTTTTTTCAACCTGGATTCCTAAATCTCATTTATATAGCAGAAAGAAATTCCTGCTTCACATACACGTACACACACACAGACACACACACACACAGATATACACATATATATATATGTATATGTGTATGTATATGTATATGTATGTATTTTCACTCATTCTCTTTTCACAAACTGGAACCTGCTTTGGGGACATTACAGGGAGAAGCACATGGCCCAATTCTAGGAATCACAGCTTCCTGCCTTCCTTGCATCTGGAGCACTTGCCATGAGATAGTGTTCCCATCAGTAAAGTCTGAGGGCCTCTGAAAAGGTTTTCTTTCCTATGGATGCCAGCATTTTATTTTATTTTATTTTCCTCACTCCAGCTCCCTAGACGCTAGATTCAGTGACTATGGTTTCCATAACCGTTATTCAGCTGTGAAACTGAAACCCAGAGAGCAGAGAGGCCTCAAGCCTGGAATTTGGACAGTAAGCAAATGCCAGCAACCTGCGTTTCCAGAATTCTTGTTCAAAGAAAACAGTCCTCTCATGAGTTCACCAGTGTTACGGGTACTGTTGTTTTCTGCTCATTGGAATCCTTAAATCAGCCAGTTGCATTCATAACAAGGTGAACCCAGCCTCCTTGGTGGATGCTGTGTATTCAGCCACCCGATTCTGTAAACGGAATAAATTGTTGCTACAAAGAAACTGTTCCTAAGGAGACACAACATACACATCTGCTCACTCCAGACAGGAAAACTGAGAAAGCCCAAAGTACAGATACCACCGAAGCCCAACTAGGTGAGCCATGAATTTTATTGGGGGTTATTTATAAGAATATGGGTAAGGAGTTACTTACAGGAGCAGAAATGACTCACAGACAGCTGCCTCACCAAAGCCCACCCCAGCATGGTGACAGCTCCCAAAAGCTGTGAAGCAGGAGCACACTGCACACAGCTCAAAAGGCTGCAGAGTGACCTTTCCAGGTGACTCGGTTGCTCTAAACCTCTTCCAGGCAGCGCAGCAGGATTCAGTTTCTTCTAGTGAGCTGCACTGGTCTCAATCTTTGCAGCTCAGCTTCCTAGCTCCTGACCTGGACTCTTAGGTTTTATTGCTTACTTTGGCAGGGAGGGCCCTAGTGAGTCTGGTCAGTTTCAGGGGCTTCCTGAGGCTAGTTTGTTTGTTTGTTTGTTTCATCGGTGATGATTTATTAACTCTTGAGAAAAATAAAGCCGAATAATTAAGAACATTCCTGTAAGAAGATTAGAGCATCAAACTATCCAGTATTTTACTGCCCCAGATCATCTACCATTAGTTTTAAAACATACTTTTTCCCCTCTCTTATCCCATAAACTTGCAAAGCCTCAAAGATGTGACACGGGTCTTATTTTAAGTCATAGTCACACAATGACCATCTGTACTTTTCTATTTTCTCCCTTAAAAAAGTATCCAAAGATCAAAGAATAGAAACCCACTTAGATAATTGGCTGTAGTTACCTGTGTTTTATATCTAGGTTTTGTATTTTTAAATTCCTGATATATTTTTTAATTAATTAAAAAAGTTTACATATACATTTATAGTATTACATATATATACAATAAACTACCTATAACAAGAAGAACCATGAAATACTCAGGAATTATATAAATGTTGCATTTATAGTATTTTGGCTATTTGTGTTTGGCAGCCTTGAAGAAAACATCTTTTCTATCTTGGTGTGTCTAAAATTCTGACTGTAAATCATTAACTATCATATCTCATCATTGTCAAGTTAAAGCATCTATCTAGACCTAAAAACATCTTAACCCCTAAACAATTAAGCTTAATTATAAAACTAAGCTATCTGGTTTTCAATCCCATCAGAGACTTGAGAAGAAATAAAATTGATTACCTGAGTAGACAGGGAGTGCAGGTTAGTTGCTTTCCAAATGAGAAGATGACAGAGACAGTTTGCTTTATTTGTAATAGCCAGAATCTGGACACATCCTGACGCTATTTTGACTTGTTTACCTTTCTGCTTAAGGAGCTTCCTGCAGGATGGAATGTTTTAATCTTAGAGGAAACTTTCCATACAATATACGAAAAGGCTCTTCCGCAATAGGCCAACTCGGGACAGTGCAGAAAGACCATGTAGATATATCATAAATGCACCCATTCTCAACCTGTGGGTTGTGACTCCTTTAAGGGTCAAATGTCCCTTTCACAGGGGCCATATATCAAATATCCTGCACATCCAATGTTTATACTTTAATTCATAACAGTAGCAACATTACAGTTATGAAATAGCAACAAAATAATTTTAGGTTGAGCGTCACCATACCATGAGGTTGCAGCATTAGGAAGGTTGAGAACGACTGCTCTGCCCATCCCTGAACTCTGATCCTAAACGGCACCCTAATTAGCACCCATGCAATGGGAACAGTTTCCAGGTCGGCTGGAGAACCCAGCTTGTGGTCCCTGACAAGCTGCTTTCTGTATGTTCACCAGGATCTGATTCAGTGACAGGGTCTCTGCCATGCTCTCATCGGTACTGGGTGAGCAGGAGCACACAGGAGAACCAGGCACAGGCTTGGTCACATGTGGCCCTAGTCTAGTGAGATGTCAGACATGTAAACAAGTAATTACTTTCTAGGAAAATTACTTTCTACGTCTACCATAGGGTGATAGGTGGGATTACAGGGGAAACGCGGAAAACCTGCCTGGGAAAGCAAGACAAAGCCTCTCGGAGAACAGAGGAGTCTTAAGGGATGTGACGGTGTTTACCACACAAAGTGGGAGGAAGAGGACAGGGGAGATTTAAAACAGAAATAGCATGGATTTCTTTCTTTTTTTTTTAAATAGAAGAACTTGAAAGGACTTGGGAAGACTGAAAGGACAAAGGATCTTCTGCCAGGAGGGGGGGATGAACTTGCACAGGAGAATTGAAGTCAGATTGTGGGAGATGTTAGGAGTTTTGGAAGCCATTGATGCCTGCTAGGATTAGAACTACAGTTGTGTGAGCGCTCTGAAGTTGCCAATAAAGACTTCTGGGCCACGTAAAATTAGATTAGAGTAAAATTAGCTTAGATGCACGGAGACCGTATATGGGTTCTAAAACCAGCGAAGAGCCTGGTGGGGTACCTAGGCAACAAACTGGACACTGGAGCATGGTAAGGACTGTCAGCAGAGACAAGATGTGACGGATTTAGGAAGAAGCAGGAGCTGAAGATAACTGAGGATTTTGTCTGGGGAGATGGAATCCGGCTGCTATCAGGAATCAGGCAACAATATTGAGAGACGTGAGCTATCAAAAATATCAAGAAAACTCGAAGTAGAACACAGACATCCCTGGGCCCATTTAGGTTTATAATGTACTGCACTGCGTCTTTGCTTGAAAATATACATCTGTGTCCTGCTTTTCAAAGACAAAAGCATAAACTACAAAAAAAAAAAAAAGTGTGAAGTAGAGAATCTCTGGGAAGCATCTGTACCAAGTAAGACTTGAATAAAGGCTGCCTAATCCTGGGTGTGACAATGATGCTGAGATAAAGGTGTCCTCGCTTCCCTTCACCAGTGTGTGGTATATCTTGCTTTTCTCCTCGCTCCATCTTTATGGTTTACCCTTCTTTGTCCTCTAGCCTGAACTCACCCATTTTCTGTGCCTACAGATCTCCTTGATACTGTCTTAAAAGGGATGTTTCAGTAGGCGTGCCTTCAGAGCCAATAACTCCAAAATGTAGTTTTCCTTTTCACAAGGAAGGAGCTCCCAGGCTGAGCCAGAATATATTAGGCTTGTATAAAAATCTGGAGGCACTGGTGCCATGAATCTTAAATTCCTGAATGTGGATAGCCCTCTACAGGAGAACAAAACTTAGTTTTGTCCATTTGTTATTGAAATTCTGAAATAACAGCTTTTGGGCTGAAGGACAAATTGTAAGTGACCTTGAATGGGCTAAATCAAGCAGAACTGAGCCATGTCCCTAAGAAGGTGCTCACTAAATGATGTCTTACAGTGATTACTTTAATCCAGATGTGCAGTTTCCTGCAAAGATGAGGTAGAATATCTACTTATCATCTCTCTCTCTCTCTCTCTCTCTCTCTCTCTCTCTCTCTCTCTCTCTCACACACACACACACACACACACATACACACACACAAATTCATCTATCTATTATCTATCATCTATCACCTATCTTTCATCCATCTATCTATCTATCTATCTATCTATCTATCTATCTATCTATTATCTATCATCTATCACCTATCTTTCATCTATCTATCTATCTATCTATCTATCTATCTATCTATCTCTATATCTCTGCATCTATTGGTTTTTAATCACCACTTCAGCCAAAATACTTAACAAAGTAACTTCAAAAGGCGATTTAGTTTAACTTGTGGCGTCAGAGACTCATCCACAGTCTTTGACTTCATTGATTCTGAGCCCACAGTGAGGCCAGATATCATTGTAGTGAAAGCTCTTAGAGGAGGAAACTGTTCATCTAGTGTCTGACAAGAAGCAGGGTTCAAGGAAGGAACTGCTGGTAGACTATAACCTTTAAAGGCATGCTGCCAGGGAGCTACTTCCCTGGCCAGGCATCAGCTCTAAAAGTTCCCAGCACCTTCCAAAATGTCTGCTCCCCAGCTGACATTCAACACATGGGCCTGTGAGGGGGACATTACACAGTCAAGCCATAATTTAGTATATAATAGAGGCAAATGTAAATATGTTTGTATTGTAGTCAAGGTTGAAATCCACAAATATATCTGCATGTGGGAACAGTATACCATGTCGAACAACAACAACAACAAAAGCTATATACCAAGGGATGAAGAAGGAATAGTCCAGGTAGTGGATGCGAGTTATGAAAGGGAGTATAAAGCTAGTTGTTTTCTACTCCAAATTTGGTTGCGGAATTTTCATTTTTGGTGGTGGATGAGTAAGCACATAAAATTATATTTCATAGTGAAAGTGTGAAGTCTGGTGTGATGCCTCCCAGCTTCAGAGTGGCTATTCTAACTGCACAGAAGCTCTTTGAGATACGTGCAGTGTCTCAACTATTGCCCATCCTGTATCTCAACATTTCTTTGAAGTGCTTCATAAGAATAATAAAGATAGGATCAAGTAAGATACAGGGTGCTTGATGTCTCTCCTTCCCCTGGGTTTCATACAACAGTAACCCTCAGCGTCTGAACTGTTTGCACTTTTTAATTGTAAGGTAATGACGCACTGAGTTTTGTAGACGTGCCAACTTAGCAACTGTAGGCGTTGGTGGAAGGTCCTCCTGATCATCGCTGTCACCTAGGAGTATCTTCTGGGGCAGTTACTGCTGCCTTTTGCTGTGGGGTGAAGCAACATGGCTTTACAGATACCCAGGGCGAACTGATGGTGACTGGATAAAGATACAGGTGCCTTGATGTGTTGAAACAATGAGTCTGTGCGTCTCATGATTCTGTGCATAGAGAAGCTGGGTAGAAATGGGGAGTTGATTTGAGCTCAAAGAAAAGGAATTGGGAGATTGTGATTGAGCGAGAAATTGTGGCATGGTGGGGATGTTCTGTGAGTGGGTTTGCATCTGCCTTCTTTATCCTTTTCATTATTCACTTTGTCCATTTCTGGCAACACTGTAATCCCTTTATGCTGGTCAGTGTGTCTCCCTTTGCATGAATCTTCCATTAGATAGTCCCTTGCAGAATTTGATTCTTGAGAAATAAACAAGTTTGGGTACCAGCAGACTCTTTGGCTGAATCTGGGTACCGCTGTAATCTGAGTTAGTAATGCTTAATGGAATCTCCTGGGTAATGTTGTTTCTCAGTCTTGGGTAAGCATTCAGATTGTTTAGAGGTCCTTAAGATGCCGACGTAAGACTTCTGCCCTGAGAGATTCTACTTTTCTTAGCATGGGTTGTGCCCTGACTGTCTGTCTGTCTGTCTGTCTGTCTGTCTCTCTCTCTCTCTCTCTCTCTCTCCTCTTTCCCTTCCTTCTTTCCTACCATCCTTTGTCTGCCTGTCTGGCTGTGCACCATATGTGAGTGTGGAGGCCCAAAATAGCTTCCTTCCTCTATTGGTTTGTATTTTAGAGTCTCTTACTAAGGTGCATCTTTTTGCCTATGCTGCCTGGCCAGCAAGCCCTAGGGATGCATCCTTCTCTGCCTCCCGAGCACTGGGGTTACAGAGGCATGCCATCACACACAGCTTTGTCACTTGGCTGCTGGGGATTTGAACTCAGGTTCTTATGATTATGTGGTGGTCTTCATTAGGGTTTCTATTGTTGTGAAGAGACACCGTGAACACAGCCACTCTTACAAAGGAAAGCATTTAATTGGAGCTGCCTTACAGTTCAGAGGTTCAGTCCATCATCATCATGGCGGGAAGCATGGTGACATGTGGGCAGATATGGTACTGGAAAGATAGCTGAAAATTCTACATCCAGATTGGCAGGCAGCAGAAAGAGAAAGTCACAGTAGGTCTTCCTTAAGTATCTAAGACCTCAGAGTCTGTCCCCAGTGACGTACTTCCTCCAACAAGGCCACACCCACATTAGCAAGGCCACACCCACTTTAGCAAGGCCACACCTCCTAATAGTTCCTATGGGCCTGTGGTTTTATTCAAACCACCACATGTGGCAAGCACCTTGCTGTTAGGATCATCTCTTCAGCTCTTATATTTCAGTTTGAGCTGCACATCAGAATCACTTAGAGTGAAATTCTTAAAGAAAAAAAAAAAGCCAAACACATCTGTTCAAGCCCAAAAATACTCTGACTTGGGTAGGTCGATTCCAGTTATAGCTACTCACTTGAAACTTTCTCAGTGGAGGGGATTTGCATTCCTTGGTGGAGAGTTGATGGATGGCAAATGGCTGCCTTTCAAGAGGATTCTGTTGGTTTGGATGATGAGACCTACTGCTTGAGAGTCATAAGTTCCAAACATAATTTACATAAACATTTACATAAACATAATCTAAACATAAAAACAGTGACCCTTATGAGACGGTTTAAGGACTCATGGTCTTTATATTGTCGTTGCTTTGGGAAGGGATTGATAGTGACGATTTCTATATGTTGTGATGACATCCAGTAAAGAACTTGCAATCCAGCTCTTAGTATACGGTGACAGCTCCTGAGGATGCCCTCTAGGCTCACTTGAAAAAGAGGCTCTATGTATAACAAGTGAAGGGAGAAAGATGTCTCGCTGAAGTGTTGGAACCCACTGCCTCTTTGGGAGCATAGCTATCTTCTCTGATCGAAGCTCTGTGTATAGCTTATGTCTCCCTGGTTCTTTTGTCTCTTTTTTAAAGCAGATTTTCTTTTGAGCAGGAGTTCACTATCATCCATCAGAAAAAAAGAAATCGAACAGACATAAGTCGAAACCTAACTAGCTAGTCTGGGGAGATGGCTCAGTGGTTAAGGGCACTTGCTACTCTTCCAGAGGACCTGGGATCGATTTCAATTAGCCATGCTGGGCAGCTCATCACACCCACTTGCCATTCCAGCACCAGTGGATCTGGTACCCACTTCTGGCTTTGGTGGTCATCTGCACGCGTGTGGCTTGCAGATAGACACCAACATACACACATACACATAAATAAAAAATAATAGCAAAATGAAACTCAGCTACCGAGTTTGCGTTAACGGACCTGGAATAGGGTAGGATGGGAGAAAGGTAGGGCAGGATAAGAGTATCAAGTTGGGTTGGAATCCATAATTCAAATCTGAAATAATAGCATTTTTTAAAAAAACTTCTTATGTTGTCCAAAAGCAAATAATCATGACCAAACATTTAATTTTCTTGACTTTAAGAGTTTGAGGGAAATTTGAAGGCACAATTATGTCAATGACCTCGGAAACATAGAACATTGAAAATTTAAATTCAATAAAACATCCCTAAAGAAATGTGTTTAGCTGTTCAAAAAGGTTGAACTGTCAAGAAAAAGAGACACATTTGCATAATTAGGAGAACTTACCCCCCCCCCAACACCTGTGTGGTAGTATTTATATGGGCTACATCTGGTATTTTTTTTTTTCTGTTTTAATTTTTTTTAACCACCTAACACCTGCTGGAAATTGCTGTGCTGTTAGGAGAAATGAGGGTGGATTCAATTTCTCAGTGGATGCCACAACACAATTAGCTCAGGATTGAGTGAGCGGTAGAAGGCTGAGGGAGGGGTATGGGGGACTACCGCCGAGTTTCCCTCTGCCAGTCCTCAAAGCGTTCCTTTCACTGACCTTCCTCAGACAGTGGGGACCGGAAAGAACATTTGGTCCTGAGGCCAACTAACAGCAGTTCCGTGGACCGATAGAATGCCGTGACTATCAAGACGCCCCAACGAAGACTTTAAGACTCAGGGAGACTGACAAAACATTCCTAAAGTCAATTTAATCAAGTCTTGTAGGCTGCAGCTTGTTGCTCTCTCTCACAGCACCCTAAAGTTTAGACAATTCTAGGGTCAGCCCAACCCTAGCATTGCACTGAGCTGTTTGCCGAACGCCACAAATGAGGAAGCCTTTCCCGCCTCCCATCTGGCAGTGAGGGATTAAGAGGTTGCTGGAGGACCATCTCTCCATTCTGCTCGAGTCATATTGCGGTGTTCCTGCTGAAACTTGTGGGGTGGAGGCAACCACCTTGACCTTGATGCCAGGATCTTAGAAGGTGTCTATGAGTTTTTGTTCAGAGAACATGGGAAGGAGCACGTGGCTTTTCGTCTTTGTTCCTTTTTATTCTCCTGTCCTTGAGGCAGAGAGTGGACATGTGATTCAAGGTGGATGGTACACCTGGTACACAACAGGAGAAGTGAATATGTGTGTGTGAAATACCATGTTGGAAACAGAAATAATGAACAGAAGTCCCATTCCACTGAATGAATGCAACCATAGATCATCATCATGAAGAACAGAGGTCCACAGTCAGCCTGAGTTCAAATCTCAGGCTTGCCATTAATGCTAGTTTTGTGGCACTGGGTGAGCTTTCAGTCTTGAAAGCTGTTCATGTGTGAAATGGAGACAGTACCAATTTCCTTGCAGAAGGGACAATTGTTTTAAGCACACAAACATTTGCTTTTATTATGTCTATTGCCTTAGGGTTTTATTGCTGTGAAGAGACACCATGGCCACGGCAACTCTTATAAAGACAAATATTTAACTGGGGCTGCCTTACAATTCAGAAGGTTTAGTTCATTATCATCACAGTGGGAAGGATGGTGGCGTGCCGGTGGACATGGTGCTGGAGAGGTAGCTGAGAGTTCTACATCCAGATCAGCAGGCAGAGGGAAGAGAAAGAGACGCTGGGCCTATCTTGAGCTTCTAAAACCTCAAAGCCCAACCCCAGTGACACACTTCCTCCAACAAGGCCTCACCCCCTTCACAAGACTACACCTCCAAATAGTGCCACTCCCTATCAGCCTATTGGGGCAATTTTCATTCAAACCACCACGTCCATCCATCCATCCATCCGTCCATCCATCCATCCATCCGTCTGTCTGTCTACCTATCGTTCATCTAACTATCTACTTATCTATGTTTATTTGTTCATTTGAGTGTGTGAACATGTGTAGAGGTCAGAGGACAACATGGAGGAGTCAGTTCTCTCCTTCTACCCTGTGGGTGTCTGGGATTAATCTCAACTCATCAGACTTGGTGGCAAGTGACACCCTGATGAGCCATCTCCCTGGGCCCAAAGCATTTGATCTTAGGAAAGATCATGTTTGGAAAGTCTCTTTATGGACAGGTTTTCCAAGCACGATTTCTTGGTACGTTTTGCCTCCTGTTTTTGTTTTACACAGGTTTTCTATCTATGTGGATCTTTTTGTCTTCATCCCCTGCCTTAGTGCAGAAATGGGATGTCACATCCCACCTTCCAGGCAAAAAGCACAGGTTCATGAGAAAACAAGTTACAGAATGATATGCCTTGTGCCTAGGTTTCCTGGCTCATTCACAGATGTTTTGAAACTTTCTTGTTTTTATAAAATGTATGAGTTTGAATAAAATGAATACATTATCATTATTAGAGAGATGATTGCCTAGAGACCATACAAAGGAAAACGTGCTTCCTCCCGCTTCTCTGCAGTTGTGCTCCACAAATGTGTGCTGACTTGAGAGGGTTCTACACATCAAGCGTCAGGGTTGGTCATTTTTCTTTTAGCCATGTGAGATAATGGAATCAAAATCTCTGGCCTGTGTAGGAAGACAGCAATAGGAGAACCACTCTAAGCAAACCGCCCATTAGCTTTCATCTCACATACGGTTAGTGTTTTCATGGCTATTCATCCGGGGGAAGACTCAGCAAGCCAGATATATGAAAGTGAGTGTAGGAAGAAACATATAACAAATTTTATTTTATATGAACTCAATATCTGTTTATTAGAAAGGATTGGGCTTGATGGCAGTAATAGTGATGGCAGATATAGCCAGATAAAGAATTATGGGTCTAGCTAAGTCAAGGCTAAAAGTGGAGGTCTTTATAAGTGAGGGCCCAAAGATATTATTCAAGATAAAATGGTTGAATTTTGTAATATACATACATATTGTAACACACACACACACACAAATAACCTCAAGGCACAATTAATAGGACAAATGACAACGCACATAAGAACAGAAACTAAGAACTCCGTGATTTAGCTACCTGTTTAGGTAATGAACACAAGATTAACAACGGAAATGATGACTTGATATTTTAATTGATCCAAGTTTTGTAGCAGAATGCTGTGAATTATGGAGTAACTATTGACAAGTAACGAGGCAAAGTACTTGTTTGTGCCAAGAAACTACAGCTGGGCAGTCTTATATGTCTGTTCTCTATGTGCCAATCTCAGTGGATACAAAGCCATTGCTGTTACTGTGGTGAGGACGAGTGTTGACCACATCTACACTGCTCGTCAGAGGCCAGCCGTTGTCCAACTGGAGCTTGTTGGTCATCAGAATTGTCTGGCGAATAAGGACTGTCCATCTTCGGGTCCAGGATAGGAAAATCTAATAACTTTAAGATGCATCCCTTAAGGTCACGCTTGCACCACATTTTCTTGAATTTTGATGGGTCAAACTCAGAAAGAGGCTCATAAGAATCACACTAAATAAAAAGCACAAGTTGGTCCTTTCTCTAGAATTCCATTTGAAGGCCCTTTGTGAGCACCCTGCCTTGGTTGGCTCATGTTGGCAGTGGGAAGAGATTTGATAGGCAAGCGTTTGGCTCTGAGCTATGCTGTGGCCACACATGGCTTTAATTACTGGATTATATGAAAATGAATTCCCTCATGAAACATGTTCCAATTTTCTATGGATTCACAAAAGAGAAGAAGGGAGGATAAGGAGAAAAATGGAGGCAGGGAGAGACAAAGGAGGGGGAGAGACAAAGGGAGGAAGAAAGCATTAATGGAAGAAAGCAAACCATCTTTCTATAACAACAGTGTCACTTGTCATTTCAGAAGCAGGATGAGAAAATGCATATTTCGCGTAGGCTTGCACTGCAAAGGCGCGTTCTGCATCCTGAAGCGAGCGTGTTAATGTAGTCGTCTCTCCTCAGTCGGATTTGGTGAAACATTATTCTTCCTATTTAAAAGTTATGTATGCCTGTTTTTTTTTTTTTCTGACAGACTTCTCACGTAGCCTAGTCTAGCCTTGACTCATTGTGCAGCTGAGGATGGTCTCAGACTCCTGGTCCCACTGCCTCCACCTTCCAGTTGCTGGGATTATAGGCATGTGCCACCATTCCTGCCTTCCTTTTAGCCATTGAAAAAGTTGTAGTAAATTTGTATATGAATTTTACCTTCTGAACACAGATCTATCCCATCTGGCGGCCAACGTATGTTGTTCTCACACTTACGTGCTTCGCAAAAATAATGTATAGACTAGATTCACCTACCAGTCTGTCCTCAGTGCCCTTCCCCCTTCCAAGCTGGTCTTCTCCAAGGGAGCACTCTATATTCAGAGTCTAGCCCTGTATTACTTCTTCTTCTTCTTCTTCTTCTTCTTCTTCTTCTTCTTCTTCTTCTTCTTCTTCTTCTTATTATTATTATTATTATTATTATTATTATTGTTAAGTTTGTAAATGTGTTCTTCTGCCTAGCTGCTTCCTCTCTCTCCATGTAATACTGGAGAGATGTTTCTGTGTTGTCTTGCATGTCATGCTTTATCTTAACAGTTCATCATTTGAGTATGAAATATTTTTATCTCTTCCTCTGTTTTGGCCATTTATGCTTTACTGATCCATTTTCAGCTATTAGGAATATTTTACCAAATATATATTTTTGATTCTCTTGTGCCAGTACATAAGCATGAAATTGTTAGGTCAGGCAGTAAATACATGATTAGCTTCCTAAGAAAGAAAGTTCCAGTAGTCTTACGAAGTGGTTATGGCTTTTGCACTCCCAATGGGAGTGAATGAGATCTCCGTTTGTTCTGTCTCCGTGCCAACATTTGATATTGTCAGACTTTTTAAAAAATATATATATTTTAACGACTCCAGTGGTCATAGAACTTTTTCCAATTTAGCATTTCAATATTGTGTTATATAGCTTGTCTTTTGTTTGTTTGTTTGTTTGTTTCCTAACATGCCTCTAAGAGGAAAAAAATTAGAATTTGGTTAAATTTAAATATCTAATGAAAATCAAGCATATCTAAGAAATCATTGTCTTTCTATAAGTCATAAAAATATTCCCTTCTGAAACTTATAATGGATGTATAAATTGCATAGTATTGGGTATCAAACAGGACTTCATGGCTACCAGTACTGCTTTCTTTCCTCAGGGGCTGGGTAAAGCTTGTGGGTATTTGTGTTATTACTGGTGATATGATTATATAGCTATTTCTATTTTACATTAGGATAAAAAATAGGAATGATTGGTGGGCTATGGCAAAGAGAATGCTAAAGCCCAGAGAAGCTCAGGGACCTGTTTCTTCCTGCCTGATCCAGGATAGATGCTTTATAGCCTGCAGAATTTTGCTGACTCATGCCTTGCCCATTTTAAATAAAATCGGATAAGCAAATTAAAAAAATATATATATATATACGTATATATCACCTTTCTGCTTTCTGATAGATGGCTTAGAATCTTAGCTTTTACTTAAGCCTATGATTCATGCCAAATTCATTTTTATTTATAGAATGAGATAGGATTTTGGGGATTTAAAAAATATAAATACACAGAGGTCCAATTGTTTTAGTGATACTTTTTTGTTTTAATAGTACTAAGAATACTATTGGGGCCTCATGCAGGCTAGGCAAGTGCCTTGCTACAAAGCCGTATGCCCCCCACCTCCTGCCCTAGTTATTAAAATGTTTTAAACATTTTTCATCATGAATTTCTGTGGCTCTTTTGTTAAAAATCAGCTTAAAGTGCTTGTGAAATTTTAATTCTGGACTCCCTCAGCCCAGCTTCTTTGATTTGTCCATTTTCCTATCTTTCACACTACTATCACCTTTTAAAAGTTATTATTATATTTTCAGGATAAAGGTTAAATTCATATAATCTAATCCTGCCAATATCCTTATTTTTCAAGGTTATTTTTGACTCTTCTACATCATGTAAGTTTTTCAAGAAATTGTTAAGTGCAGGAGAACAATGTCTTTAGAAAATTCTACCAGTGTTTTGATTGACTGTGCTCTGTCAATTTAGTGAAAATTGACATAATAACTAGCTTAACTTGATAAATCTGTATTAAAAACGTTGTAAAATATCTGGAGAACAGTGCTGGAGAGATGGTTCAGTGGTTAAAAGCACTGGCTGAGGCTCAGTGGAAGAGGATGAGCTTAGTCCTGATGGGACTTGATGTGCCTGGAAGGGTTGGGGACCTCTTCCTTTCTGAGGAGAAGGGGAGGGGACAAAGGGGGAAGAGGGTGAATGGTGGGGCCTAGAGGAGAGGAGAGCGGAGGCTGTGCTAGGGATGTAAAGTGAATAAAATTAAAGAAAAAAAAAAAGAGCACTGATTGGTCTTTCAGAGGATCCTGGTTTGGTTTCCAACAGCCATCTGGTGTCTCACAACCATGTGTAACTCCAGTTTGGGGCATCTGATGCCCTCCTCAGACCTCCACAGGCACCAGGTACTCAGGTAGTGCATAGGCATACATCCAGACAAAGCACTCATGCACCTAAAGAAAGGTAAACAATTCTTAAAAAGAAAACACTATTTTAAATATGCAGAAAGAAGTAGAGGGGGCACTCAGCCCATTCTGTGGCTGCCACAGGCACACAGAACTGCAGGCCCCTGCATATACACATATGTACACATATCTGCATACATGAACATCACACAGAAAAACAAAATGGTAAAATAGTTTTGTCAATTATTTTTAGAGTTTCCCCTATATAGGTTATATATGTTTTACTAAATTTTTCCTAAGCATCCTATTTTATCTTTTTAAAATTTTTTTGAGTTTTCTTCAATGGCTTCCTGTGTAAACTCTTCCTTTCTTTCTTTCATTTCTTTCTTTTCTTTCTTTCTTTCTTTCTTTCTTTCTTTCTTTCTTTGGGTGAGGGTCATCCCAGAGGCCTTCTAAGTCTCTTGATCTCAACTGTGAGTTCTTCGGTCACCAACACCACCGGGGGGAAAAAAAAGCTTCCTCGCCCTTTACAGTCAGTGGCAGCACCAATCATGGGCTTCCCTGTGGTTTCTGGCTTGTTTTATATTTGAATTATCTGTCACATACAATACAGTCGTTTATATATTTCCCTTGTATAATGTAACTTTGCTGGTTCTTTCAATTAGCTTAACTTCTTTGCTTTTTAAGTTACCTTTGGTTTTCTGAGTACTCGGGAATATTGTGTCAGTAATAACAGTGGCCTTGTGGATCTATAGAATTTCTTTTTTCATTTGGTGAGCTGTTGAACAGATACAGTGCAAATAGCCACATTTCCTTTATTTTCGAGATGTTTTAATGTTTCACCATTAAATATGATACCAGCCCGAAGACTATGGAAGATTTGCCCTGAAATTGGAAACATCCATTTTCAGTGTTCTGGGAGGTTCTGACATGACCAGGCTCTTAAATTTGCCACACATCTTTTCTGCATCTCTTCCTAATATGGACTTTTATTCATGTGTTTGTTTGTTTTCCCTTCACTGTCTTGTCCTGCGAGAAGAGTGGACAACTACTTTTAAACTTGGCAGCACCCACAGCCAGCTGTCCCTTTTTTTCCATGTTGTGTTAGGTGGACTCATGGTCAGATGATAACCAGCCCTCCATTGGGGGCCGAACTCCACTTAGTCATGACCATATCCTCCTCTGCACATATTACTGAATGTTTTTTTCCTGCCCCCATTTGATAATGTTACAAGAGCACACACAGCCCTTGTGTTATCCTATTACACTGAGCTCCCAAGAAGGGATTTCCCCCTTCATGTTAAAAACCTCCTTTTACTGAAATGTACCCACAATGCCCAGCAAGTGTGTAGAAGAGGTAAAGAATAAAAGAATTCACGAATTAGCAGATTAAGAAGTATGGCTCACTTCTCTGGTAGCTCTTCCAGGAATAGGTTTCGCTCAAAGGCTTCTCCCTCCCACAAGTGCCCTATGCAGGTGTGTGTATGGTGAGAGTTAGCCACAGAGCTGACAAGTAGACTACGGTTCTGTGTTACTGAGAAGTTGAGGTGCTTCCATCAGACATGCAGTGAACAGGAAAAGGCTAGGATCCCAACTTGGCAACTCCTGCTAGCAAGAGACTTCAGGCACCCCACACCCCCTGCCCACTCCCGTTTGTTCTCTATGTAATAAGCAAGTTGTTAGTGTGCACAACGTCTCTAGTGCACATAACTCCATACGGGTGGTGACGGACACTGTGGGAAAGCCAGGAGTGTGACCCACGTCAGTTCAGGCCGAGCTGACCGCTTCTCCCACTAGGTTGCTCTGTTGCCTGTTTTCTAACTGTCCCATGCTGGTGGTGAGAGGGTTATTCCACACAAGGCTAACTTTCTCCCGTTCTCCTCTATCACTAGCTCTCGTGAAAGGACACTGCAGTGTGAGATTAGGAAGCAAATCTCACATTACTCAAATTCCACAACTGCTGTACACGGGCATTAAGCTCAGAGTGTGTTCTGTAAGTCAAGTTTTCGAGTTTCTTCCTGAACGTTTTGTTAAGGAAAACGCTGAAAATACTAACTGCAATTGGGCGATGATGTAAGAATACAGTCTCATTCTCGAAGATGTACACATTATTGACAACGTCTAAGTTATTGTCAATCACAGATCTCCTATCCTAGATACCCTCCCGATCGTTTGCTACTTTGGAGCTTTTCTTATACATTTGCATACACACACACACACACACACACACACACACACACACACACATACACACACACACACACATACACACACATTCAGGAATCTAAGGCATCTAAAATATTAACACAAAGAGCAGCAAGCCAGCCGTGTTTCAGTAGGCCCCCTCGCTACAGTGTTTCTGTTTATCATATCAATATCTAAATGGCTCATATATTGTCATGTATGCAAGTGCAGTGGAAACGGATGGGCAGAGCTGCCGCAGCATGGACCAGGCTCCCATGTAAATTGACAGACAGTATTGTAACGGAGGGGCTAAGGAAGGGGGCTCTGGTGCCACACCACCAAAGTCTGAGTTCTTCCTTTGTTATTCATTAGATGTGTAACTTGGGTCTGCTTTATCACACTACAGAGCCATGAGGAGTCTTAAGAGGACTGAATTCTTTTAGCCCAGTGTGCCCTACACTTCTAGCTCACTAAAGCTTGGATTTAGTGTTGTGTAACTGTTAGCTGCTGCTGGGGAACAAACATCCCCAGAAGCTGCTGCATAGGAATACAAGCGTTCTTCAGCTTCCGTGCCTATGGTGGGCTGGGAGCCAGGTGATTTGGGCTGGGCTCCTTCTCACCCTTTTTGGTTGGACACCTCTGTGGGGTCAGTTTCTTATTTCCTTCTGGGATTAGAGAGCCATCCTGGCCATATTTTATCTCTGGTGACAGCAAGAGTCCCAGAGAGCGAATCACACAAAGCCTTCTACACCTGGGCTCACTCCTGACACATTGTCTCTTCTACCCATTCATAAAGAAAGCAACAAAAGGACAAAGGCGCAGCGTGGATAAGTCTACAGTGTTCTTCTGGTCCCTTGGCAAACAGCATGGATCCAACGAGGGCAAAAAAACTGGGCCTGAAATGCAACCCACACCGAGTGTGGTCAGGATGCCCCTGGGACTTGCAAGTGCTCCTCTCTCTTTGTTCAACACCAAACACAACAAAGAGAGAGGAGCTAGATAGAACCTCTTGTCCTCGCTACTTTTGGAATCACCACTGTCATTCCTCTGCTGAGGCTGCGAGAGAAAATTCTTCCTCCCCTCTTTCCTCTCCGATGGGCACATGAAGTGGGGAGGAATTTAAAATGAGCAAAGAGCAGACTGCATGTAGATTTTTTTTTTTTTGAGAACACCTGCATCTTATTTTAGATGCAATTGACGCTGTTGGCCTGGTTAGTGCTCAGGCAATTTGGAGTGATTAAAGAGTTTTGCATTTCACAAGTGCTTCTGTGTTCAGATGAACCAAATAAGGGTTGAGCACAAATCTTCAGGCTTTTTTTTTTTTGATGCATTTTAAATTACTAATTGCCTAAAAAACATGGCAAAGATGTGAAGTTCCCAGTGTCCCAGTTAGAATTCACAGCAGAACAGCTCTCGACGCCTCCCTGGCAAGCCTCATCAACTTGGTACTTTCCCCGTTTCCTTTCTCATATTTAACAACAAAAACTCCACGCCTCTGTGCCTGTTGTTTTTGCTCACATGGTGTAGGCTGGAAGGAAGTTAGCTCAAAATGAATGCTCTCTTAAGTAACAATTGTCACTCCCTGGCGTGATGAAGTGGAAGGGCGGGGGAGTGAAAGGAGGAAGACAGCAAGCAGATATACCATGAGCATGTTTTGAAATCTATTAATATGTTTTCGGTGTCTTCATTTGCTTGTGACCTCAGTATTTTGGAAATAGGAACCTTTATCTCAAGGAAGATTGGGATTATCAAGTCTATAAACCAACGTAAGAGTGTGCACAGCGACCTTAAATGGAAGATGTTGAGATGCCATGGCTTCAACTTCCAAACGAGGATTCTTTCTTTTTATTATTATTAATTTATTCATATTACATCTCAATGGTTATCCCATCCCTTGTATCCTCCCATTCCTCCCTCCCTTTTTTCCCTTACTCCCCTCCCCTCTGACTGGGACTGAGGGGGACCTATCCCCCTGTATATGCTCATAGGGTATCAAGTCTCTTCTTGGTAGCCTGCAATCCTTCCTCTGAGTGCCACCAGGTCTCCCCATCCAGGGGAACGTGGTCAAATAGGGGCACCAGAGTTCGTGTGAAAGTCAGACCCCACTCTCCATTCAACTGTGGAGAATGTCCTGAGTGAGTTAACCCAGAAGCAGAAAGAGTCAAATGGTATATACTCACTTATATCTGCACACTAGCCTAAGGAGCATGTCCCATGAAAGTCTTCACTTACCAGGAAACTAGGACAGAGGGGAAGACATCCTATTGGGACTCTAGGTGAGAGAAGCATGGGAGAATGGCAAAGTAGAAGGATCCAGAGGGTCCTAGAAACCTACAAGAAGAACATTATGATTAGGCAGATTTGGGCCCAAGGGTCCCGCTCAAACTATGGCACCAGCCAAGGACAATACAGGCAGTAAACTTCAAACCCCTACCCAGATCTAGCCAATGGACAAGCAGGAATTCTTAATGTGTGTGGTGGTCACGACCCGCCACGGCTGCCACTGATCAGATATCCTGCATATCAGCTACTCACATTATGATTGATAACAGTAACAAAAATTGCAGTTATGAAGTAGGAACAAAATAAGTTTATGGTCGAGGGTCACCACAACACGAGGAACTGTATTAAAAGGGCACAGCATTGGGAAGGTTGAGAACCACTGCTTCAAAGCAACACTCAAGCCCGACGATAATCAGAACAACACTGCCTTAGAGACCCAGACTACGAACACAGGAGAGATACGGCAAGGAGTGGAATCAGATGGCTCTTTTCAGGGGTCTAAAGGATAGCACCACGAATGATCCTTACAAACCAAAATGTACAAGATGCCAGATGCCAGTGCCTGGTCCTGCGAGAAATGAGCTTCCTCAGCTATGAGTCCTGCAAGAGCCACAAAGGAGCATGACACGGGGAACAGGCATCCCAACCCTGCTTCCGGGAGCCTGGGATGCTTCAATCTGTTCTCAGAGATGGCTGGAGTAGCAGAGTGGGAAATGGATGGGGAGATTGCCCAGCAGATAAAGTCCCTGCAGTGCAAAACGAGGACTAGAGTTTGGATCCCTTAGAACCCAGATAAAAGCTGGGTAGGCATGGGCATCCATACTCAAGAACACATACATGTACACCTGCACACACATGTCACAGGCCTATGAATGTGTGCAACATACACATACACACATAGACATAGGCACACACATATACACACACATACACACACACACACACACACACACACACACACACACACACACACGGGGCAGGATGGAAGAGTGGAAAGATACTTTACAATAAAATCAATACATAATCAGGTGTAATGGCGCACCCCAGGAGTCCCAGCTATTTGGGGCCTGAAAAGTGGGAGGATCATGTGAGTCTAGAAGTCTGAGGCTAGGCTAGGCCACTCTGCGAGACTTTGCCATGATTTTGCAATCTGATTGGAATGACTTCTCCTCCTGGCCTGTTCACCTCAGCAGCCGCGAACACTCACATGTTTCCAAAACCTTTTAAAATATGGAGGAATTTTGAGCACTCCACAGTGTACAGAACTGGAGGTCCTGGACTTAATGGACCGACGTAACCCAGCTAATGTGTGAGTGGCAATAGACAGGGGGTATTTGAATAACTTTTAAGTGGCAGCTATTGTATTGGCATCTAATATATTATTTAAAATAACCTTTACTGAAAAGCCTGTGATTTAGGTGGTGGTATTTCAGTGTACAGACAGGAAGCAGAGGCACAGGAAGACTTACTTAATGCAAGATGGCGAGCGAGTGACCCCACTGCCCTCGCAAGCCAGAGTGAGCTCCAAAATTAACACATTTTCACATCCCATAGTTGATAACTCTCCCCAAATGCCTGCTTTCCTTTTAAGACTGACAGTATGCATTTTCCTTCCTTCCTTCCTTCCTTTCTTCCTTCCTTCCTTCCTTCCTTCCTTCCTTCCTTCCTTCCTTCCTCCTTTAGGTCTTGTGCCTTTGCTGTGCCTTACTTTGCTTCCCTGTCCACGGTTTGAGATCATTTCTCTCTGCTTTTCAATGTGTCTGCCCTTGGGTATCACATATCTTGTGCCGGGCTGATATCTATGGTTCAATGGGTACTTGCCAGTCATTTTCATCTATGGCACTGGAAAGGCCTCTGGGTTCCACTGCCCACATGAGTCACCCCTAGACCTGCAGTGCTGCCTGCCATGTGTGAATGCTACGGACACCTTGGCCACTCAGGCACCTCTGAAAAGGGGCAGCCGTGACACTGCCACGATTTCACCTTTAACTTAGCTGATCCGGAATTTGTTTCTATGTGGTATTTCAGTCATGTTATCCATAAGAACCAGGAAACCCATATCCCTTCTGTGCTTTTGGTGACTGCGTTTGCAGCGGTTGTAGCCTGACAGATTCTGTTATTATATGGGAGCTAAGGAAACTTTTCTATTGTTGTATCTCTTAGCTGAGCTTATTCCGCCCTGACTGTCTTCTTTCTCTATCCTGGAAGCTTATGTGGTAGGAAAATCTGAGATTTTGATAATTAAGGATACTAGCTGTAAAGTGTGTTGTTAATCTCAGTTGTCAAGTTGATGAGAACCAGCAGCATCTGGGAGATGCCCATGCCTAGGAGATTATCTTTCATAGGTTAATTAAAGTGGGAAAATCTGTCCACTGTATGCGGCATCATTCCCTAGGCTACATTCCTAGACTGTGTTAAAAAAAAAAAAAAGAAAAAGAAAAAAAGAAATTAAAAGAAAGAAAGCAGAGCACACCTCTCTCTGACCCCTGATTGTAGATACAGTGTAGATAGTGGTGGCTTCAGACTTCTGCTTCCTCAACCTTCCTAGGGTGCT
This sequence comes from Acomys minous, assembly GCF_964271855.1. NCBI lineage: Eukaryota > Metazoa > Chordata > Mammalia > Rodentia > Muridae > Acomys > Acomys minous. The sequence goes on along the minus strand of NC_140495.1, from coordinate 18,330,026 downwards.
GGGCTGTAGCGCTGAGCAATGACCCAAAACAAACCCTTTCTCCCTTAAGTTGCTTTCTTCAGGGCATTTTATCACAGCCATGGGAAGCGTGTGTATAACATACAGTTTTTCTGAAGCTTCCCTACTATTACCAGACCCAGGAGTGTTTGAAAATGCTGCTCGTTTCACAAAACCTCACAGAACAGGGCTCTCCTTGCTCTCTCATCACATGGGCAAATGGGTCTAGCGAACATCTCTAAACTGTTTCTTTGCACAGTGGACCTCCTGTCTTCACTGCATGTGCTCTGGAGTTACCTTTCTTGACACTCTTCTAGGTAGCTATGATAACAATGTCAGAGACGTGAGCTAGAAAAGATTCTCTGCACTGCTTGTAATTCTAAATAATAGAGAGGATGCTGTTGGAATGGCCCAGGCCAGGAGGATTGTGCTTGCCAGAAGCATCTTCTTGCTCTTTGCAGTAGTCATTCTTTGGAGAACTAAGCAGCACATGACTATATAACACACGTATATTAATTTACCCAACACACAAAGGATTTTACCCATTGGACCCACTTATGACCTTAGACCTAGTATGCCTGGATATATAATTCCCTGAAGTGTAAAGAAGCTATCTTTAAATGTATTTTTATTTTGTCACATGCATGTCTGTGCATCACTTTTACACCTGGTACCTGAAGAGGGTGTCAGGTCCCCCTGGAACTTGGAGTTATGATGGTTGTGAGCAACCATGTGAGTGCTTGGCAGCAAACTGAGGGCCTCTGGGAAGGCTATCAGTGCTCTTATCTCTCCAGCCATAGAAAAGACATCTTTAATAGTCATTAGACAACCTCAGTGAGCCGCTTTCATGGTGTCAGCTTTGGTGTGTGTTTTCCTCTGTTTGTTTTATTGAATTAGCACATTTTTTTTCATTTCTTAGCTTTCTCCTGTATTTGTGGTAATGTAACTCTTTTTCCCAACATTTTTTCCTGAAAAGTTTAAGTGATTTGGAAATATTAAAGATGGATTACAGCAACAGACATATGTCTGTCACAAGGCTATTACATGATACTTGACTATAATGTTGATCCATTGATATATTTAAATGTATGAAAAAATAAATTACCGATGTGGTGGTAATAGAAATCGTGATATGTGTGTATACGTGTATACGTGTGTATGTACAAGGTTGACGTGTATGTTTATGCGCTGACATGCTCACTTGTGCTTGCTTGTCATCTCAGTGCTGGGACAAGGAAACAGGGAGATTCTTGGGGCTTACTGGCCAACTCAGCAAGCCCATCAGTGATTAGGCTAATAAAGACACTGTTTCAAACCCCAAAGGGGACAACTTCTGAAGAATGACATTGAGGTGTTCCTCTGGCCTCCACATGTCTGCGTGATACACACACACACACACACACACACACACACACACACACACACACACACACGAATACCTACGTCCCACTCAGGTGCCATAGGGGAATCCAGACAAGCTAGCTCGTCTGTGAGGAACATCTAAGCAATTGTGAGCTACAGCGAGAGCATCCTTGCAGTTGTGTCTTCAGGTGTTAGCCTCTGGTGACTCCACACACGCCCTCATCCATCTCGTCCTCTCTGATTGTCTTATTACTGTGGTTAAAAGAAGGGTGAAGATCAGAGGCCCCTGGCAGACATTTCTCTGTCTGCTTAAGCTGCCCAGCCTCCTCTGGCCTCTTCCTACTGGGGAATCTTTACCTTTACGTTTTTTTGGAGAGGAGAGCATGACTCTGACCCATTAGCCTTCAGCTCCACAGACTTGTCAGGCCAGTAGTGGATTTAGGAGTTAAACTAAACAGAGTGGACAGGGAACTCTTTCTCTCCTGTGGCAGCTGCCACCAGGGCTACAATTTCTTCACCAGAATTGGTTGAGAGGGGAATCATTAGACATTTTTCCTATCTGTTTATCCCTAAAGTTGGTCTCTAAGCTTCCTGAAAGATTCAGTAGAGACCTACTTTAAAAGCTTTTAACAGTTACCTTCATTCACTGTCGTCCCCCCATCTTCCTCTCCCTGACCACCCCTCTTTCCTTATGCAATTCAGAAATCCATGCTTCAAATATTATCATATCAAATATTATCATAGATGGATACATCTGCAAAAAAGAAGATACAGACGTTCTACAGGCAATTTAAGCAAGCATTTAAATGCTTTTTAAGCATATAAAAGTATTTGCTATATTCATAATCAAGTAAGTATTCATTTTGAAGGCATAAAAATTTTTCAATTACCATAATTGCTTGGGGCTTTTATAAATTATAATATCCAGTATTGTTGAGAATGCTGGGGAAGGGTGCTTGAAGGTCTAATGACAGCCTGTAGAAAGTGAAGGTAAGAAATATGAACCTTGTGTATAGGGGTTGGAGCCTCACAATGCTACTTTTAATGATGAACATATAAAAACAGGTTCCACTGGCAACAATGGGGACATGATCATATCAGTTCTGTTCATATACCTCCAAAGTGCTCAGCAGGTCACAAGGTGATCTTCAAGTAGTTTTTAATTGCATAGATCATGGAATACTGCCACTTAAAGATGTATGTATTAAAAAGAAAAAATTAAGGTGTATATTTGTGTGTGTATCAGATCAGTTAGAAAAGTGCTTGAAGATCTGTGTTCAACCCCCAGAGTCCATGGGGAAAGCTGAGCGTGTTGGTGTGTGCCTGTCATTCCAGAGTCGGGAAGGTGGGGGCAAGAAAATCTGTGAAGCTTTCTGGCTACCTACTCTATTCGAATCCGTGATCTCTGAGTTCAGTGAGAAGCCCTGTCTCCAATGCTAAGGTGAAGAGTGGTGGAGGAGCACAACCAAGGTCAACCGTTGGTCTCTGCATGGCACTCACATGCCCATACACCGGGAAGAATGCATTCCCAAGCGAACACAAACACATGCATTGCCCTGCAAGAATGCCTATGAAAACAACAGTAAAGTGAAAGGTTGTTAACTGTGGGAGTAATATGATTTCATTTCAATTAATATTGTAAAAAGTACACACAGAATTAACAAAAAAAATATTTATGTACTGTTGCCTCTGGGTCATGAACAAACAGGGATCTTTATTTTTCTTCTTTTCTCTTGTCTGTATGTTGCAAAGTGCCTTAATAATCAAGACCCGATTACATCTTTAAGACTGTGGCGATCATTTTCTTCCCCACAAGTGTCTACTAACAGCCTATCTCTTGCAGTAAACAGCTGTTTCTCTCAGGCTATTTGACTCCTTTTGTATTCCCTTGAAATAGTGACAGCTTTGAAACCAGTGAGTCTCTGGGGTGGCCTTGTAATACACATACTCCCAGGCCGGCTCTTAAACACACATCGTACCCACACGAACAGATCCAGGCTGTGTGGGATTCGAACTCATAGTGTTCGGATGCTGTGATAGCTGATCAACCACAGCTTTGACCTCTGCTATATCCTGTGCACCCCAACCCATTACTCCATGCCCCTCCCCGACACCCATACTCTCTTTCCAGCTCTGCCTCCAGTCAGCAGATAATCATATTTTCCCTCTCCTGGGCAGAGCCAACAGTGCATTCTGGTTTGCTCAAATCACATATGCCTGGAGCTGTAGGAAGATACTACATTATTGAAAACATGGGTTTCTGGAGCTAGTTAGACCAATTATGACTAGATTTATTGAAATGAGGGGAGCCTGCTTCATTTCTGGAGGAGTGACAAGTAGACCGAGGTTGTGGGGCATGGATTAAATTTAGACAAAGCTGACACTGAATAACCAAGCTGTGATGAGCAAAAGTAAGCACAGGGGGACAGCTGGACTCAGGGCACAGCCACAGAGGAAAATCAGAACTTAAGTCTCAGGTTCCAGCATCTGGAAGAGGTCTGGTGGGAATGCACGCCTGGGGGACCAGACATGCAAACACTGGGTCTTTAGACCAGTCGGGTAGAGTCTGTAGGCAATGAAATGGGTTGTAAGGGCACATCCACCCCATCTGCCCTGGCTGTATGTCTTGAACTTCTGCTTTTTAAGATGTGGGGCACTTAGTAATTTGCTCTAGAAAGAAATACAGTCTCCAGGTGCTGGGGAAGAGAGCACAGTTGGTAGGCTGCTTCCCTTGAAAGCATAAAGGACTGAGTTTGGGGGCTGAAGAGTAATGCCTGGTTGTCCTGTGGTGCTTGTGTGTCTCACACACACACACACACACACACACACACACACACACACACACACACACACTTTACATCTGTACATGCAGGAACACACTGACACACACCGACACACACACGCACGCACGCACATACCACATGAGGAATGACAGCCTCTAACTGGGTTTGTCATTCAAACCCACATAAGGAATTCAGCCGCCATCCTATGAGGGAGCCCTGTGACCACATGGACAAACATAGACAGGCCATGCGTTGGTTCAGTTTGAAGGAAAATAAGCAGCCTTCCACTCGAACCCATTGACCGGGTGAAAGACGTAGGAAAGGTTTTCCTCCCCCATAGGAGTCTAACCCCAAGCGGAACACTCTGTGCATATTACCCACAAAGCAGCTGGTTTAGATGTCTTTGCCTTTTCCCATACATATCTTTAATAAGTGACTACCTATCTGGCTCATAACCTTCTCCACCCTGAGCAAGGCCAATCCCTTAGCACCTCTCTGCATCTCCACCGCGCTGTCTCCACACGGACACAAGAAGAATGAGCGTGCATATATCCTACCAAGTGCCGGGAATGTCTAAGTTATTTACATGTTTTCTACCTGATTAAAACACCTCCATGAACCAAGTGCAGGACTGCTACCATTGTACGTAGAAGAGGCAGGTTAATTATCTTACCCTTGATCGCACAGATTATAGAAATAGAAATTGAAGCAGTTTGGGCTGGGTAAGGTGCCATGTGCTTGTGAGTCCAGCCTGTAGAGGCCGGGGTAGAAGGATTTCAGTTTCATGGCTAGCTTCTGAGCCAGCCTATACAATATACAAGGAGACAGTGCCTCAGGAAACAAACAGAGGAATCAGAGCAGTTTGAGTGTAGTCTCCGTGCTATTAGCCTAATGCCACCAGATTAATGTACCTAATTTAATTCCAGTTAACTTTGTTACTAATTGGCACATATTTATTGTGCATATGATGCATCTCATAAAGAGATCTTCCTCTGAGCACATCATCAAAATGTCTACTTTGACTACATTCACCCAATTTCCTCTCCCTTTCCAATTCATTTCCCTAGTTAGCCTTCCATCCTGTGTTCATGTATGATTTTATGTGTCTATAAAGTCCAGGACCCACGAGAGAGAGAAAATGTGGTACTTACTTGTCTTCTTGAGCCTGAGTTGTGTTTGGTTAATGTAATGATCTCCAGACGCACCATTTCCCTGCAAACAACACGATTTTGTTCTTCACTAGGGCTGAGCACAACTCTATTGTGAATGTGTGCCACGTTTCCATTTTCCATCGTTCAGTGACAGGCACCTGGCTTGAGCATGGCCGTACGTGGCTTTGTGAACAGTACAACAATCAACACAAATGTGATACGATGGTTTTGACCCCCTTTGAGGATGTGCTCATGTGGGAACCATTGCTGGGGACCTTTGGAAGAGAAAGAAGGTTGGCAATAGTGGAAAAGATGCAATATGGTTACATACTAGGCTGGTCAGTTTCCCGCTCCTGTTATAAAATAGCAGAGGAAATCAGTTTATACCACAGGGAGGATTTGGCTATAGTTTTAGGCATTTCAATTACTTAGCCCTATTTCTTTGGGGCCTAGGCTGAGGCAGAACATCTTGGCAAGTATGTGTAGTAGAGTAGGGCGCTCACTCATAAGACTCAGGAAAGAGAGAAAGGGATGGGGGGGGCAATGGAGAATGGTATCTGGCAGTCCCCATGAAGGACACAACCTCGTGACCCAGCAGCTCCCATTAGGCTTCATGTCTTGGAGGTCTCTGTGACCTCCTGACTGTGTCCATTCAAGAACCAAGTGCATGGGCCTAGTGGGGATGGTCAGGGTCAAGACAATGGTATTCAGCAAAAACCATTCTTTCCGGTTTGAAGTCAATCTACCAGAATGAGCTGAGCATCAACTCTGTGCAGCTGTGACAAGGGACTCTGGTGTGGAAAGAGCCAAGAAAACACAGTTCCTAAAATGCTCATCCCCCTGGACTGATGCTCTGTATTCAAACACCATTCCCTCTCTGGATAGTTCTGTGTGTTCTTCAATACCCGTACTCTTTGGGGGCTTCCATAGACTCCCTATAAGAAGGGGATAGTAGCCATACCTAGTCCAAGAGCTGCTACGAATATTTTGTGAGATGGTATTTATTATGACTGCCTGGGACTGGGGAGGTGGCTTAGTGGATAGGAACACCTGCTGTCAAGCCTAATGACCAAGGGTCTGAACCCTGGGACACACCTAGTAGGAGAGAACCAACTCTAACAAGTTACCTCTGACATGTGTGTGCGCACACATGGAGGCAGAGCGAGAAATGTAATTTAATTAAAAAAATATCTGTTTGGCCTAGATTAAAGAAATAATGTGTTGACAACTTGTAATATCAGTCCGACTTCAAGGAGGTTATGATGGTACATTTGATAAGCTGAGAACATGGCACACATGGGACATTCAGAGGGGCCTGGATTTAATCTTGGAGAGAGGAGTTGTGCTTTTGTTGATGTGCCAGCACTGGGATTTGAACCTATGGCTTTGCCTACCCTAGGCATGTACTCTATCTTGAGCTATGTTCCTGTCTCTTTTCTACTCTGTATGTTTTTTCATATAATGTCTTATTGCATTACCCATGCTCGCCTTGGACTTGTTCTTTAAGACAACATCCAAGGGCCATTACCTGGTGCATGTAGAGGCCCTGTTCAGACTATGGTGAAGAGAAGAGAACTCTGCTATTTTAAAAGTTTCATGGAAAAGCATCCTTGGTTTCTTCCAACAATACAGAAACAGGGTCAACCAACAGTGGCTCTTTTGACCTAGGGTTACAAGGCGAAGGCCGAAGTGTGCCAGCCCTACCCCCACAGTAGCTTTATTTTTGTCAGTGTGTCTTATCCCTACAGCACTTCTAAAATGGAGTCTTGGCCTTCCCACTTCACACAAGAGGAAGCTGAGGTTCAGGAAGATTAATTGCTGAGGCTAATGCTAAATTCTAAATCAAATCACAGGGTAGCCTGCAGAACAGCACGGGGGAAAATCACTCTTGCTCGCTGTGGACATAGCCTCGGCTTTTAAAAGTGTATCTAAAATCTGTTGAATTGATTAATAAATACGCATGCTTTCGGTGTAAACATTCCTTTTTTACTGCATGCACCATATCACTCCGCCCTCTGTTTGAGCAGTGTACCCTGCGGTGTGTAAATAAGAGATGATGACTCCTTGAATGTGCGTGTGGGTGGAATGGATTTGATAAAACAGAAGCATGCATAATTCAAATAACAAGTCCTGTCCCACTCCATTTTTGCATAAATAATTTGCAGACTCTCTGGATCTCCGCCAACAGCACACCCACCCACCCCCTTCAACCACTGCCTTCCAGAAAACTCTCAGAATTATATCAGACATAGTGGAACACGCCGAAGGTGCAAGGGGTAAAGTTATTGTTTTCGTTTAGCATTTAAAAATGCTTTATGAAGAATACGATTTGGGTTTTTCATTTGTTTTTGCCTGCAGACAAGTGTAGATGCAGAGAGAGTGAAAGGTAGCCCGAAGCTGTTATGTATTGGTGGCAGGAGTGAAACTAGGTCCAAGCCCTTTAAGTACTTGCATGAGTCTCAGACCTTTGATTTGGTGCTTTCTTCTTCTTCTTCTTCTTCTTCTTCTTCTTCTTCTTCTTCTTCTTCTTCTTCTTCTCCTCCTCCTCCTCCTCCTCCTCCTCCTCCTCCTCCTTCTCTTCCTCCTCCTCTTCCTCCTCCTTCTTCTTCTTCTTAGTCTTCTTCTTCTTTTTCTTGGTTTTTCAAGACAGAATTTCTCTGTGTAGCCTTGGCTGTCCTGGACTCACTTTGTAGACCAGACTGGCCTCGAATTCACAGAGATCCACCTGCCTTTGCCTCCCAAGTGCTGGGATTAAAGGCATGTGCCACTACACCCAACTTGGTGCTTTATTCTTAACAAGCTTAATTTTCCTCTTAGATAAATATTATTCTTGTCTGTGGTTCTTTCCATTATGGGACTTTTTTTTTTTTTTGCAGATGGGTATCTATTAGGGTTCAATGTTTCCTTTTAAATACATATAAGTAGCTTAAATGTTTTGGTGACAACTCAGATGTCAGAAGTGAGATTTGGTTTTTCTGCACAATACCATAACATGTTTCCATGCTGTGTTTATACTCAGTGGTTGGTGATGGAGACCTGAATTCACTTATTGGAAGTGGCTTTGTCATTTCTGGTTTGCTCCAGCCTCATCTGGATTGATACAATCATCCTGGTACAAGTGGTCAATTGAGGATTTGAATGAGGTCAGTTTAAAATGCAATCATCTTACCCTTAGGCTCCTCTGCCTTCAAGGAGGGTCCCCCTCTTTCCAATATGGCATTGGAAATGTGTTATGTAGAACCACATAATTTTGGAGGTCGTCGTTATTGGTACACCCACCAGACCCCTGATGGTCACTTCTGAGTGAGTGTCTGTGCCCAGTATGAAGTTTCTTTAAAGAGGAGACCTACTTGGTCAGCGGTGGAGCACTAAGATCTGCTGCTGGCCATGGTCCCTGTCTTGCAGCCCTTTGTCCCCAAAACAGGTTTCCTTTCCCTTATCGAAGAACCTCTGACAAAGCAGCCCCTTGACCTGAGGGTGCTTCCTCAAGCCTTTTACAGTGCCCCTCTACTGTTTAAGCTCTCCAGTCACAGTCTCCAGCTGCTCTAGGAAACTCAGGAACACAAGCTCACTGAGAGTTCCTATCCTGTCCCTTCCAAAAGAATGAGACCGCAGTCTAGCCCCAGCTTATACGCTGTACCCGCGTTCTGTGTCCTTCGTCATGCTGCAGGCTTCAGTAACCCAGGCACAACTTTTCAATCGCTTCCAATATGATGGAAAGCCACCTTCAGTGATCTGTTATGATAGTACCTCCTTTCCCTGGGAGCTGGCCCAAGAGGCTATTCTGCTGACTGTGCCTCTGTCTGCTTGGGGCAGTGAGTATAAAGGAAGCTCTGTGTATGTCGTCTCTGTGTCCATGACAAGAGAAGATGTCTCTGCTAGCTTCCATGATTTCTCCTTACTTTAAATATTCTGGATCCACATCTAAATGCCACATGCTTTTTTTTTTTCTTATTTAGGAAGTGTTCTGCTTCGTGCCAGTGAAGAGAGGAAAAAACAAAACAAAACAAAACAACACCAATACTCTCCTTATGGCAAACTGATTCCCTGTGTTTTTCTCCCTAACCAGAGGTTAAGGGTGTGAAACACAGAAACCCAACGGGAACATTTCACTCCTCTCTGTCTTCAGTAGCTCAGTGATTTCCCCCCTAAGCATTGGCCTCTGGGCCAGAGTTGCTTCAGGGACTGAAAGAGGTATCACTGCTCCTCCTCAGGAAGATGTGCTAGGTTGGAGAGGAACTGTGTTAAGGAGAAATGCCTGGGTGAGGCTTGGAGATATGAAAGTTAGCAGAAGCAACTCCGTTCCTCGAGAAGGTTCCCCAAAGGGTAGCATAACAGGCAGCCCCCGCCCCGGGGAGCTATGGCAGAAGTCTCGGTATGCCCTTACCCCCGGGCCGGATGCATGGGCCCACACAAGGCCCCGGGGGGGGGTGGGGCTGTGGCAGACAGCTCGATATGCCCTTACCCCCGGGCCGGATGCATGGGCCCACACAAGGCCCCGGGGGGGGGGTGGGGCTGTGGCAGACAGCTCGATATGCCCTTACCCCCGGGCCGGATGCATGGGCCCACACAAGGCCCCGGGGGGGGGGGGGGGCTGTGGCACCGGCTTGGTATGTCCCTTATTGCTCAAATCAGCTCCCAGCTCGTGTTACACTGAGTTTACATTATGAGGAAGCCGGCCTTTTTGTTCCAGAAGCCCAGTATGCAACTGGGGTGACACAAAAACCTAGCGAGCAAAATACCTCAAGAGACCTCCCTAATGGTGGCCAGTGGCTGAGGGGGACGTCTGAAAGTGTTCAGGAGCCCTGCCACCTGAGGCCAGCGGTGGCAGCATCAATGCAAATGTTTGTCTTGCTGCTTCCAGAGTCCTGATTAGAAATCCAGAGTTCGCCAGCTTCATATTCCCGACAGTCTGCTAAGCAGGCAAACTTTGGGATTCAAAGCCTCCTGCTATCTATTTTGGCTGGCTGTTTCCTACTTGAGACCGGCATTCAGCCAACGTTGTTTGTTAACTGAGCTGCGACTTGCTCTTTGGGTTCCCGTTCACTCATTCTACATTAAGTTATCCGTGCACTGCCGACAGGGCTCCGCATAGAGGAAAGTGAAACAGAGATTGATAATGACCCAAACGACTAATGGGATAAGATAGGAAACCAATTATATATATTATAGAGGAGGAGATATCAGCACACGTAGGAGTGGGGGCATTAAGGCGGAATAGGAATACTTTAATGAACATGTTGTCCTTACCCTCCTAAATTCGAAGTTTCCCTTTGCAGACCCAGCTCTTCATGGCACTCCCTGGTTCTTCCACACGCCAAGGGAGTTCACACTTGTACACAACAGCCTGCCTTAATAGACTTGTGCTTCATTGTCCAGTGCCTCACACGCGTTAGGTGCCTACGCTGTACAACCCGAGTTAGGAAGGCACCTGGAGAGAGCATGACCCACAGGTGACAGAACAGAGGCCACAGAGTGGAGGTGACCCAGGCACCACATGCCAGGCCTCCACGGTCTAGGCGAGCCTTTTGATGACTATATTGTCATCGGAATGAAACTATCCCCATTGGGAACAACAGTATGTAGTAGAATATCAATGTGGGGCTGAAGAGAAGGCTCATGAGTGAGGAGACTTGTTGCCAGAGCCGGAAGACCTGAGTTGAATCCACCAGTCCCACGTGATGGAAGTAAAGAACTGATTTCTACAGATCAGCCTCTTACCTTCACACTCCTTCTCATGGCGTGGACCTCCCACAAACAAACAAACAAACTAACAAATAAATAAATGCTTTAAAAATCAAATAAAGACATTATATTATTGCAAATAAACAAATACCATATTTCTTTCACCCAGAATATCCACGGCACCACCTAAGCCAGCAGCACTTGCTTCTGCTCACAGCACTTAGAAGGGAAAGGAGGAAGATCAGAATTTCAACTTTAAGGTTATCATTACTACATAGCAAACTGAAGGCCAGCCTGGACTATATAAGGCCTTTTCTCTCTCTCATACACACAGAGCAATTATTTGCATTTCTAACTTGTTGGTTCATTACTATAATGTGGATTTGCAAAGTATTTGAACACTTGCCATTATAATGTAATTTTTTCTCAATTATTTTTTCCTTCAAAATGCACAGTGTGGAGATCATTTTTTTTTAAAAAAAACTTCATAAGAAGTTTTATTCAATACCATACACATGCAGAGAATAGGGAAAACGGGGTGTGGGGGTGATGGATAGCATAGATATCATCAGTAAGTCTAAATGGAAAAGAAAATATAGGAAAAGAAAAAAAGGCAAAAATTGGGCACCTTTACAAAAGCTAGGACCTCCAAAAATAAAGATATGGAAATATCCTCAATCTTATTCCCCACCCCCCACGAACCTAACTTGATTATATGTGATGATTAGAATGAGAGATGTTCCTTCCCGAGCCTACCTTTAATCTTGTGACTTTAAATTACATTTACTTATGTGTGTGATTACATGTGTACAAGAATAGGCAGGACAAAGTGTGTGTGTGTGTGCGCGCCTATGTGTGTGTGTGTATGTGTGTGCCTACGTGTGTGTCTGTGTGTCTGTGTGTATGTCTGTGTGTGTCTGTGTGTGTGTCTATGTGTGTGGGTCTGTGTATGTGTGTCTGTGTGTGTGTGTCTGTGTGTCTGTATCTGTGTGTGTGTCTGTGTATGTATGTGTGTGTGTGTGTCTGTGTGTGTGTGTGTGTATGTGTGTGTGTGCCTACATGTGTGTGTCTTTGTGTGTGTATCTGTGTGTGTGTGTCTGTGAAGGTCATAGGACAATCTTTGGGAGCTGCTCTCTCCTTCCATCATGTGGGTCCCAGAGCTGAACTCAAGTCATTAAACTTGGTGGCAAGTGCTCCTTACCTGCTGAGTCATCTCACCAGCTTTTAACTTAGATTTTTAAATCCTAACTTGCCACTTAATTTTCAAAATTGATAATAATTATTTTTTATATTTATTGTTTTTGTTTTTCTTTGGGAGGGGTAACAGGGCACAGGCCGCCAATAAAGGTTAGAGGGTAACTCCTGAGAGTCACTTCTTCTTCCGCCATGTAGTTCAAGAGCTCAGGCCATCAGGCTAAGTGGTGCCACTTTGTTCGGTCTTCAGGAATTACTGCTATTTCTTTTTAAAATATATTTTCCTTAATTCTTTTAGAATTTCATGCAATATGATTTGATCACATTCACACCAGACTCCTCCCATAGCCGCTGTCACCACTCTTACTTCCTTACCCACCCAACTTTGAGTGAGTGAGTGAGTGAGTTTTCTTCTTTTTCTTCCCGAATTGATGCCGGTTTGTGTCACCCAATTCATTTGGGTATAAAGACTACCTTGGAATGTGGTAAACTGATTTGAGGTCACATCATTAAAGAAAATTGATGCTTTCTTTCTTTCTTTCTTTCTTTCTTTCTTTCTTTCTTAGCTGTTGATGCCAATAGATCCTTAGACAGTGGTGGGGTTCCATGGCTATCCTACCCCTCTGTACTGGAATTTTGCCTGTCACGAGCTTTCTCAGTTCTTGCACATGCTGTCACAATTACTGTGAGTTCATAGGTGCAACCCTTGTGTCCAGAATATTCTGTTTTCTCTGATCCTTACAGTCTTTCTCTACCTTCTTCCTCAAAGATCCCAGAGCCTCGTGTGGGGAGTTGTATGGTACATATGTCCCATTTAGGCTGAGCACTACACGGTCTCTTATTCCCTGAAGGTCGGGAGTCTCTCTCTGTTATTTACCATCTACTTCAAGGAAAAGCTTCTCCAAGGAGGATTAAGAGATGCGCTGATCTATGGATATAGCAATAAGTCATTAAGAATCTTTTTAAGACTGTGTCCATTTAACAGAATAATAGTGTTTGCTTCTCCCCTGGAGCCTAAATGGCCTGTCTAGCTGTAGACTCGTAGCCCTGTTAACAGTGCCAGCTGAGAGTTCCATCTCATGGAGCAGGCCTTAGATCCAATCAGAGTATGGTTGGTCACCCCCATAACATCCATGCCACTATCACACCAGTGGGCACATCTTGTCAGACTTGTCATTATTATTGTAGCTCACAGGACTCACAGCCGGGCTCTATTGACTCCTAGACACCACACACCAGCCAATAAAAGCCACTCTACTAGGAATGAGTTGCCTCTTTTTGAGTTGTTGGCTAATAGAGTCCGATAGACCACACCCCACCAAGTATTTTAGGATATTGTCAATACTTTTGTTTACCATCCGGAACTTGAGCATAAGACCATATTTCTGAAGATACCACATATTTATGTCACAGAACAGGGAGAAATAAAATTGGTCTTCACCTGGAAGCATTATCTCTACAGGCTAGCTTTCATAGTAAGTGTATTACTTTAAGCATAATTATGCGTCACCTTCGGAAATAGCTTTGTTAACTACTTTATATATACTGTTTAGTTCTTATTGGTCCCCTTGGAGTAAGTTTTTTCTTCTGTGTCAAATTAATTTTGGTTGTTCTAGTGAAAGCGCTGTTTCTAAGCACCAACCAACAGAATTACATTGCAATGCATTTCTTGTCACTTATGTAATGTAATCCTGATATTAATGTACTCTTATCAGTTACATTTTTTAAAATATAGGTTGTAGTGGGACCTTTAAAATATTCATATGCCTAGAAAGAGTCAACATGAATCTCTGATGACTTTGTTAAATTTGTTAGTATAATAAGAGTTAAGGTTACACATTTAAATATTTTATCTTTAAAATACTTATATTCCAAGAATTTCAGAATAATATGGAATTCATGGTGCAGTACTATAGAAATTAAAGACCAGCTAAAGCCTGGGCCTGGGGATAGGAGTGGGTGGAAACCATGGAAGTGTTCAAACGGTGGTGGTCACTTTACTGTCTCTAAATTTGCTAAAAGCCATCAGCTATGTGCTTACAATGAATAAACTGCATTGTGTATTATGTTACTTCAGAATAGCATGTGTAAAAAACCTGGGTTTGATTCACAGCATTGAGGGAGAAGGACTTAAAATGTGACTCAGAGAATTTCTGTGTAAAATCCCTCCACCCTCCACCACACACACCTTTTTTTCCATTGATTTTCTTGGTTGTTTATATGATTTTTCAAGCTATGACTTCTGACAGTGATAAACATTTGTGGAGTTTTTTCCCTACTGACTTCTATTTCTTTGTTTTAAAACTTTTACATTTAAATTTTTGTGCCAATATATATTTTATGTTGAGCATATTTCCCCCAGAATTTACTCCCTCCTCTTTTCTCTTTTCTCCCCTCCTTCTGTTAATCTCTTTAGTCTCCAGTGAATTTTTTAGCACACATTAATTACACCGAATAGTGGGTTTCATTGTGATATTTTCATACATGAATATTTCCTTCTCCTCCCAAGATGATACCATATGCAAATAACCTTAATGCAATTATAAAGGCTGAAAATTGACTTTCTACAAAACTTGGTGCCATATAGTACTTGGATTTCATTAAGTTGTCCATGTGCTTTCCTCCTTTTAGTCTTTAAATTTCGTGTGTGTGTGTGTGTGTGTGTGTGTGTGTGTGTGTGTGTGTGTAGCAGTATTTAGTTCTGTGAACGTTATTACCTGAAAAGCCACCACCACAACCAGGACAGAGAGCTTTTCTGTCACTACCTATTCTAAAACAAAATACCTCCTCCCCTCTGCTACTCCCTTTACAGTTAATTACTCCTACATCCATGACTCTGGCAACCAGAAACCTGCTCTCCATCATTATAGCTTGGTCATTTATTAATTATATAGAAAATAAAGTAAAATTATTATGTAACAAGTTGAGGCAGACTTCCCCTGACCCCAGCATAATGTTCTCTTGAGAACCATTCAAGTTATTGGTTATCAGCCAATAAGCTAATTTATAGTCTCAATGTCCAATAATGTATTCACCTTGTGTGGAGGCTTTTGGGTTGTTTCATGTTTGGAGCTATGAGAACTTACAAATACTGATTTTTGTATATGGGCTAAGTTTCCATTTCTCCAGCATAAACTCCCAGGATCAGGGATGCTTGGGTTTATTAGATGCTACCATTTTGTCTTCCAGAATCGCAGGGCTGTTTTCCACTCCCATCAGCAGCAGGTGCCTGCTATGTGTGTACTGAGGGAGCTACCTCTCCTCCCAGCTTCACACTGATCTGTTTTTTAACAAATAAACCAACTTTGTATTTTAGATTAAACCTCATTTAGCTATGGTGTATTATTACTCTAGTTATGCGAAACACTCACGTATGTTGATAACATTTCATATCTGTGATCATAAGGTATGTGGCTCAAATGTTATTTTACTTTTAAAGCCCTTAAAATGTTCTTCTGGTATGCCCAACTTGTATACCTCACTCCTGGGCACATTTTATACTGTTCTCCGGCTCCCACGGCTCCCTCTTTGTTGGTTGTGCTTAGCTGCTAGCATGGGCCACTTCAGGGCTTGCCTAAGACTTCACATGCTAATAGAAGGGAGCCTTCCTCCTGGTTGTCTTCTCAGTGGTCCCCTACTCTCCAGTTGAAGGACAGGGAAGTAGAGAGATGATGTGGATGTTTATATTGGCTTAATGAAGCACTAACAGGTCCCACATTGCTCCACTCTACTGTGTCTCCATCAGCCAGCCCAAGGGAGGCATCCAGTAACACTTTCCCCACTGTTACCTGCCCCAGCAGGAGGGGATGAGTTAACAATGCTCCTTTGCATGGGCCCCATGGAGGAAAAAAAATCTCATTGAAAAGATGGAAAGTAAGGGCTCCATCTCACATGGCAGCTCTTTGGATGGGAGTTGAGAGGGGTACCACTTCTTTTGGGTGGTGATGGGGTTGGAAGGGTAAGAAGGGTTCTTTTATGCAGAGTCTCCCTGTCTCTGTCCTCTGTAGAGACAACTTCTTCGTCCTGGGACTAAAAAATAAATAAATAACTCTATCTATATCAGAACCTCTTTTTGCTAAAATTCTTTGACTTCTTGGTTGACCCAAAAAGTTCTCATCTGGTACCTAATACTGTATTTATCTCCTTTACTTTGAGTCAACCTTGTGTTTTACTTGCATGTTGATTTTTCAGAGAATGCCTGTTTAAAAACTATGGTATCCATCTTCTTTCACATCACAGACACGAAGAGCAGCCTAGGCATCTTGTTGCCTTATTACAGATCTCCCAAAATCATTTTGGACTGCAGGAACAACAGAACTTTGCAGACATAGCTCCTCTTGATTAGATCAACATCTCCAAAGGTCTGGCTTTGCTACAAAAGTGATGATAGTGGCAACATTGGGATCACCTTGGACACCGTCCCTGAGATGTTGTTCAACCTAACTACTCTGGGACCAAGATTTCTTAGTTAGATGCAGCTCTGCCTCTTACACGAATTTTCCCTTTATTATCAACCTAATGCTCATGTCACTACCTTGAAGGTTGACTTAGGGGTCACTGAACCCCTTTATGTGTCCTTTCTCAGTGTGCCAAATTGACTAAATCTCCTTTCTCTGTTTCTCACCATTATAATTCTCTTTAATGGGTGAGTTGGGGGTGGGTGGCTGAGCCTCACCTGTTGGGCTTTCAGAGCTGGCTTTTACCACTTCAATTCCTGTAACTTGTCTTTTAATGGTTCTGAGTTACAGGCCTATCTGGCAATCAGATCAAGTTGAACGTGAGCCAAAATTTGCAAGGGACTCACCCAGCTCTTTATCATAGTTTATCACAGACTCAACCAACTTCTTAAATTTATTTCTTTAATAATCTATCTATAATTCATTCATTCATCATTCATTCATTTTGGTTTTTCAAGAGATATTTTCTCTGTGTAGCCTGGCTATCCTGGAACTTACTTTGTAGACCAGGCTGGCCTCAAACTAAGAGATCTGCCCGCCTCTGACTGAGTACTGGGATTAAAGGTGTGCAACACCATGTATCACTCACAAAATATATTTTAATTAAAACAGAATTACACTGCTTTTCTCCCTCCCCCCCCTCTTTCCAGCTTGTCCCATGTCCCCTCACACCAGCCCCTCCCACATCCCCAGCTCTCACATTGATAGCCTCTTTTTCTTTTGTTATTGTTATATATGTATATGTGTGTATATGTGTACACCCTGTTAAGTCTCTTTTTGTTTGTGTGCACATGGTTTCAGGGCTGACCACTCTGCACTGGGCAACCCGTAAGGGGCTCAACCCTGGGACATACTAATTCTCTCTCTCCCCGCAGTCATATACACAAGACTAGGGTAATGGCAATACCAGTGGACATGCTACCATGGAAGGAGAAATTTTTACAGGGTCAACCAATGTCTTAGCCGGTCTTTCAGAAGTTTCTGCCATTGCTTTAGGTGGACCCAGAGTTTTAGTTTAGGTTGGCAGGTGCCTTGGACAATGCTTGGGTCACCTCCCCCAGGAGCCGCTTATTCATTATTAATGAGACAAAATGCATCTTATATTAATTTTTATTTCCTCTTTTAACTACCTGTTCACTGTTGGGCAAACTTCAAGTGAATTCTAAATGTTAGTTAAAATGAATATTCTCTGTATTCCTACATAGCTTGTCAAATGTTCATTTGCCTTTTTGTTTTACAAATCTATAGTTTTGTTTCTACTTTTTACATCCTCAGATCAGATAAGGCCATTTCTTCCTCCACTTTACCTTTACATCATTGTCCATTGGGAGCTTATTTACATTTCATGGTGAGAAGTGATATGACTTTCTTTTTCCCCTCTAAATAATTCATTGTCTCCGCAGCTGTTTTGGGTGGTGAGCCCCCTTCTCTGTCTCTCCTAACCAATGTAACTGTGGAAAGAATAAGCTTTCTCTCCTCAAAGAATTTCACTGCCACGCACACCCTCAAGCCTAACAAACAAACTCCCTCTGGATTTGAATAAGAAAACAAAAACCAGATTTCTCTCATGAAAGGTGACATCATCAGTCATCACGTTTCCTTGCCTTCCTTCTACTAAGCCTCCCGAGTCACTCCACATGCCAATGAAGCAAGCAAAGAAACAAGGAGCGAGGAACTGGAGATCAGAAAGGCTGCCTGTCCCTTGGTGCTGATAAAGGAGGAAAATGCAGGGAGACGAAGATTATTATAAAGTCAAAAATAATTCAAACCTCGGGATTTCATTGTAGTTTGGATCTCTCTGTTTTTCTTGCTAGCTTTGAGAGAGGCAGAGACAGAGACACAGATGTCGGGGGAGGGGAGATGTGAATATTTATTGTCTTTTCAAAATGTGGAATTAAAGTTGATGTTTCATGAATAAGTAAAGTAATTGCATCTTTCTTGAGCAGCAGAGGTTTCTTGTTTATTTGGTGGATTCTCTAAATTATTGAAATGGTTTTAACTGACTTCTTCGGTGGCTGCTGAGGGCTGCTTTAGTCCTCTGTTCTGCCCAGCTTCTGTGCAGATGGGGAACACAGTCCCACGTGTCGGGTTCCTCTTTCCAGGAAATACACGTGTCTCTCAGTGGAAGCAGAAACTGTATGAGCCTCTGGCTTGTGGGAATTAGTTGGAAACTGTGTTGTTCTCGAGTCAATGGCAACCTTTTCAGAGTTCCCCAGTCTTGACCAATGGACCTTCGACAAATCAGCAGGGCCAAGTTCTGTGCCTCGGTGCCCGCCCCGGTCCTCCTGTGACACAGATGGGACTTTTACGTCATACCATTCTCAGGGAACTCTCACTCAGCAGCCAGCTCTTACTGTCCCTGGGGTTTTATGTGCAGTTAATGGTTGCTAAGGGGGAGACAGACATTTTCTTTAGTACTCTAGCCACTGGCAACCTCTCAGCCATGCTCCTGTAAGCAACCCTAGTGAAAGTCATTGGATCATTAAAAACAAACAAACAACAAAACATAACAAAACACCCATGAAAGTAGAAGGGGCACAGGCTGCAAAGAGGAAGAGTATCAAAGAACCTAGAAGGAAGACAAAGTGCATGTGACACATTGGATGAAAATGCCATAAAAACTCTTTATGTATATATACTCATAAAAGTAATGATTTAAAAAACTGTTAAGTGCTATCACAGCAACTAACAAACTACCTAAATAAGCAAATAGTAAGCTTATAAACAAAAAAGAAATTTATTTCCCATGGCTGGGGAACTGGGAAGTCCAAGGTCACGGCATAGCAGCTCCATATGGGAGGGCCCACTCCCTGGCTTATGGTCAGCACCTTGCTGCTGTGGGGGGAATGTGGGGGAAGATGCCCAGGCTCCCTGGGTTTTACCATAAGATTATTGATCCTACTCCTGATTTGTCTCTTTTAGTAATTTAGGGCTCTTTTAGAGCCCTCCAAAGTCTCTAATTCCTAATGTTGTCACCTTTGGGGTTAGGATGGTGACATACATAGTTTGAGAGGTCGCATCACTTATTCTCCCTCATTCTGTTTCGTCCCATCTCCATAAAAATCACCTCCTTCCCACAGGCAATACACTGTCATTGCGTCCTAAAGCCTCTGAAAATAAGTAAATAGATAAATAAATAAATAAATAAATAAATAAATGTATGTCTCTGAAAGCCTTGACTCTTCCCTATGCCAACTCTAAGGGGGAGTTTTAAGATACAGATCATCCTGACATGAGTTTTACTCCAGCTATGAACTTGTTCAATCAAGCCCAAAATACATCCCTCTAAAATGTGGTACAGGGGACAGACAGAAGACATATTGCCATCCCCAAAGAAAGAACTAGGATTAAAAAAAAGGGGGGGGGGGGAAGTAACAAACCAAAACTAAGGTCAAGGTATGAAGTGAAGTCTACGGGACCTGAGGTGTTAGGGTGGCTGTGGTGTATGGGTCTGCACTAATCACTGGATGGCTCTAGTGACACACCGATGACCTGGAGAGAATTCTGGGACACACTGAGTCTCACAGTGAGGCGTTAGCTCTATAAGCGCTGCATCTGATGATGTTAAAGGGGTGTTTGGGTTGTGTTTTCGTATTTGTTCCTGCTCTTTTATACATGGCGCTCTTGATTGTCACATCTGTCTGTGGTGTGTCTCCTTGTGTTGCAAACAAAGGAAAAAGGACATTTTTGACTTTCTGTGCTCTCTATTTTCCACAAGATGGACCTCATACTCAGAGCAGGAGGATGGCATCAGGGCCTGGCTAGAACTGAGGAAGTTTAAAATGTACCCTGTTATACCATGCTAGTTTTCTCTTCTCTGTACAGACAGAGAGTTTCCTTAGTATGGATACAAAATGTAATTGCTTAGGTTTATCCCGTCTATGTAAAGAAAATGTGAAATCTCCATCCAGGTATGGGTAGACTGGAGAAGATGGATAGGTGGGCAACACTTTGTGTTAGGGTGATGTGAGAAGCACCTGAAACCATGTGAGGCTTTAGCAGCATGATGCAATTCCTCCCCTCAGGTTTGCCAGCATCCTCGCTGTGCCATAAACCCCTGCTTCTGAGAAAACAAGCCCAAACATGACTATGGTACCCTTGTAATGTTCAGGATAGCTTATTTTTCTCTACTTTGACTTATTTCTCACAAAATTATCTAGGATAAGGGTCAATTTTTATCTCTTTAAAAGTCTTCTTCTGCCACATGTGGTGATGATTGTCCGCAGTTCCAGCAACTGTGAATGTGGAGGCGTGATGGTCTGGAGAAGTTCAAGGTCATCCTCAGCTGCATAGTAATTCAAGGCTAGCCTGGGTTACATGAAATCCAGTCTCAAGAAACAAAAAGCCACAATAGAAAAAATAACAACAACTCCACAACAAAAGCCTTCTTCTGCTGCCATGTAAGATAATTTCTACCTGGAGGGCTGCACAGATGTCAACAGCTGACCTAGAACACTGGTATCAACAGTAGTGTTCAGTATATTTCCTGCATGGTAACTTCAAGTTACTGAAGTTAACTTCAGAAAAGACCTTCATCTCCAGAAACTTCTACTGCAAGGTTATTCCTTTGTTCCGCCAGTATTCACGCCTACTCTATGCTGAGAATTGGACACTTGGGATAGATCAGTAAAGAAAAAACAGACACAGATTTGTAGACATTGCCTTGGCAGAGCTGGTTGGAGAAGAGAGCCATTAAAAAAAGGATATATACAATCCAGTCAGTGAGATGGCTCACTTGCTGCCAAACCCGATGGCCTATGTTCTACCCCCAGAACCCACATGTAGGAGACAGTTTGCCCCCAGACTTATACACATGTACTCTAAAATGCATGTACGGGCACATAAAGATATACGTCACAGAAGTGTGGAGGGTATTTAAGAGTTAGCCAGCAGATACTAGAAAGAATGAAGTCACTGCTTTGAGACACAGAGGACTGCGAGGCAGGGCATTTGCAGGCTTGGTCTGCACTGGTCAGGTCAGGCTTCAGCGAGGAAGGGATAGCGAACAAAAGTGCACAGAAGGGGCATCCAGAACAGCTCCAAGGGAGGAACGTTCCTGGCACACTCAGAAAGTGCAAGGAGGCAGAAGTAGCTGGAGCAGAGAGTGTAAAAAGGTTGGATGGTGAGGTGTGGGGAGGGAAACAGAGCAACGGAGACCTCTTTTCTCTTAAAAAGGATCACTTTGTGAGCTGGATGAGAAGAATCAGAGGGAGAGCAACAAGGCCATGTAGATCTGGATCCTAATCTCTCCCTCCCTCTCTCCCTCCCTCCCTCTCTCCCTCCCTCCCTTTTTCCCTCTCTCCCTCCCTCCCTCTCTCCCTCCCTCCCTTTTTCCCTCTCTCCCTCCCTCCCTCTCTCCCTCCCTTCTTTCCTCCCTCCCTCCCTCTCCCCTGCCCCATACAGAGGTGAGAAGGTGGCAGCCCAGGGTGGTGTTCTGAATACGTACTATATATTCTTCTGCACGTTAACAGTTTCTTGACAGGTTGTACATAAAGTACGGCAGAGTTAGAGAGTGCATCAGAAAGACATAGATGGGGAAGTACACAAAAGTAGAAAGAGCGCTATAGGCAGGAAGGAGGGATGGGGGGTGAAGAGGGACCATACAAGGAGGTGAATGCAAGCTATGTGTGCAGGTGCCACAGTACAACTGCGACCTTGGACAGGCAGTACATGGGAATTAGAAGGAAAACGGTTGAGTGTAGGTTCAAACACCTGAGTTGGGGTGGCGGTATGGATAGCTGTAGAAAGCCATTCACTACTGGTCTTTGCCCGAGGGCAGCTTCATTTTAATGACTCTTCTAAGCCCCAAATATACAGTAAATTCATGAGAAAAAGCCTGCAAAGACTTGGTTTATTCCTATCTAGCCAAGAAGACCGAAATGATGGCCTGGTGGCCTGGTGGCCTGATGGCCTGATGGCTGTCTCTTCCTATGAAAGTCTGGATAGTATTGACATGCTTGGGGGCGGGGAAGGGGGTTTTATTAATTCCCAATCTGAAAAAGTCTAAGCTGATGGTTTGATTAAGATGCCCCCGCCCCATGTTCTGATGATAAACAGTACTGATGGCAGTGATATGTGTGGCGTTATTTCAACAACAGATGACACATAAATCCAGCCCATCTCTCCACATCTACTTGTAAAAGGTGTCACTTCAGATTTATTTCCAACTTAATATCATCAACGTTTGTCAAACTATGTCACTTGGGCCCTTTACTCCTTGATTTGTTGGTTATTTTTAAATAAAGTACTTGCTGTCTCACTTACAGGACTGTATAGTTAATGTTCTAGACATTTTTTCCTTGCATTTACCACCTTACTGGGTCCACACTGGAGGTGAATATCAAATCCGGACTGTTGTAACTTTGCATCTTGTGCTGATGACATGGATTGTGGGTACCTGCAGATGCCTAAACTGTATCAGTTAGTTGTCAGTGATTGGGCAACAGTCACCTCAGGAGCATCTATCAGCCTCTAGCAATGTACAGACACAGAAATCATGATCCCAAGCTGAGGTCATATTCCATTGGAATGATGCCCATTTCTATTTTAGAGCCATGGCTTTGGCGACAGATGGGGCCAGGGGTTAAAGTTACAATATCTAGGTACATTTATAAAAGATATTCTGCATTCATTCTTAAGAAGTATACAATTTCTCAAGAAACACACTGTTAAGTTGGGCATGATGGCTCATGCCCGTAATTCAAAAATACAAGAAACTGAGACACAGGAATTACCATGAGTTCAAAGCCAGTCTGGGTCACATAGTGAACTGCAGCCAACCTGGGCTATAGAATTAGATTTTTGTCTCAAACAAATAAAATGTGTGTGTGTGTGTGTGTGTGTGTGTATGTATGTATGTGTGTGTACCAAGAGATAAATTTAGGTAAAAATTTAAGAATATGACATGTGAATGCAGTAATTCTTTTCCTTCTCATTCATTGAAGAGAAAGAAATATATCTGCATGGGGTCTTCCAGAAAAAAAAGCTAGTAACAGCTTTGTAATACCCAAGTTGGAAACAAGCCAAATGGCTTTCAACTTGAGAACACATTAATAAATAGCAGTATTTTCAGACAATGAGACAGCCCTTGGCAACCAAAAGAACAAATTATAGTAATGCATATAAATAATACAGATATATCATAGACATTTTGACTAAAAGAAGTGAAACATTAAAAAGTACATACTTTAAAGGACATTAAGTTGGGTGGGAAGGGAAGGAGAATAGATCCAGGAGGAGTTGGAGAAAACGGTAAAAATAATCAAAACACACTGTTGAAGGAAGTTCGTAAACAATTTACTTTAGGAGAGTATATATTTTTTATTCTAATAAATTAACCAGAAATGGGCCAAAATAAGTTAATAATAAAGGTCCATAAAGGAATAAATTTGTCCGGATGATGGAAATTTTCAAGTCTTGATTCTGTCTTCTGCCCTCTGATTGAGGAAATAAACCATCATTCACATATTTATTAAGAATCCACTGCAGTTGTGCTGGGGACCAGTGCAAGCAATGAGCCATAAAATACTTACAGAGCCCTCAATTTACAGTCTGCTTACAGTTTTGTTGTGCACACCGGTATGTTTCTTTCTTTTTTCATTTCAGTTTGCCCTATTTCATTTAAATGCACACACTCACAATACAATCATACAACAAGGGACAGAGTAGGCGTTCATAAATCTTAACTTCTTTCTTCTTCTTCTTCTTCTTCTTCTTCTTCTTCTTCTTCTTCTTCTTCTTCTTCTTCTTCTTCTTCTTCTTCTTCTTCTTTTCAGAATAAGACAAGTTGTGATGTGTAGAACTAGGGTGCTTATGCTGGAAACCCAAGACTAGATGAAACAATTCGAAATGGGGATGTTTTTCAAAATGATCTCAAGTAGATGGGTTTTTCTAGGACTATGGGAGTGTGGCTGTGACCTAGAACTGTGGTACAGCTATGAAGCCTAAATGCCGCTAACACTGTGAAATTGTGTTGAAGCAGGCCTTCGTTTCACAGTGTAGGGCCCAAAGCCAGCCAGCCCACCTGAGGAGACAAGGGCATTGATTTTGATAACAGTAAATTTAGAAACAGTCTTCTCTCCTTATTAAATCAATGAACTCTGAGTTACATGGGTATTTTGATAGCAGTGGACTTTTAGGAATAAAAGAAGAGAAATAATACCTTTCTAACCCCTTTTCAAATTGTCCCTTTAGAAAGCGACCTATTTGGGCAAAGGCCAGGATTACAGCCATCCGTCTGTGCAGTTCTAAGGACCAGGGCAACCAGCCTAGGGGACACACAAAAATACCCTCTTTGAAGGGCTTGCAAGGAGCCAATCTCCAAATTCTACTATGGAGTTCAGGTACAAATAGTATGAAAATGTAACGCAGTACCTTTGCTATAATAGCCTGGCTAGTGTTTAAAGACTGAAGAAATTCACATTAGAACTCAAAACTCAAAAGCTGTATCATTCTACATAACTGGGCCACGCACGGGTCTGATTTAACTTTGTTGTAAATTAAGATTCTCCAGGTTTTGTGAAGCTGGGAATTAATTTACTCTCCTCTAGGTTACTAGGAATATATGTAAAATGCTCATTTCCTTATTATATTAGCTTTTTACCTAGTATTGCTTACTTCAGACTGTGCCCTTACTAGCTGACGAGAGATAAACACGCTCTTATTTCCCAAAGGAGTCTATCAAATATAAATGGGAAGCAAAAGACCTCAGAGGTAGCGTAGAGGTCTGACAAATTCCTGAGAGAATTTGGGCAAACTGTAGTTTGGAGATTCTTAAAGGGGAGAAAACCCCCATGTGTCTCTGCCTGCAGTAGAAGCCAAAGGACGTCTGCTCTTTATCTTCCCTCTAGAGCAGCCGTGGGCAGCTATCTAAAGGGAACAAAGTGGACAGGGCACATCTGAGAGTGACTTATTGCTCTAGATGCATGAGCGGGACAGATAACATCAGCCTAAGCTTCTCCCAGGAAGGGGGTTGCCGGCTTTTTGCTTGTTCTTTCTCTAGGGCCAGGTGGTGGCTCCTTCTGTTGTACAAATCCAGCCACCTACCCTTCTAGGGTCTTCCTCAATGTACAGTGCTCAACAACTTCCCTTTTGTGTAGCTTAGCCAAATCTGGGTCCTATTGCTTACAACTCCAAATCCCTAAGTGTTCTAGACTTTTGCTCTAAGCTCGTCCCAAAACACAATATCCCCATCAGTCAATACGTTGGGTGCTGGTAGGGAATCCTAAGGATGAAACACACTCTGGAGAGCCTATAATCTGATCCGTCTCCACGTGCAGCCTCTCTGTGGGGATGTGGAGGAGAGACGCGATTTGATTGCACTTGAACTGTGAGAGCATTGCGGCATAAAGGGTAACTGAGTCACCTTTCTCGGCAGAGGGAAGGGAAATGAGCAGTTCTCATGGACCGGGTGGCATTAGACAAAGCAACATGAGGGGACACGTTGGAGCTTGCCAAGTAAGCCCTAGGGGTCTGTCCCTCTCCATTTCCCCAGGCCTGGGATTGCAGTGTGTGTTTCAAGACTGAACGCAGGCCCTCGTACTTGCAAGGCAAATACTTTATTGACTGTACCCTCTCCCCGGCTTTCAATGCTATCTTAAAGAATAGAAATTGCTATGCTTCTCACCATACTTGGCATTTTCTAGACACTAGAGTCTCTACTAGTAGGAAATTTTTGCCATGATTGCATACTCTGAGGAAAGAAAACAAACGCTGTCCACCTAGTATAAAATGAATCTAGAAGATTTAGTATTTAGACCCCTCCCCCCGCCCCCCCCCCACCCCCGCCACCTTCCAAGGACTCATGGACCAGCTGCTGAGAAAGCTGGCAGCTGGCAGTCCCTTCAAAGATTGCTTCCATTTGTAGATCCACTTCACCCAGGGTCGCATCCTCCATGGGGAGGCTGCACCTACTGAGTGGCTGGTTGTGATGTGGAAAATGTTTCTGGCATTCTATTCCAAGTTTGCTCAGCTCTATCAAGCTGCATCAGCTCCAGAAGTCTCCAAGAGATCATCCCAGGCTTCTACGGGGATGTTTCTGCCCCGTCTTTTTTCCTTCTTTCCTTTCGTGTTTCAAGCTCTTGGCTTTAAGAGCATCCTGACTCTTAAACTCAGAATGTGCTTTCAGAGGAACCTAGCCAACCACACTATATTTGGCATTCTACCGTTGACATGTTTAAGAATATTACAAGTCACCTGCTCACCCTATCCCCCTTTTTTGACAGGTAAGAGAACTGAGGATCAGAGAGGTAGGAAAATTGCCTGAGTGGAAACATTAAGTGAGAGATCTGGGATTAAAATCTAGTTCAGATTGACTGCAAAGATTCAGTCTCTTGGGAAATTATTAATACATCTCCTTCTGGCTTGAGCAATGATCTCACCCAGAGTGAGCAGCTGGACTCTGTGCTTTGGACCAGGTCAGAGTCACGTGGTCTACATCATCATTTCAGTCAGTTCAGATGAGATTTTTCTTTCCTTTTTCTTTATTTCTGGGTGTCCATCTCTTCTCCTGGAGGCCCTGCCTATTGTCTTAACCTAAAAATAGAAGAACAGCATCAGCTTTTACACATTTTCAAAAATTTCAATGTAATTATTTTAAAATAGGCCCCGAAATTTTGTTTTCTCTCTATTGGCAACCGTGGTTGCCATGGAGTTCAAGTAATAGATTGTGATGTTTAACACTGAATTAATTACTACTTCTCACTCCCAGGGAACATCTAATTATACATATTCATGCGGGGCAGGGTTGGATTTGAGAGAGAGAGAGAGAGAGAGAGAGAGAGAGAGAGAGAGAGAGAGAGAGAGAGAGAGAGAGACTGAGGCATGCAGGGGAACAAGCCTTCAGAATTACTTCTTTCATTATTTCCCCTAATCTACATATGTGTGTCCACACTTCATGTCCTCCCCAATCTGACGGCGACCCTGTTCTGTTATTTTTGACCACTGAAAAGAAATTAAGTGCGGTTATACCCTGTATATCTTCCCTCAGCCTTGCCCTGGGGTCACGTGGGTCAGTGAGTTGTGAAGTATGACTAGAAATAGCATCTACCTTATAGAATCAATAAAAATGGAATACTGTTATCTATACACTAGAGTTGTTTCAAAGATTACATTAGGTGTCTGGGGGAGGGGTGGCTGCATGCACCTAAGTGTTCAGATGTGTATCCCCACCTGCCACCCCCTCCCCCACCTACACACACACACACACACACACACACACACACACACACACACACACACACACGCAGAGATCAGAGCAAGATATCGGGTGGTTTTCTCCATCATTCTCTGCCTTATTACCTTGAGACACGCCTCTCACTGAACCAAAAGCGGGCTTTTTTTTTTTTTTTTTTTTTTTTTTGGCTAAGCTGGATGACCAGCAAGTTCTCCGGATCTTCTTGTCTCTAACCTCCACTGCTTGGATTACAGGGGAATCTAGCCATGCCTGGCTTTTTACATGGACCCTGGGGGTTTGGACACAGGTTGTCACGCTTATAGAGAAAACACTTTTACACACTGAGCCATCTCCTCAGCCCCACATTAGACTTTGTGTAACCTTGGTTGGCGTTGCTCTTCTTTTCTCATACATAGTGCGGAATATGGAGGTCTTAATGAAAATACAGAAATTCTAACTCAACGAATGGGGGACAAAAACCACATCCCCCGCCCCAGGGTATAGGTTACTGACAACTTCCCAATTCAAAGCAATGCTGCTGGTCTGTGGAATTATGAAAATTTAGATAATATTTGTTCATGCATGTGCACGTACACTCGTATAAAATGCATGTGGCGCTATTTGTATCTGTCCTTAACTAGTCCATAAAGTACATCCTGTAGACAGAACTTCATACCCATTACCCAAACACGGAAACTGAGGCACAGGCGAGCAGAACCAATGACAGCAAGATGACTCCAGTAGGTTTCTCTGCTGCTTATTGTAGCCTCACCCTGCAAAGCTTCTATTTTTTTCCTGTGTGGGCTGTTACAATCCCTGCTGTCACTAATGGGAGCTACCCAAGCCTGTGTTGGGGGAAGGAACAGAAATCCTGTAGTGTTTTTATACACTCAACTAATAAAGCAATTTCATGTTTTGCTGAAAAGAAACTATTTCTTGACACGGACAGCATGACATGCAGAAATTTGTGCCTTTTGATCCACTTAACAGATGACTATTTCTTTAAAATTGAATCTGGTGTGTTCGTTTGAAAAGGGAACTGCGGCTCAGACACTTGGGAGCCCTGAGTGGTTGAAACTGTGTAAAGGGACACGGTGCATTTAAGATCAGGAGGTAGCCCCCACCTGAAAAAGGCGAGGATTCTTACAAAACAAGTTGATAACATTTCAGATGTGGGTAGGCAGTACTTGTTTTATTTATAATCTTCTCACTTAAAGGTAATGGGGAAATGCTTTTTATTTGAGGAAGAATGTTTCTGCATCCCTTGTGGGTCAAGAAGAGTGTTTCTCTCTACTGCCTTCTACTGCAGACATCAGCAACAGCATTTCCCACTTTCCAGTTCTTCTGGAAGTTTCTTTCCTGAAACTTCTGGCTTCTTTTGGCTTGCCCTTTTTAATATATTCCTTCTTCACTGGTCTATTTTTTTTTAAATAGGTTTTTTGAGACAGTGTTTCTCTGTGTAACAGTCCTGGCTGTCTTAGACTTGCTTTGTGGACAAAGCTGGCCTTGAACTCACAGAGATCCTCCTGCCTCTACCTTCCAAGTGCTGGGACTAAAGGCATGCACCACCACACGGGAAAAAGAGAGCTGGAAAGATAACTTAGTGGGTTTTTGTTGTTGTTGTTGTTTTGCTTTTTTCAAGACAGGGTTTCTCTGTGTAACAGCCCTGGCTTTCTGGAACTCACTCTGTAGCCCAGGCTGGCCTCGAACTCACATAGACACGCCTGCCTCCCCTCCCAAGTGCTGGGATTAAAGGTGTGTACCATGGTGCTCCATTGCCATGGTTTCCTTAGCCTTTGACTTTCTGGCTCTGGACTCTGTCACTTATAGGCCTCCTTGTGACCTGCAAAAGAAACAATATCAGCTCCATCTTCCAACTGTGCCTTGGCTCAAACCAGTTCTACTACTTTCCCATGGCCCTTTCACCACTCCCCCTGATGCCTGCTGCCAGCGATGGCGCAGCTGTCACCTGGACCTCCATGTGGCCTCATGTGGTACCTCTACTAAAGAGCAAAGTGGCCTAGCCTCAAAGGATGAGTGTGGACATTGGCCAAAAGGCCCATTGCAGAGCCTGGGACTCACACAGGATGGAGGTGGACAATGGATAGAGAAGCCATTGCGCTGATTGTTTATATTTTCGTCAGGTTTTATACTATTTCTAAAGCCTCTAGAACAGACGGCTTTCTCAAGGAGAGCTGTGTGTCCAGGTAGGTGCAATGTCTTCAGGAGATGGCGATGGTTATATCTTTGTTCTTTCTTTAAAAGAATGATGCCTGTGAGATAGGAACCCCACAAGGTTTAGAGCTCTTGGAGCCAGGTGTAGAGGGTTATCCATTAAGAATCTTCCTGAAAGTTCAAGATGGCCTCCAAGGTCAGGGCTATGACTTGGGTCCTATTCCTGTACCGGTAAAATCCTGAGCTCCAGACTTGGGCTTCACAGGACTGTATCACACAAGGGCAGGACTGAGCCCTCTGTCCATCAAATCCCATAGCATCTTGCCCCCCCCCCCCGTTTCACTCCTATATTGATATTGATGCAGGGATTAGAGCCTGTTAATTCTAAGTGCTCACCGCCTTCATGTTAAAGAAAAAAAAAACATGTTTCTCCTAGAAACTGGGGAAAAGTGAGTGATGCATTGCTTCCCATGTTAGTAACTTTTGGAAAATAAAAATAAAATATGCCGAGGCCCACTCATCTCTGTGCCTGAATGTCTTCTCGAGTCAACTCCTCTGTGAGTTTCTAGTCACTAGATTCGCCACTTCCCCCACCCCATATTCTCAAGTACAAAGTAACCCAGAAAGCTTTTCTTCTCTTGGCTTTACTTACAAAGCTGTCCCTTTGTCCAGTTTCAGGATGACCTCCTCCATAGCTCTCTCTGGGTTGCATGATTTTCATGCTAAAAAATTCTTCCTTCTGATCTCTCTATCTCTTGGATATTTTTAGATTGCAAGTGTGTCCACCTCCACCACCCACTGTGGCTCCCTACTGGGTCTGCTCAGACAAACTATGCATATTTAATTCTTCTAATCTTACCATAGCTGCCGGACTCACCAGTTTCTTAAAATTGTGTTGCAGTTCTTGAGACCTCCTCTTGATTGTTTGATGCCCCGCAACTCCCGCAGATAGACTTTCTG
The DNA here is from genome assembly GCF_964271855.1 of Acomys minous. Lineage (NCBI taxonomy): Eukaryota > Metazoa > Chordata > Mammalia > Rodentia > Muridae > Acomys > Acomys minous. Next base: position 18,299,089 of record NC_140495.1, on the reverse strand, counting down.
AGATGGCATCTGAACGCATCGCCTGAATCTCTATATTTCATGCCTCCATTAAAGACAAGCAATGCAGAAAGGCAGACTCCTAGGGTAGTGATGAATGATGTTAGGTATTCATTTCCAGTTCTGTCTTCTGGACACCAAGTAGTATTGCATTTCCCAGGCCCTTGGAATTGGTGGGGCTTCCATTGTGACTAACTCCAGCAAGTGAATGCTGACTAATGGGTCACTTTCAAAGCAGTCAAAGACTCCAGGGCTGCTTTATTTTTTCTCTCTGAAACAGCAGCTGCTAATGTCTGCGATAGTGGCTTCTGTGTTAATAGTGAACAGAAAAGGGCCTGAGAAATTTTGCTGCCCCTCTAGCCAGAGTGAGTATACCCTTAGGATTTTAAAACTTAAGATTGGAACTCTATTTGTTATAAAGCAACAGGCTGTGTGTGCCCGGAGAGGACACAGCCACACCTACACTTTAGATCTAGCTTCTGGACCATTCTGTCCTGTAAACCCGAGCTGTTCTTGAAGCACTAACCTTTCCATGTTCTTGCCTACCCTGTCTGTGGGTCTGATTCCCTTAGCCTCTGCGCTGTAGGGTAGAGGTTGTGTGTTGTTCTTCCACCAATGTTGCTGGCAAAGCTTAGACCTGAGCAAGTCCTCGCAACCATTCTGTTGTGGACCAGAATGAATAAAAGATGATGCGTGCTTTCAGGCATCCATAGTCCCACATGATATTTGGTATTTATTACCAGGCCTGTGGATCCCTAGGCAGAACTCAGAGAAGCTTGAATTCTTTTGGTTTTTTATTTGAAGATTTAAAAAAAAAGTATGCTTTGGGCTAATCAACAAAGCAGCAGGCTCCTGTATTTTTGGTTTTTGCCCTTGAGCCTGGATCTTTGCCCTGATTGGATATTCACCTTGTTTTGCATCAAATAAATATATACTGAATATTTATCTTTGAAACCATCCTCTTCTCTAGCATTTGGTTTATTTTTCCCTTCCCCTCTGGAAGTTAAATTCTTTGCTATGCTTTCATCATAATATCTCTCATCTTATAGATTCTCTGACTAGAACTGTACTCCCAGGCTCCTTCAGTTTTTCCTTCAGTTTGGCTATCTTAATTTTCATCTCCTTTATTTCTTCTTGGGAACCACAAACACCAGATCCTAATTGGAATCCTCAGTGATTTAGACTCTCAGTTATAGCCCAGGAATAAAAGTCTTTAATTTGTTCTTTATTGACCCGAAGACACCCAGGCAGGCTGTGAGCTGAAATTCCTAGTGAATGCCATTGATTTCCAAGCCAACCTTCATGGGCAGCTCACTTTCCCATACTTCAGTCGTGAGCAGAACCCTTCAACAGTGTCTTTCTGAAAAAGCATAGCCCTGCCTTGGTCAGTCGATGGTACTGTGACCTTGGACAAGTTGCTTAATCTCTTTGAGACTCGGTTTTTTTGATGGAGCTGTTTATAGCTATCACATAAAGATGAGGTTGCATAAGACGATGTGCTTATTAACATTTAAAAGTTTGAGCCAGAACCTGGCAGGATATTGCTCCTTCTGAAGAAGCGGGTGCCCTCTTTATTTTGGAATGTGTTCATCTTGATTCATTGTAATCATTGTTAGCTTGAGAAAAAAAAATCTACATAACAGCCTCCCTCTGGGATACTCCGGGGCCCAAGAACTTTTCTATCAGGACTAATTTGAATAGCGTTCTCACAGAAAGGATAAGAGCCAGCACTGCGACAGAAGGAACATGGATGTCAGACTCGGATGAAAGGGAGTTTTGAATATAGTAGGAAGCTGAGCTTGTCCTAGGACAAATGCTTGCTGGGTATGAAGCCGTGAGTTGACTTCCATTTCTCTTTCTATGTCCCAATGTTCTAACCAAACATATTTATTTAGGATATTTCCAGGAATTAGTGTGTATGTGCATATATATATATTTATTGAAGCATCACAAACACACACATACACACACACACACACACAGAGAGAGAGAGAGAGAGAGAGAGAGAGAGAAGAGAGACTCACATGTGTTCGATGTATATCACTTGATAAATTAGAGGAAAATTATATAACCAATGAAACCCTATGTCTCAAGGTCTTATGTGTATTCATTGCCTCCCAAACTGTCCTCTCTTCCCCTTTACTATTACTATTAAATTGTATATGTGTGACAGCCAGTAGTGGGGTACATGCCTTTAATCCCAGCACTCAGGAGGCAGAGGCAGGTGGATCTCTGTGAGTTTGAGGCCAACTGATCTATAAAGAGAGTCCAGGATTGCCATGACTACAAGATAAAGCCTGTCTTTAAAAACCAACAAAACAAGACATACAGAGAGAGAGAGAGAGAGAGAGAGAGAGAGAGAGAGAGAGAGAGAGAATGTGTATATGTGGTGGTAAGAACAGTGAGCACAAAAATCTGCCTTTGAAGCAAATTTTAAGTGCAAAATATATTATTGTTAACTATAGGCCCTGTGCTGTCTGTCTAGTAGATCTCTAGAAACTATGTTTTGTATGACTGAAATTTTATCTTTTCTGACTATCTATAACCTCCCTGTTATCTTCGCCTCCTAACCCCAGCCACAGCATTTTCTTCTTCCCTTTATTTTGGAGTGAGTGAGTAAGTGTGTGTGTGTGTGTGTGTGTGTGTGTGTGTGTGTGTGTGTGTGAGAGAGAGAGAGAGAGAGAGAGAGAGAGAGAGAGAGAGAGAGAGAGAGAGACAGACAGACAGAGAGACAGAGAGACAGAGAGACAGAGAGACAGAGAGAGACAGAGACAGAGAGACAGAGACAGAGACAGAGACAGAGACAGAGACAGATAGACAGAGAGATGTGAATGAAGTATAAAATTCTTCACCCAGGCCAAGCTGCTCATCTGATGACTTTATAATAACACAGTCCAGTTGAAGCTGTTTATTCCACTTCTGTATTAAAGTTCACACATTTCTGTGATACCTGTTAGATGATTGTAACCTGTTCTCACTTGCTCAAGTAAACTCTGCCAGGCATTTGTCTACTTCCAATTTCTCATTAGCACACGTTCTGTTGGGTTTTCATTAACCCTGGTGTATTTTCATTTCAATCGTATTCAATTTCTGTGACCACACAGTTGTGGCTTGACACTTTATCTTTGGATATCTCGCTTGTCTCTAAGTATTTATTGAAGCTTTGTAAAAAAAAAAAAGGGGGGGGAGGAAGGTCATATTCATTTTATATTGTTATTCTAACAAATTACCACAAATTCAGTGGCTTATAAGTATACAAAACACCCTTGCCCTGGACAGCAGGTCCTCAGACTTCAGGACTTAAAAGGCTTTTAAGGACTTATAAGGTGTTTTCTTGGGATGGAAAATTTTTGCTCATTATGTCCACCTCATCCTACCTACACTGGCCATATCCAGCTGCCTCTAAAGATGCACTGTGCCCCAGCTTCCCAGGACACTGGTAGCATTGACACCAATTCCTCACCTCTGAGTTCTCCCAGGCCTTCTGGAATTTGCCAGGAATGCAGATCCATTGCTCTGGTGGTGTGCACCCTTTCTTTTCTTTCTTTCTTTCTTTTTTTTTTCCTCTTATCTGTTCCTTTTTCATCTTGGGAAACCTCTAGTATGGGCAAGAATAACCCCCACAGCCCCTATTGCCTCTCCTTTATGTGTGACAGATTTTGAAAACCACAAACTTTCCCCCTCCCAGTCTACTCCAGTATGGGTTGAGACGCAAACACGTGAAGACTCACCAGTCATCCTTCCTCTCCTGTCAGATCCTACTTTAGAGGGGAAAGACATGGGTCAGGCCATTTGCTGGACATCAGAACAAGAAAATCCCTAAATGTCACTGGGCTTTTATGACTTTTTGACTGCCTAGGAGATTTAATTCCCACCCCCACCCCACCCTCCCACACCAAGGTCTTAATATCCTCTGATCAAGTTGACTGTGTTTTCATGCCCCAGGCTTACAACTATAAAATTACTGTGTTCTGATTAATATCTCAAGGTGAAGTTCATACTCTAAATTAAATGTCATTTAGTTGTACGTGGAAGGATGGCATCGGGCCAACAGAAAGGTTCTCATTAACTTCCAAGATGCTTCTAGAAGACCCAGATGAAATTTCAAGTATCTAATTATATTTGAGACCTGCTTGGCTATCGCCACAGAATATTCAAAGCCTAAGTCGCCAGCTTAGCGTGATTCCAGATGCAAGTCCATAAAAGTGAAATCACTCTCAATTTTATGACTTCCCATGATTTATTAAGCAAATCTCTTGGATTTTACTTTCCATATCAGACTATTGGAACATATTCTGCTCCGTGCATTCTTCTTCAAGCGTGACCTTTCTGCATGGGTCCCAGTGAGTGGTGGAGTCTCGGTCCACTTTTCTTGCATTTGGTCATCACGTTGTGAGACCTGCCTCGGCCAAACCAGTACAGGGGGAAGGACACTAACTTCTGAAACGAAGAAGGTGCAGCAAACCTCTGTCTAGCTCTTAGAACGTGTGCTCCTGGTGGCAGGTTATCACACAGTGGGAAGTCCTGGGCCATGTGAAGACACCAGTTGTAAGTGTAGCGTTCTGGCTGCTAGTCAGCAGCAAGCACCAGGCACAAAAGTAAGGAAGGCTTTAAAGCGATGCTTACTGCCATCTGGCTACAGATAGCTTCAGTAGAGGCCCAAGTAGGAATCTTCTCACTGAGCCTACCACATGCCCAGAACTGCACTGCACTGGCTGATAGTTCTTTTTCTTTCCCAACAGTAAGGATTGGAACCTCACACACGCTAGGCAGGCACTCTCCTCCTGAGATGCACACCAAGTTAAAAGATGGTTCCTATGCCATTATATTTGGAGAGCTACTTTTGGAGAAGAAGACATGGGAAATTGGAGCAGCACATTGGCCTAGAGACAGACTCAACACTGAATTAGAAGGTGTAAAGCTTGCTGGAGTCCCTGCTCGTAATTTTTGTTGATGCCGATTTTCCCACCTGCCTCTTTATCTTGCCAGGGCATCTTCACACATGCATCGTGCCACGTGCATCTCCACAAGATCTTCCCTTCAAATTAGCTATCCACAATAATGTCTCTCACCAAGGCACCAAAAAAAAAAAGGAAGCTGTGGACTTTCTAGAAGGATGCACATTTCTCTGTTTTGTAGCAGGCAGCACATGATTCATCCCTGGACTAATTATATGTCTGTGAGGCTAGAAAACCCACAGAATGGGTAACAAGGGTTATTCTGGACTAGCTTCAAAGCAAAGGAATCTGGTGAGCACTCAGGATTATGCTTATTTGGAATCCAGGCTGCTTCTAGATCTGTTCCCTCAATGTTGCACCATCCAAAACACATGAGCTTAAACAACAGCTATTCAATACGCCTCACTGTTACGTGGGTCAACAGTTTATATGGTGCTCAGCTCTTCTGGGCTGCTCTTCTGGTCTCATGTGGAATGTATCATGTGTCACCGTTCAGGCCAGCTGCAGATCGTCTAGCAAATGACTAGGGTGGTGTGGATGACAAAGCCAACATCCTCTTAAACTTCATCAGGTTAGCTTGGCCTTGATCATGTGGCAATGTCATAGTTCCTAGAGAAAGAAGAGAGCGCCAGCCCTCCTTGTGACCTAGGGTTGGAAGAGGTGCACTGTCCCCCTTCTGTTGTGTTATACTTGCTAAAAAGAAACTATATTCCTAACCGTGATGGAAAAGAGAATGTAATATATATATATATTGAAACAGGGTTTCTCTCTATAGTCCTGGCTGTCCAGGAACTTGCTCTGTAGACTGGCCTGGTCTCAAACTCAGAGATTCCAGGACTAAAGGCATGCACCATTGGCTAGATCTGAGTAGGGGTTCGATGTTTACTACTTGTAATGTCCTTGGTTAGTACAGTAGTTCGAACAGACTCCGCAGGGCCCTGATCCACCAAGTACGATGTTCTTCTTGTAGGTTTCTAAGATCCTCTGGATCTTTCTATTTCCCCATCTCCTATATTTCTCTTACCAAGAGTCCCAGTGTGATGTCCCCACATTTATCCCAATCTCCTGGTAAGTGAAGATTTTCATGGGACATGCCTTTTGGACTAGTGGCCAAGTATAAGTGAGTTTATACTATGTGATTCTTTCTGTGTCTGGGTTAACTCACTCAGCATGATCGTTTCTAGTGCCATCCACTTGTCCACAAATTTCAGAATTTCCTTGTTTTTTTATAGCTGAGTAGTATCCCATAGTGTAAAGGTACCATAGTTTCTTATCCATTCTTCAACTGAGGGACATTTAGGCTGTTCCCAGATTCTGGCTATTATGAATAAGGCTGCTATGAACACGATTGAGCATATGTCCCTGTTGCAAACACATTGTGTTCTTATCACCTGTGTATGAGCTTCAGGAGGGCAGAGACTATGTGTCTCCCATGCCAAGAACAGTGGCTGGCACACAATAGGTGCCTAATTATGTTTCTTATTGTTTTTTTAACCTTGTAGAATGCTTATCATTCTTTAAATTGTTTACTAAGGAGAAGTTCCCAGACAGCTGTTGTCTTATTCAAAAAGAATATGTATTTTAGAAGATGCGCCGACATATATATTTATAACTCTGTACCTTGTTGGTGAAATGTTCCCTTTATTTATGTCTGATGTTCTCCTTTATCCCTCCTGGCTAATTCTGGGGTTGAGTTCTACTTTATTAGAAACCAGAGTATCTGTGCCCACTTTAAGCACCTTCTTGCCAGATACGTTGGTTTCTTTCCTTTGGTTTGTAGCCTGGGGTGCCTTTACCAGTGGGCTTCACTGAAGATGACAGATGCTGTGTCATGCTTTCCAAGGTAGTCATCTAGTCAACATCGCTAGGGAGGTGAGTTGAGTTCGCTGGCGTTTAAGGTTACTATTGAGATGGACTTCTTCTTCCTGTAATTTTATTGGCTGCTTTTCTGGTTGTCTGTATTATTTCCTCCTACTTTATTAATATCATTAGTTCGCTGGTTTACTGTGTCAGACATGATTCTAATTTTCATTTTTCACCCGTTCGTCTCATGATTTTATTTCTTCTTGTGCTACCATGATTGAGCTTGAGTTTGTCTTTCTCTCTCCTCTGTTTATATTTCCTTAAGTATTTTCTATAGGGCCAGGTTAGTGCCTATAGACTGCTTCGGTTTCTGCTTGCCTTGAAATATCCCTAAGACTAAACATCATGATTATCTAACCATCCAATCAATACCTGATTTCAATAGATAGCTCTTAAAATAAGAAATGTAAATGTCCAATAAATAATTGTAAAGATATTCAACGTCCTTAACTATCAGGAAAAAATGCACTTCCAATCTACATTGAGAGTCTATTTCACACCAGTCAGCTTGACTGTCATTAGGAAGATCAATGACAATGAGGGCTTGTGAGGCTGGGCAGAGGAAGAAACCATTACACACCACTGATAGGAATATAAACTAGGTTAGCCAGCATGGAAATCAATAGAGAATTCCCTCAAAAAGCTAAAAGTAGAATTACCATACGACCCAGTTATGTTACTTCTGGGTATGCACCTGAAGATCTGTAAGTCACCATAGCATAGAGATATTCTTACTAGAAAATTCTGGGATCCCTATCTAGTATGTCACATGATACTGGGGAAACTGAGGTCCTCTTCAGAGTTCTTAGTCTCATTAACAAATGAATTTGAGGATTGACACAGAAGAAAGCTCAAAGACATTTTTTTACTACCGTTTGAAAGAATAAAACCCATGGCAAGCAAGCTGGACATCTCGGCAGCTGCCCAGATGAGGAAGATCGAGAAGAGGAACAAAAGAAATCTCTGGAGATAGAGTGACAAAGCCCAAAGTGCCAGGGAGGGTTTGCCCAGCTTAGTTATCCTTACACACCTGAGAGACAAGCATAGAAAAGAAGAGGAGAAAGTTACACCTTTCTGACTGAGGACTCCAGAAGGCAGACCCACCAGAGCTTCATGGTGGGGTGGTCCCTTAGCAATTATGCTAAAGGAACAGTACATTCTATCACAAAAGGGACAATTGTTCCTCTACAACTAAAGGGACAAATAAAAAGAGAAATCTTTGCAGCATGGATTAAGGTGAGTCAGCCTTCCTGAGACCAGGTGATTAGCAGATCCAACTGAACTACGTCATTTATTCAAATATATATATATATATATATATATATATATATATATATATATATGTCACATTTTCACATTAAATAACACTATAATAGGGTGACTTGATATAATTTTAAGCAGAAGGACAAAGAGAAAAGTTTTGAGTTACAGAACCTCTCCCCTGACAATTTAAAAATAAAAATAAAAATAAAAAGTCATTTTTATCTAAGTGGGTCAGTTGGACAAATATATCCAGTGAGTAATCATGTCTAATTGCTGGTCAATGAAATTAAGGTGACTATCACACTCACTGCCTCAAAGGAATAACACATGGTGTGCTTTTTGAAATGCACAACTGCTTCTTCCTACTTCAATACACAGAAAGCTGATAGAATAACCAGTTAAGAGAACACTGGTGAGTCTCCACTCAGAGGTAGATTTCTTTTTCTTTCTTTCTTTTTCCTTCTTTTAAAAGGGCCTTCACAGAGCCCTAACCTTTAGTGTTATTGTAACAATACTTGCCTGTACATATTTACTGCTGAACTACTCAAAATAGGTAAGATATGTAATCGCCTTAGATATCAATCTATAGGTGAAGGGGTAAAGAAAACGTAGTCCCCAGAGTGGGATTCACTCAGCCATAGAGGAAAATAAAGACATGGTGCTGGCAGCAAATGCACAGAACCGGAGGTCATCATGTTTAAAATAATAATAATAATGAAAATAGTAATAATATGCACTTTCTAAAATTGTTGCACTTGGAGGAAGGATAGCAGGTTACCAAGAAGAGACTTGATACCCTATGAGCATATACAGGGGAAGGTAATCCCCCTCAGGAACAGTCATAGGGGAGGGGAATAAGGGGAAAATGGGAGGGAGGGAAGAATGGGAGGATACAAGGGATGGGATAACCATTGAGATGTAACAAGAATAAATTAATAAAAAATTTTAAAAAAAGAAACAACCAACTCAGACGAACGCTCTATGTTTTCTCATATGCAGACTATAAATCTAAATGTGTGTTTATGTGTTCGTATGTGTGTGTGTGTGTGTGTGTGTGTGTGTGTGTGTGTGTGTATGAGGGGAATGAGAGTAGAAATGGAATTATAAAGAGAAAGGATCTTAAGGAAGCAAGGAAAAGAGAGTGTAATGGACAGATCTACATGATAACTGAAGGTAGAACCATCTTGTGGGAGAAAGGAGGATGTAAGAGAAGGAAAAGGGGTAGGGGAAGTAAATGGGGGAATTATAATTATATATACACATACATATATGTGTATGTGTATATATACACATACATATATGTATGTATATATGTGCATATATACATACACACATATATTCTATCCTGTAATCTGTTAACGTGTATGCTGCTCCGATTTGGTTGCAGTTGCTGTGATAAACACTATGACTAAGAGCAACTTGGGAAGGAAAGGGTTTACTTTAGATTACAGGTTACAGTCAGCCCATCACCAAGGGAAGCCAAGGCAGGAGCTTGAAGTAGAAACCAACAGAGAGACGCTGCTTACTGGCTTGCTCCCAGCTTTCATGCTCGGCCAGCTTTCGTATATAACCCAGGCCCATTTGCAAAGGGATGACACCACCCAAACTGGACTGGGCATTCCTACATCAACAATCCAAAAAGAAAATAATAATGCTGCAGATGTTCCACAGACCAATCTGATAGGTGTTTGCTCTACTGAGGTGCCTTCCACTTGGGTAACTCTACTTTGTGTCAAGTTGACAATAAAAACTAACATATATATGCTAACAAAAATTTAATTAAAAAAAAAACTAAAATGTTGCATGTGATGGTACACACCTTGAATTCCAGCACTCTGGAGGCAGGGACAGGAAAATGCCTGTGAGATAGCGGCCAGTCTAGTATATATAGTGAGTTCCAGGATAGCCAGAGTTACATAGGAGACCCTACCTCTAAAAACCAAACAGAAAAGAACAATCTCCATCAAGATACCTAATTATGGTCCTATAGGCATCCACTCTAAAGCCAAAATGTGAAACCCAAGGCAACAGGCTGATATGCCTGTCCAAGACAATGGTCTAAGCTCCTGGCCTGTTATAGTAATTTAAGGCCCTGAGTTATCATGTCCTACAGTCACTAAAGAATCGTCTTCGCCCATGCCCATAGCACACCACTGCAGTTCAGCCCTACACCTTTCAGACACCTTAACAGCTCTGGGGGAGGCTCCAGGATTGCCCTCAGTGAACACTTTGTGCCTCCCTGATGAGCTAATGAGCTGAGCCTAGATGTCAGCTTGCAATGTCATTCACAATCTAACCAGAGGACACTCAGTGTGTTGTGACTTGGGACTTCACATTTAATAGCACCTGTCAGAGCTACCCTGAGCCATCCGAGCAGAGTTCAGCCCAGAGTCAGCAGCCTCCGATGCCCGCCTCCCTGTGCTTCCATTTTGGATTGTAGAAGAAACAGCAGGGCAGTTTGTCGACAGTTTTTGCTCTGCTAAACTGAAAAGCTTGTACTTTACCTAATGTTCTACTCCCCAAAACTAGAGGTTTTGGAGATTTGTATAATAATCCCTTGATTATACAGCATTTCTTTGCAATATAATTGTTTTTGCAAAGGGAGCTTTCCTTGTTCATTATTTTTGACCAACCGATCAGAAATGGATTCTCACCAAAATCCTTTTGGGCCATTTCTGTGTGATTCTTTTTCTCTCTTGTGTTATATGCATATGTAGTCTGATTTGACATGAAACTGACCTGCTTTTGTCCTTTCCCTAACCTCTCATGCTAGTTTCTTGACAGATGACTACTGATGTCGCATCTGTGGGTCGTACTGATGCTTCCCTATCTCTGGCGTGCCTGCTTTCTTTTCCCACTGGCTTTTGAGTTAGCTCTTTCTGATGGGTGACAGTGTTGCTAAAAAAATATATGTAGTTCAGGTATCTTTATCAGCCCTCAAAACCAATAGAATGTCACTCAAGTCGGCTGTAGTTTATGCTATGGGATGTTTTGCACCACGATGTCCCGCATTTGAAAGAGCTAGCCTTTGATGAGAACACAGAATCCAGAGCTCATCAGTGTCCCAGCTTGCCCTGTGTTGACCCATGACTTTAATGAAGACCTGTTGAGACATCTGGGTTTGATTCTGCTTCTGTTTCTGTTTAGGGTCAAAGGGCACCTTTTTTTTTTTTTTTGCTTTGGTTCTATAGATTCAGCTCTTCAGCAGTGGCATGTAAGGTCTGCAGGGCTTGGACAGGGATTCATTGGAAAATGCAGCAAAGTGCAAAAGTAAGCGTGACCCCATTTCAATCAGGAAAGCAGCGCGAGCTCTTTACAAAATCCCAGGCACCGGCTGGAGATGGATTGATTGGCCTGCTGTGGCCATTACCAACAGAAACAGGCCATTTCTCCGAGGCCCCTGGAACAAATGCTAGGGGCTGCCTGTGCATGCCACTGGGGGAATTACATTTAGATAGCGCAATCCAGTTCAGGGCTCTGGATACTTATGTACTTGACTTGAGGCCCTGCTGGCATACTGAACTCTGACCCTTTCCCATCTCTGCTTTCTTCTTTACATCTAAAGTGGGAATTGTCTGAGAATCTTTTTTGGATGATCCCAGACTGCAAGGACCCCTAAAAGAGCTCTCACACCCATGTTCTTTTCTCTTTCCACTTTTGCTGAAACCTCCATGTTTCCCATGGAAATGTATGTAGTTGCCTAGTAGGCAAGACTGACCAACCACCTTTGGCCTGCTACCAGGGTAGCTCTGCAAGGTCTAGTCACACCCAGCACTTCCTCACAAAATATAGAATCTCCATCATGAGCCAGCTATGGTAACACATGCCCATAATTCCAGAAGCATTTGGAAGCAGAGGCAAGAGGATGTCTGTGAGCTCAAGGCCAACTTTGGCCATACAGTATGTTCCAGACCACCCTAGAATACATAGTGAGATCCTATCTTTTAAAACCATATTAACTCATTATGAAATTACCACCATATACTCAGGATAACATTCAGAGCATCCACTAAAAACCTAATGATCCCCCCCCCATTTAATTTTGTTCCATCTATTTTCTTGAGGCTTTACATTAATAATATCAGTGGGGGCCTCACATAGGCTGAGAGCCCAACAGAACATACCACATCAAGTTGAACTGAAAACCAACCCTCACTCGTGAAATATTTTTGATCCACCCTAGCCCCGATAGTCTAGGCATCTATGGAACAAATATGTTGAAATATTTGAGATCGGAATTCTGAATATTGGTTTCCTTTTTCCCAGTAGTGAGTTGAGAGAATGTAATGAAATTACCAGTCGTCAGACTTTTGTGCAAAGCAGCTTTTTCTTTCTGCTATATTCCTTGTTAGTCTCCAGTTCCACAATCAAAACAAATTCTGCCATCTACCCTTCAAATCATCTTTGAGCAACCACTCTGTGCTAGGTCTTTGCAAGGACCTGAAGCAGCTTGCTGTGTAATGGAGGTAGAAATCTCCATAATTGTTAGGGCCACCCTAGAGGTTACATTGGGGTCACAAACTCTAGGCAAGCTTTTTGAAACGGACAGCAAAGTAACGTTCATGGACCAACAAAAGGCAGCAGTGTGTTGACTCGGACCCAAGGATGAAGGTTCTTTGGGTCTAAAGCCTGCTCCGTTCCTAGTCTTTGCTTTGTAGTTTGGTAGTAGAGAGAAAGCAGGAAGCTGCTGGCACCAGCCATTTCTTACAGGGTATTCTGTATTCGCCAACCTTGGAGGATCACTGTGCCTTGCCCGTATCACATGAATGGAGCTAGGCTTCCCCTGAAAATAGGGATTGTACTAAGGAATGCTGAGCACAGGAGAAATAGTCTTCCCCAGGGAAGAGCATACCAAGCGGCTATCCAATACCAAATGGTCAGTCCTGAAAACATACAGACATGTAGCATTATATAGACTAAAGGGGTTGCACTGTATATTTAGGGGCAGGGATGGTGGTTGTGTAGGTCTAATTAATGGTGCAGGATTAGTCTCAAGAACTGAGTGATGGATGAGAGGGAGTTGATTGCTGAAGAAGAACCCACTTGATTTCATAATGAAATCCAGACACTGAGAAGGAATGATGAAGCTTTATAAACAAAATTAGAATAAAAAAAAGCAAAAGCACTAGAGCATATACAATCATTTTTTAGCATAAAGCACAGTTATGTGGACAAACTTTTGCCTAAAGGACAGGCTCAGTGAGACAGGACAGAATGCATGCTGACAAAATGTGTGGAAGAATTCTATACATAAGCCAGCTTCGGGAGCTGCACCTTCCATGTGTTTGCTATGGAATAACAAACTCTGTTCACTGTGTTGGTTTAAGCATAGCACTAACCTCCCTTGGGTTCATCTTTACCTTGGGAGGAGGTCGTGGTCCAACCCTCTGTTTCCTTTCTAACTCAATTATAATCCAGTCTCTCAAGAGACGAAAAGTGAAAAACACACCCACAGTAACATTCATGACATTTGCTCCTCGCAGAGCCAGTTTTCAAAACTCTACCAAGTGAGTAAGTAACATCTGAAGATCTCTGTAAATGCCGTGACTGTAGAGCTCAGAGGAAGGTGCCTCTAGTTGACAATGGGGCACAGAAGTTCAGTTTACATTCTAAAGTGGAATCGAGTTAAACCTTGTAAAAATCCCATTGGATTGATTTTCTTTTGGGGTTTGGCTTAAAAAAAATTAAAGAGGAGAACTGTTAACTAAAAAACAGTGACGTCGCGTTTAGAAATCTGAGCTGTGATGCTGTTGGCATTAATGCCTCATGGCCAGATGTCAGTGGTTTCCCACAATTCACTATTTATTTACGAGTCCCAGATTCGGCCACTGACTTGATCGTGTTGAGGCAAGAACTGGACTTTATCCTTTTGCTTTCAAACACTTGCTTCATTTGGATCTTTCAAGCTCTCCATAAATCGCCAAGTTGGATTCAACCAAAAGACTATATGTGCCTAAATTATCCTCACCAGGCCCATTGGCCAGATCACATGATAGTCCTGGCTGCGAATTTTCACAACATTCTAAATACGTCTCTTACGTTAGACCTACACAATTTGTGTATGTTTGTAATTACCTGGTTTTGTGTGTCTGTCTATCTTCCATCTGATATGCTTTGGCGTTGATACCCTGTCTAATTTATCTTCTTGTCTAGAATGGCCAGGCTATGAATCAGTGTAGATGGTCCTGCTGGTGACTGAATCAATGCTGTCCACATCTCTGTGTCTACAATTTACTTGGCTCGGGGTCCAGCTCATGACTTTGAAATGTATCCCTGACATAATTATAGCAGAGGTCCAGGGACAGAGCAGCTGAGGTCATATTTTCTGTGACTTGCCATATACTGGGCATTATGAGACAACTGTCTATGTCTTTCCAAATTCATATGTGAAAACCTTTACCCAATATAACTATGTTTGAGAATCATGTCTGTAGGTAGGCTCTAAAAATTAGATAAGGTCACAAGACTGAAGCCTTAATTTCATAGGGATGGTTCCCTGAAAAGAGGAAAAGGCAGCAGTGATCTCTTAGGACCAAGTTCCACCAGGAGATAAATTATCTGATACCTTGTTGGACCTTCCAGCCTCCAGAGTATGAGAAAATTTACCTCTGATGTTTAAACCACCCGGCTGGCATCTTGTTTTAGCTTCTGGAGCTGACTAATGCTCTAAGCAATTTCATTTGCTCAGCGCACATGCAGACAGGCTTCTACACAGCCTGTCCAGCGGGCTTTGATGATCGAAGCACTCTTGTGTCACATCCGAACAGGATAATTACCTATCAGAAAGCATCTATTCTAGCATTAATGAACAATGATCTTTCATTTCACCATTGGCAGCCAGGGACCAGCAATTAACCCAGCTTCCCACCTTTTGAATCTGAAGGCTCCGGTAAAGTTTGCAACGAGAGCCCCCTCATTGCCTTGTTCCCTTCCTGTAGCACAAGATAAAAAAACACGTAAGAGGTGGCCCTCCTGGGTTCAGACCCCGCTGAGACATACACATGGCAAGCTTGCAAATGGAGATCTCCTGTCCTGCCTGCCCAAGGTGCCTTGTTCAGTAAATGTTCAGGAGCCCTTGCTCAGGACATATTGAGTTGAATATAAACATTAGAACCTACTGAAGCCGCAAGCACCGCAGGTGAGGAAGAGTGTAGGAAGCCTACCGTTAGCTCAGACCTTCTTGGTAATGACATCCATGCAAAGACAGGCTTGGTGGGGCTAGAATTTGGATCCCAAATTCTGACTGCCATGGCTTAAGAATGCCAAGCCTACTGTGGCCTACATCCTGTGGAAGGACACTGAAGTGAGACATGCCAGGTAGCTGGAGGTGACTGGCCCAATAGGGGATTTGAAAGATTATGTTGCCCCTTTCTAAAGAAAGTGGTGACAATCTTAGGTCAGAAGGGGGGAAAGGTGTTACCTTTGCAAAGAAAGTTAGACTTACCCAACACAGATGAAAAGAACACATGTGCATTATTCTAACAGGAAAGGGATGGCACCCTGAGGAAGGCTCCTGTGGGCTGCCTTGGTGAGCCACTGTGCCATTGGATGCTCTTTGAGTGGGAGGTTTCTGTTCATTTGCAAATGTGATGACCTTTTCAGCTTTTTGTACCAGGAACAGAAGCACCTTAGGAAGCCCTGGTTGGACGCCTTCTCCTTAGAGAGCATCAAATGAGGTTAATCCATTTATTGATGGAGGGTCTTGGGGTAGGGAAAGAAGGAGGTTGGATAAGAAGGGACCATGTTGTGTGGCCATGACCAATGATAGAGAGAAAAATGTTTGCATTTGTATCTTTCCTCCAACATTTTCTCCAGACACAACAAGCATAAGGCTCAGAGAACATGCATCCCTTTGTAGGAAGCTACGGGGTTCCTGTGTCCTCTTGACCTGAGGGAGCAGGCACAGAAGCAATGAATGCATTTGTAACTACACACCTAGCGATTGGACATTTGACTTGAACTTAGGGATTGAATTCAACAGAAACTTTGATAAAGAAGAAATGTACTGTGATCCAGCCGCCACCTTGTAGAGTTAGCGAAGCCGAAGATGATTCCAGAATGGTTTGATGTAGCTGAAGTGGCCTCACAGAGTGGCTTTTATTCGCATGACACTGGACAGCTGTGATCAAAGTGGAGAAAGGATTCCCTTCACAAAAACCTCCAACCTTTTCTCCAGCCAAGAAAAATCGAATTCAAGGGAACTGGTGCTGGATTTGTGCCTCAGTTTCCAGGGCAGGAGAAGGAACTATAATGAACTGAGTGACCTCCTGGGACTAGATACCGTATCAGTGCTCTGCCCTGTGCCCTGTTGACCACGCGTCCCAGTGTTCTGGACACAGCCTTCAGCATGAAGGTACTGGTCACAGAGCAGCCCAATGTGTGAGCAGTAACAGTCCCCTGAGATCAGGGAAAATCCCCTGGCTGATTGGTTCCTATGTTATTTCACCGTAGTTGACGAAGTTGAAGTTGATTCAGAATGAAAAAGTGAAAAGAAAAAAAAAAACAGGCAAAAATAACAGTACCACCCAGGCACGGTAGTGCATACATTTAATCCCGGCACTTGAGAGGCAGAGGCAGATGGATTTCTGTGAGTTAGAGGCCAGGCTGGTCTACAGAGTGAGTTCAGTCAGGGTGGTTACACAGAGAAATGCTGTCTTGGAGAAAACAAACAGTACCATGCCGGCTGTGCTCACAACAACTGGATCCCTTGAAGTGAGAAATCTTCCCTCTCCTCATTGAATCTGAGAATGATTTCCTCTGCGTCGACCAGCTCCCGGCCTTAGAACAAGGACTGGATTTCACTCCCAAACCTTTCATTCCATGTCCACTTTCATGAGACATAAGCTATGAATTCAAACGCACAGACCTTGTGCCAGCCTTAAATACCAACAGAGTTAAGAGAGACCATAAAGGGGAAGAAGAGGTGTCTCCGTGGTTAAGGACACTTGCTGCACTTCTCGAGGATCTGAGTTCAGATTCCAGCACCCACATCAGATGACTAACAACCACCTGTAACTCCTGCTACAGGGGACCAGAGGCCTGGTCTTCTGCTGGTCTCTTCAGGGACCTAAATTCACACGTACACACACACACACACACACACACACACACACACACACACACACACACACACAGGCACACACACACACTCACACATGCAGGCACACATGTATGCGCACATAAAAATAAACCTTATTTAGTACCATGTATGTGTAGAGCCCATTAAACATGTAAGTCCTACTAAGGCATTGGAAATGATGGACCACACAGGGAATCCTTTAGAGTAACTTTATGTTTGGGCATCAGAGTTCAAACTCCCTCTACTTGGTCTCATTCTTTAGACCCTTGTCAACCCTATTCCTAAAGGAATAGCTTCCAAAGCTGAACTGGATTTTCTTGAGTGCGCTCTTGAGAAAGGCAACTGAAGGATGACTAGGCGGGTCTGAGTGTCAGGCCCTACCCAGGATGAGTATCATTCCCTAGAGGCCATCACTGGTAGTTTCTGCTTGCTAAGAGCCTGGTAATGCTAGTGTTTGTTAGGATAGATGTGCACCACAGCCAGGACACGGAAGAGCAACTGCTGGCAATAAGCACATAAAAACACCAGACCGAGAGTGTTTGAGTGGCTGGTGCACTCCTGGCTTGAGGGTTCTGATCTCCCTGCGTGTAGATGTGAAGACTGACAAATCTGTTGTTCTCTCCCACCATCCCCTTGCTTCATAGTGTGATGCTTGAACTGAGAACTGAGTGGCAAAAGCGGCCAGCGAATATGGGCAAAAGCGTCCCAGAAAGAGGAAATAGTTACTTCACAGGTACTGGGCAGCTGCAAGATTTTAGCACACTGAAAAATCAGCAACAAATAAAGAAAATTTTAGAAAAATCGGTATATTTGGATTTTAATGACTGAGATAGTAAGTGAAAAAAAACAAAAAAACAAAAAAACAAAACCAGAGCAGTGGTCAGAGGTCAGAACAGTGACTGTCACCTCCCACTGCACACCCAAAATGCATCTACAGAAATCCACATGCACTTAGCCTGAGAAGGGACCCACATATTAATGGCTTGGGTTTTGTTGTTGTTGCTACTTTTCTCTCATTGTTATTTTAAGTTCGCCAGGTGACGCTAATTACAGACTAAAAATCACTGATGCAGAGTCCTATCAGCTAGGTAAGAACTTTGGGTTTTATTTTTAAGAATAATAGAAAACTGGCTGAGTGTGGTAACTCTACCCCTGTAATTCCAGTGCCTGGAAGGTAGAGACAGGAGATTCAGAAGTTCAAGGTCAACCTCAGCTTCATAGCAAGTCCAAGGCCAGCTTAGGCTACATGCGACTCTAGGGGGTGGAAGGGACAAAACCGAAAAGAACACTGGGAAAGCACAAAGAATTTCTAAATAGGTTGTGTGGGTTGACCATGTCTGTGATGAAAATGACTCACAGGATGGCCTGAAAGGCCAAGGGAGGCAAGGATGAGGGATGCTACATGCTAGCCATGGCAAACATTCATGAAATCTTCATCTGGTGGAGACAAGTGTAAAGATATGTGAAACAGTGTGGAACTGCAGTCCTCCATCTACGGTGTTTACTTGCAGATGGGTTGGATTTTAGAATATGGAAAAAGATGCAAGACTAGTGGAGTTTTGATTGGAGTAACTCTGTATATTGTGACATCTATGGAAACCGAGGCTCTTAAGAAGTATTTTTGTATGAGGAAGAGGAAATTTAAAAAAAAAATCTGTTTCAGCTGTGTGTGGTGATGTACACCTGTAATCCCAGCAATCAGAGAGACAGAGGCAAGTGCAGCTCTCTGAGTTCGAGGCCAGCCTAGTCTACAAAGAGAGTCCAGGACAGCCAAGGCTACACAGAGAAACCCTGTCTCAAAAAAAAAAAATTCTGTTTCTTGCATGTTATGTTTGAGATGCACATGTGATTGTAATGGGCAGTGATGAAGGTTTTCCTTGGGACTGTAGAGTTCCTTCCCTGGCACAAACAGAGACTTAAACAATCAGTAAAAGACAGAGGGCCAAGCTGCTGGAAACTGGAAAGTAACAGGTTGGTAGCCTTGGGTGAAGCCTAAGACTGGAAGTCTGTTAAGTTGACACTGGCTTAAGCACTTCCTGAATAAATTAACAGGGCCTCTGGTTTCTCCCCTGTCTTCTATTGGTCCTGTTTAGATACATGCCCCTGTGACTTCCTGCCTTTTCTCCTTGCAGTGTCTTCTGGAACAGAAAGCTGTCCTCCCAGAAGGGACATCTTAGTTTTCTTTGTCTACATATGTCCCTCTACCTCTGCTTCAAAGATTTCCAACTTTTTTGTTTGGTCAATACATTCACTTGAGGAATTTAGGAAAGAGTTTAAGATGATGTGGAGGACTTCTGACTTCCTGCAATAGGTCTTCAGCATTTCAAGCCATGGACTGGGATTTCCTTAAGAGCCAAAGTAAACTCACTCTTTGGGGGAGGGGCCTTGTCATCCCCTAGTTCCATGGTCCTCAGCTTTCCTACTGAGCTGCGACCTGTTAATACAGTTTCTCACGTTGTGGTTATTTTGCTACTTTATAATTGTAATTTTGGTACTGTTCTGTATAGTAATGTAAGTGCGACAAAGGGGTTGTGAGATCTCAGACCTACAGGTGCTTTTGAATGAGTTAAAATTAAGAATGGTGACTCTCCATGCAGAACATCCTAGTATCAAAATATCTGTCTTAAATTAAAAAAAAAAAACTGAAACAGAATGAAATTGAACAGTTTGTCATATATAAACTCTAGTCAATTTAATTTCCTTTTAGGAAAGGAGTGAAGTAGAGACATCTGTGAGGTACAGGAAGGGGTCAAGGGCAAGGAAAAAGACTTCAGCAATGACCTCTAGGGGTCTGTTTAATGTTGTGATGGTCAAAGGTAAATCTACCAGACAAGTCATTAGAATCAATTCCTGCCCCACCTCTCTTCCCAGGCTGCCCCCTGCCCCCCAAGCAGGAAAATCTCAGGCACTAGTTCTGCCTAATATTAATATTATCTATTAATATCCAATATTGATAATATTGGAAATTGCAGAGAAGTACCTCTAATAATGAAAATTATCCCTATTAGAGAAGTAATGGCTGAAAAAATGGGAAAAGCAGGGCCTGCCAGTAGATGATGCAGAGGAGATGAAATCGTCCATGAACATGGCCCGGGAGAAGTCTGTGCCCTGCAGCAGGTCAGCTCTCCCACTTTATTTAACAGGAAGATTTGACAGAACTGGGATGCTGTCTATGGTACTATGCTCCATGGTTTATGAACATCTTCCGAATTCTGAATCAGGAGCCACTTAGGGCCCTGTGGGCATTGAGAAAGCAGATAACAATCCTGGCTCAGGAATCAACAACCCTTCCTCCACGTCCTGTACTCCAGTCGTTTTATTTTTTTCAAAACTTCAGGTGGACATAATTAACTTGCTAGATTGTTAAAAATATTTTTGATGCTAAATCACCATGAGATTTTTGAGGTACAGCTTGAGTGACACAGCGATTATAAAACTTCTATTTGTGTCTCTTTAGCTACAAGAAGAGCATAAGTGAGAATAAGTTTGATTTATTTTAGCACTTGGTCCTATTCACACACAAATATATGAAGCAATCATGGGAAAGCTGCCACTTACCTCATTAAGAATAATTTTGAATGAAGTAATACTGATTCTTCAATTTTTTTGGTAATCCATTGTTTTGACCAACTTTGCATTTATAAGTATAATGATAGCTCAATCCAAATGATATGCTTAATACGTAGGCTGGCAGAATTATGCTTCCAAATATTTGTATTTACAAATGGTTTTGTCACAGAGATATGAAAGACTAATCAATAAGACATTTTAAGGTATGCAATTACATTTTTTGCTTGGCTTCAATTTTTTGAGTAAAGCAGAAATACAGTTTGAAGGGGGAAGTAAAGGCTACAAGACTCATGAAGATCTCATTTCTGTATTTTGTTTTCAATTAATGATACAATTAAATCACTATGACATCAATGGCCAGTCTTTAAAGCTCCAATAGGCTAGAGAGTAGGAACCAAATACACTAAATGTTATATTTTTTTCAACTGATGAAATACAAGATGGAATATTTTAAATGCCAGCTTTGAAGCATTTAAAGAAGCCGCTGGCTTTTTAGAATTATCTAATGGGAACATAATTAAGAAGTCTAGAAAATGTCCCTTAGAGCAAATAATGGGCACTCTTATTGGCCTTGCATTTCCTCTTCAGCGAAGGACACAAGTATGTATTTAAACTTATTTAAAGTTTTTTTGGGCCACTGAGCAATGGTAGGAGGCATCTACCAGCAATATATCCTCAGGAAATAATGTGAAAATGATCACTAGGACTTATGGGCACACGCTTAAATGTGTGTGTTGCATATATGTGGAAAATATATATAACACAGTTTCCTATTTTAGCCTCCTTAAAGTACACAGCTTGATACTATCAAGAGCCTTCACGCTGTTGGACATCTGCTGTCGGCATGTAAATAACATGTGTTTAAACTTACGCAAAGCCTCAAAAATTACAATTGATAAGTTTCATTTACTAATGGATATTTTTTTAGAGCAAGCTAGGCATAGAAAACCATTTTCTTGTGTTCTGTGTAACTCTTGAGAGCTTCGTTTCCTCTGTGCTGTCAAATAGATCCCATGCGAAAATATTCCTTGGCCTTCAAGTCTTAGAATTTGATTTTGAAAATGTTGTCAGAGATTGGGCTCTTTGTGTTATTTTTATAAACCTATAATAACCGTGTGTTACTTATCCAGTAAAATATAAAATGACAAGGTGAGTTTTGACACATTTTTCCATAGGAGGTGAGCCAGTTGTTCAGCTCACAGTGACTGAGGGTCAGTCTTTGACACACTGGAGACCTCATTTGGATTGTCACTGCTGTAAAGATATTTTTGTCCTAGAATGCCATCTGTTACTTTTACTTTAACTCACATATCTGGCATATCTGGGAACTTCAGTTTTTCAGTGACATACTCATCAAACACTGGTAAAGCACCAACCAGATGTGAGGTCACCACCATGCTGGCCCTGGGCTGCAGGCAAGAGGCACAACAACCACATCAGGAGCTATGGCCAACTTGCCAAAGTCTGATTCTCTCCAGTGGTGTGAGTGCAGATGGTAACTGAACCAAGGAGAGGAGTCGAAGGTAAGTTACAGAGCAGAGTGGCCTGGTGAGTCTCAGAAGACCAGTAGGAGTCAGATAAAGAAGAATGGGACTTGTAGACAGGGGGAGCATCCCTCCCTGCCACTAGCACTCCCTAGGCTCGGCCTGTTCTTGACTTGTGTTTGAGAAACTTGGACTTTAAGTTAGGTACCACTAAGAGCCCAGCAAGGAGTGGGTGGCAACTGCAGCCAGAGGTGTAGGGATGACGGGTGGTCAGAGAGCAGTGCTAAGAGACTTCAGAGAACAGAGACGTCTTTGGGGAAACTGAGCTCTGTCTGATGCTTTAGTGTCTCAGTGTCCCTAAAACTTTGTGACAGCAAAACTTGGGTGTTCATTTTTTCATGAGCACGGTGGGGGGTAGGGGTGGGGTGGGGTAAACAGAGCTTCTCTTGAAAGGTTGGAGCTACTCAGGGAAGAAGCACTTCACTCCCATGTCTGGGTGGCAGCAGCAGAGAAAGGACCCTGAACTTTAAATGTGTGCAACGTGGATGGGAGGCCATGGATGCCAGGCTGTGGATGCGAGGTCATGGATGCCAGGCCGTGGGTGAGAGGTCGTGTGGTTCTGCCAGGATGCTTGAGAGGGAGGGAGAAATAGTATTGGGAAGAAAAACACACTTGCCTTGTCCCCACCCCCATTTTTTTTTCTGTTACTTCTTGTCACTCTATTGCCACTTAAGGGTTGGAGGAAGAGAACAGAAGGGGAAAGATACAGGGTGGCTTCTGCTAAGTGTTTCACATTTCTTCCAGGTCCACCCCCTTCTTAGAACTCCTGTGCTGGGTGAGGGCTTGCCCTTGGAGCTTGGAAGGTGCCCTGGGCGGAGTGGCGACCTGACTCCCTTGTTTTTCTTTCTGTTCATGCCTTCCCTTCAGGTCTTTAGCGAAGGTGGGAAGCTTTCTGATACTCTGGCCCTCTAACACAGAGCTTGGCCTGTAGCTGTCCCTGAGTGCCTGATTAACTGGCTTGTCTCTCTTTGACGAGTTTTGCACCAAGTGCCTCAGCTGTATAATCATGACAAATGCTGGCACAGTGGGCAGCAGGTCCCGGGATTGCTCTGAGTGCTTGTTAATCTTCAAAAAAAAATGCTTCTAAAACCTGGCAAAGCGAGTGATACCATTAGCTCTTACTACATGAGTTGTCAGCCACGGAAAGGTTGAAAACTTGCCCATAATCCCAATTTTACAGCCAGCAGCAAAGGTAGGATTTGAAACAAGGCAAATTGGGTCTGTGTTCCTATGACAAGGCTATTTGAGGGGGGCACACATAACTTCATTTTGCAAAGAGGAGAGAGAGTCTCCGAGTTCAAGGGTGTAGCTGTTTAACCTGGGAGTTGGAATTAAACATAAAGTTTCCGTATTTGTGTTCATTATATCACAGAACAATCTGTACCTTCCCAGCACAGAAACAGTTAAGTATTTTCACTAAGAAAGAGGATAGGATTAGGGCATCCTTTATTCAAGGATGCAGGATGAGTAGGCCTGAGATCGAAGACAAGAGCAGGAGACAGAACCGTGGTAGAGTTTCGTTTATTCTTAGTGTCCTGTTCACAAGCCTTGGGGCAGGGTGGAGGCAGGCAGGGGGAGGCACGCCCCCCCTTGAGGGGAAGGGGAGATGGCCTGGTTGATTTATCTTAAGCCAAGCTAATATGTCCAGAATATGAATATCTTGAAGTAAGAAAGAAATACAGAAAACAACACTCCTCGTCATTCTAATATAGCAATTAATTTCTATTCATCTAGGATGTACAAATAAATATTCATACATAGGCTTGGACTTGCCTTGTTTATATTTGAATTTCTTCGGCTTAATATTATAACCCGATTCAATAAGTATTCTTCAACAGGGTGAATTTTAATAGCTGCATAGTAAGTAAACAAACTAATTTATTTCCCTCTGGCGCTTTCCTCGCTGGGTGTTTATCACTGTGTATATTTCAGATGACTTCTTCAGGCAAAAATATTCAGAAGCAGCATGGTCTTCATCTGTGTGACCAAAATGTCCTCAAGAAAATGGTTGAAATTGATTCCACGACCAAATCTATATTAGATATAAATTCTATCTCCCTGACCTCTGCCAATGGTATTATGCTCTCAAGATCTGCCACTTAGATGCAGGAGACTCTTTCTCCTCAGTCTTAAAATTGAAACTCATCGATTAACAAACGGGCTCACCCTTTTCTCAATCCCATCACTTATTTGTTTTTTTCTTTTAAAAAACTGCACATCCGTATCATTTGTCCCGTTTTCTCCACTTGGGGAATTTTTGTTAGTCCAGCCAATGTGTGTGAATTCTTCATGCTTAATTTGCTATGATGTTTTCCCCAATGGTTCACTTTTCTTTAATCTTTAAATGTTTTCTAACTTACAGAAAATTTAAAAATGTTATAAGTATTCTCAGCGGATCTCTCCTTTGCTTCTAACGCTTAAATATCTCAAAAATCAGAGTCATATTTTCCAATGTCTTCTGAGATTTATGGTTTCAATTATATGTTTACCATTGTAATCTATTTGCTATGTGTAGGTACCAGTGAATGATGTTGCTTTTATTTCAGCTAAGTAATTGTTCAAAATTGATATATGCCCCCCTTTTCCTTTAAAAATTATTATAATTCTTTTCTAATTATTTTGTTTAGTAAACGTCTACCTCACCATCATGATCTCAAGGATACTGCACTGTGTACTGTGGGGTCTATAGATAAATAATCCCTAGCCCTCCAGGAACTTGTATACAAGGGGTTGGGGTGTTAGCTACCAAAGTAGCTCTTGAACCAGAAACAGAGTGAGGGAAAGCAGCCATCTTAGAGATCTTAGCACCGTTAGGCTGAGGAACTCACACGTCTAGTTCTAGATCAGAGATGAACCACCTGCATCATGGGGGCTCAATTAGACCCCTTCATGGAAGGTTGATGCCTAGCTCCCGGGAGAATGATGAGCAGGGAGCCTTCAGTTGCCAGATCTTCAGGCTTGCGCCTGCACTGCAAGACACCTGCCGTGTGCACATGCGGCAAGCGAGCGATGTGAAGGGGGAAAAGCTCACCATGTGGGTCTATGGTACAGCAGCTCTGACCATATTTGCCTCAGACTCAACAGCAGATTGGCTAAGAGTTCATCCTTCCTGCTCCTTTCTGAATTCTGCGTCTTACCCTCTTCCCTCAGGCAATAACCTCCACCCACCACACCCCAAACATCAGGATTCTCAGGTCCACTTCAACCTCTGCTTCTACAAAGCCTGTCTGTGACAACCATTTCCTCCCTCCCCATATAATGGTCTGGGACAAGGAGGAAAGCTGGCCTTTCCTGGGGTGTCTTCAGAGCAGTGGTTACAGAGGGCTGTGATATACGAAGAAATAAGTAGCGATTTGGGTGGAGGGGCGCGGGGTGAATCAATTAGCAAGTCAGTTCAGTTCAAAATGCGTGAAGATACAAAGAGGCAGAAGTTTGAGTCAGTAATAACTGACGTGTGGGGAGGGGGGGCGGGGAGTTGGGGGAGAAGTGCCTGGCAGTCAAAGAGCGCAGTTGTCCATGCTTAGTGCTCAGAACTCAGAACTTGAAGACAGAGCAAGGCATCATCTCTTCGAGTCCTAAGAGAGTGTTTTCTGTTTTACCTGCACAAAACAAGTGCAGTTTCTACATGGGTTTTACCTAGTACCACATAGCGATTACAGGGCACAGCATGTGCTAATCACACCAGATACCTCCTGAATACCTTGTCACACCGGAAAAGTTAATCTTCACAGTGAGCATTGACATCACCTCCACTTTCCTTAGGAAGCGTACGTACCCTGTCTAAAGTCTGACCTGGGACATTGCCTCAGTAGCTAAACCACTGCTCTACTCTGGGTGCCGTGGCCACCAACCAGCTGAGGGACCTTAGAAAGTTACACTCACATGAGTTTCTTCTGCTCTAAAATGGGCGATACCTCATAGCCGTTTCTATGCTTCAGTTGAGTCATAGGATATAAAGCCCGCAGCATGTGTCCGCCGCAAAGTAAACTCTCCACTGATGTCAATTGCCAAAATCAGTTGCCACTGGTTGTTTTGGAGGGATAGTAAAAGGCTGTTGTTATCTGGGCAGTGGGAGTCCAGTTGCATTGCAGATGGCATAGGGAATAGTGTAGGTTATGCTCCAGTATTCTTTTTCCAAAGCTGGGTAGGCTGGCAGGCTAAGCACTCCTTTTAGGAATTGTAAACCAATGCGCTGGCTACTTTTATGTCAACTTGACACAAGCAGGAGTCATTTGGGAAGAGGGAATCTCAACTGAGAGAATGTTCCCACCAGACTGGCCAGTGAGCAAGCCTGTGGGACATTTTCTGGATCGATGAGTGATGTAGGAGAGCCCAGCTCACTCTGGGCTGTGCCACCCCTGACATGCTGTTGTAAGATGGTAGAGAACAGGCTGAACAACCGGTAGGGAGCAAGCCAGTGAGCAGCAGTGGTCTCCGTCCTCTGGTCTAGTTCCCATGCCCAGGTTCCTGCCCTGACTTCTTCGAATGATGGATGGATGACAAAGTGTAAGATGAAGCAAAGTCTTTCCTCCCCAGGGAATGGACATCTAGCTATTATCAGATTGTCTTCAGATAATCCAGAGGTCAGAAAGCAGAAGAAGGAAGCAGGGGTTTGATCTCTGTACCACAACTGTAACACAATTTGGAGCTGACTGCTCCAAGAGGAAGAGGTGCTATTAAAAACCACCATATCAAAAATGTCTAGAATCAGTTCTAATTATTCAGTTTACATCAAATATCAGTGCTGGAACCGATAAGAAAGCATTATGTATGTATCTATACTGATTTAATAAAAGTAAGGCTTTGATTGGCAATTGGAATCATTAAAAGTAGGAGCAAGTGGCTTATGAAGTGATGCGGTTCCACACAGAAAAACCTACCAGGCAGGAGGCTCACTGCTCAGGATCTCCGTATTGGTCAGTCGAATTAACCAGATCACATTGGAGAGCATCCCAGTCCTGAGAGTCTGTGACCTTAAATATTTCCTCAATCCATATTGCTTAACCAGTGATGTCAACATTGACTCGGAAACTTAAAAACAATCCACAAGCCATACTTGCAGAGATTTTTCTCTGAGACGTTCTGTTACTTCCCTGTAGGGTTAGGCAGCCTGAAGGAAAGGAATGAATCCTGTTGTTTCCTGAATGGATGAGTGAGATAGGAACTCTCCTGTCCTAGGCAACAAGCAGGAAGCAGGAAAGGCACCACAGGGTCCCTAGAGTTAAGGATGGGAGGAAACAACCAGAGGCTTTCCAGAAGACATTGGTCCCCAAGGAACAGTCCTGATGTTGGAATTCGGACTCCAGTTCTGACCCCAGAGTGGAAGAAGAATGAGCCAGGTTCCCTGTGGAAATGGGATTTGAAGAATTACTGAGATTCAGACCTCGGGCTTGCTTAGAGGGCCTGGTTTGACCACATGGTCAGAATCCCATGAGTCCACATGAGTTTGTTTGCTGAAGATGGAGCATTGGGATGCCCTCAGAGCATCACCAATCAATGCTGCACTGATGACGCTTCAGTACTGCAGTGGAGGACACACTCCATCCCAGAATGCTCTGGAGGAGCTCTCCTTGCTTCCCTTTCCCCCAACCCAGGAACAGATGCTGAGTGCTTTCCTTCCCACATCCTCACCATGCCTCTGTGCCAAGGACCAGTCTTGGACTCACGGAGTTTGAGAGATCTCCAGGAATGCTGTTCTCTAGGTGTTGTTGCCAAGTGCAGACCCAGTAAGCCTACATCACCTTGCAGTAGATAGCAAGCTTCTGGGAGCCCTAATGATGGTCCATCTTCCCCTGGAGGGAAGCTGTGCGCCTCTAAGGAAAGGAACTCTTTACACATATGATAGGCAGAATCTCTCCTCGGATCTCTCTGGTCATCTGTCTCTCTCCTCCAGTAGGACAACTCTTATTCCTCCCTCGTCCTACTTGTAATAAGCTTTATTTTTAACATTTAGAATTCCCAGGCTCTTTTTTTTTATTTTTTATTAATTTATTCTTGTTACATCTCAATGGTTATCCCATTCCTTGTATCCTCCCATTCTTCCCTCCCTCCCATTTTCCCCTTATTCCCCACCCCTACGACTGTTCCTGAGGGGGATTACCTCCCCCTGTATATGCTCATAGGGTATCAAGTCTCTTCTTGGTAACCTGCTGTCCTTCCTCTGAGTGCCACCAGGTCTCCCTCTCCAGGGGATATGGTCAAAGGTGAGGCACCAGAGTACATGAGAAAGTCATATCCCACTGTCCACTCTACTGTGGAGAATGTTCTGACCATTGGGTAGATCTGGGTAGGGGTTTAAAGTTTACTGCCTGTATTTTCCAGGCTCTTTAAACTCAACTACATAACTAACTAAATACTAACCAACCAGCTAAGACCATTACTGTTTCTACTGCTGTCATAAAACACTGTGATCAAGGAAACCCATTTTTTTTAAGCTTTCAGTTTGAAACTTAAGCTTTCTAGGGCTTAGAGCCCATGATGGCTAAAGGAAGCAACAACTGAGAATTCACATCCTGATCCACAGCCATGAGCAGAGAGAGCACACTGGGAATGGCACGAGTCTTTTGAACCCTCAAAGCCCAGTCCTACGTCCAAGCAGTGCACATCCCCCAATCCTTCCCAATCAGTTCCACCCACTGGGGACCAAGTATGCAAACATATGAGCCTTCAAAGGTCATCCTCATTCAAACCAGCACACTAAGTGAATTAATAAATTAACAAAATTTCTGAGATGCTATTTCCTCTTACCCAAAATCTATTTATAAACTCGAGGCTGACCGCCTACCTTTCTCTCTGCATTCCTGAACTCATGGCTCTAACTGAACACACCATGTCTTGGATGTTCTGCTCTGTGCTAAGGAGGAGGATGGGCCCAAGTCATTATAGAAGACTTACATGAGTTACCAGAACTCCCCCACACTAAATATGAACCTTGCCTATAATACAAAGCCCTTTCAGGAAGATGAATGTGAACATTAAAAAAAAAAGACTTCATTTCTATTTTGATTATCTGTAGGCAGGTATATCTCCATGTAGGCACATGTGTGAAGGAAGAGATTCTACAAAAGCCAGGAGAGAGTATCAGATCCCTTAGAGCTGGAGTGATTTTCGGTTGTGAGGCATCCTACATGGGTTCCAGGAACCAAATTTGGGTCTCCTATAGGAACATTAATTACTTTTAAGCACTGAGGCACCTCTCCAGTCTGAGTGTACACATTCTAGAATGCATGTTGGCAGCCGGCAAGATGCCTCAGCTGGCAAAGGAACTCCTCATTTAAGCTTGCAACCTGAGTCCAAACCCCAGGACCCATATGGTGGAAAGAGAGAAGAAATTTCCACAAGTTGTCTTATAACCTGTGTGCATGTGCATACACATTAAGTAAATACAAGTATAATTGAAACCTGCACGTTGGATGATGCAAACTCTGCAGGCAGGGTGTAATCCACCGGCTGAATCTCTGAGGGAAGCATTTCTAACCAAAAAAGAAAACACAGCAGCTTCTAGCCAGTTGTGCTGAGCTCTTAGGAGATTGGAGGAACTGTAACCAATATAAAACCTCAATGCATTAGCCTGACACTCCACAATCCAGTCTATACACATGCCTCAAAGTGTTTGTTAATGCTTACCAGGTCTCCCGCAATATCTCTATGGCAGGTGGAGAATGAAGATGGGGGGATATTTTCTCCCTGTAGCAAGGCCTTTAATCAACTGTCAACTCCTGATGAACAAGTCATTGTCCAACAAGATGCAGTAGATGTGTTGTGTTACAGGAGACAAACCCCTTTCCAGGTCTGTCTAAAAAACGTTGGCTTGAAGGGATGCTGATTGCTTCTAGTCCAGGCATTTTTGTTTGGGGCCTTTCCCTAACTGGCATCTGCTTTGTCTCCAGGGGTAGTGCTCTCGCTTTGCTTTACTTCATCAACTTAAAGCTGATTATCACAACCTCTCCCTATCTATTGTGGATGGTGACAGGATGCTGAAATGAATGTTCAACCAAGATGCTATCTGCCTCGTCCCTCTCTACTTGCAGGGTTTGGGTTCTCAGAGACTGATTATCAGGACTTTGACGGTTCCTCAGGCCATGAAAATAAACACAGGTGCCTGGATTCCCCTCACCCTCCACTGGAATCCTGGTCTGCCCCCTTGTTGCTTAAGATCCTGAAGTCTTATGAGAAAAAAAGACAAGCTCACTGTAGGTTTGGATTCCACACCCCTGAGAAATACAGTAGGAGACAACAAATCAGATGTAATGGTACAAAGCCCAGGATCTGGGGGGGGAGGGTGGAAGCAGGAGAATCAGACATTCCAGGTCATCTTTGGCTACAAGCAAATTTAAGATGCTGTCTGGGAAGGTAAAACAAGAAGAGACAACAAACCACCATCATTGAGTAGGATGCTTCATTGGTCTGGAAACTCACTGTCTCAGTGAGAGGCAGGGAGGAGGTGGTGAGCATATGGGGCTCCTCCAGAGCAAACCAGAGAGAAGAGCTCCTAAGAAAGGCATCATCTCAAGCCCAGAGAAGAACACTTGGATGCAGCACCTGGATGTATGTGGTGCTGCACAGCATCCGCTAATGGATCTCACTCGTGCATGAGGGTTGAGGCAAGTTGACACACTACTTAGACTAGTGCTCTGTTGTGTGTTTCTTTGTATGGTGTGCATAGCCCATCAAGGCACTCCTTCCTAGCACATTCTGGCCTAAATATAGAAGAGCCATCTCATGATTCCCCTTTCGGTCCTGAGACCTGAGATTGCAGGTTGAGACAAATGAAGGAAATGATATGTTCAGGTAGAACATATCTGATTTTTTTTTCACTTCTCCTATGTGCCTGTGCATGTGGTTAGCAGCAAGCCTCACCCTGAAGACAGGTCCTGAAGATCCCCAGATTTCTACTGTTCCCATCTGGCCTCCTCTCTCTAGACCATATTCCAGCTGTAATGTAGAGAAGTTAGATCAAATCCCACCACGGTCCCTGTTGTGTGAGTAATGGTGACTGTCAACTTGATTGGCTTGAGAAAGGGCTAGAGTAG
This sequence comes from Acomys minous, assembly GCF_964271855.1. Taxonomy (NCBI): domain Eukaryota; kingdom Metazoa; phylum Chordata; class Mammalia; order Rodentia; family Muridae; genus Acomys; species Acomys minous. The sequence goes on along the minus strand of NC_140495.1, from coordinate 18,267,783 downwards.
TGGTTCTCAACCTGTGGGTCATGACCTTTTGAAGGGTTAACCAGCCTTTCACAGGGGTCTCGTAAAGACCACCTTCATATCAGATATTTGCATTATGGTTCAAAAAAATTGCAGTCATGAAGTACCATGAAAATAATTTTATGGTTGGGGGTCTGAGCTCGTGGATGATTTAGTTGATTAATAAATTTAAATTTTCAATATGCTATTGGCAAGTGATAAAATGGTTGTAAGTAAGTGCTTAGACAAAAGACACGAGTAGCATGTCTTGGCCCCTCCCTGCTGCATTCTGCCTTCTGTCCGTCTGCCGGGTCACGAACAACTGTAGTCCACCATGCACTCCCTGCCCTCTAGATCGGTACCTCTGAATCCATAAGCAAAATAATCCTTTCAGCCTGAAGGTGGTCATCTCAGGCGGTTTTCACAGCAATGGAGTGTCTGGTAACGCACAGTAGCATTTAACATGATGAGAGGAGTGTCCACGGCACCCACTTCCTCTCCTCGGCCTTCCATCCTTTCTCTTTTTTCATTTATCTCCCTTTTCTCATCCTCTAACGTCTTCAAATATTTGTCATATATAAACTGCCAAAGACAGGGTTTTTTTTTCTTGTTTGTTTTTTGGAAAAAGAACAAAAAAGTATCCCTGAATCCTGATGCAAGAAGAATCAAGGCTTCAAAGGTACAGGATGCTATCAGATGCCTCACCGTCCTCACCCTCTTCCCTCCTCCAGAGGACCACAGCCGCCCACTCCTCATCAGGGCTTTCCCTGGAAGTTAAAACAAAAACAAAAACAAAAACAAAAACAAAACAAACAAACAAACAAAAAACCAGGAGACAAAAGATACACACAAATCCAAAGCCCAAGGATGGAAAATGCTGATTTAGCAATTTGTTTTTATGGCCTTGGGAAGTAGACATCTAGCAATAAAAAATAAACACTAAGTCAAATGATGATCAACAGCTGAACTGTGCTTGGGTTTCTTATCAGATGAGACAATTAGTGAATATTAGGCAGAATCTTCAAAGATCCTCTTAAGCAAAAGACAGCTGTAAGAATTGGTCTTTAAAACAAAGGTCTTCTAAATACATCAGGAGCAATGCACACATGGACTCAGGGAGACCCAGGCAGCATGCACAGGACCTGCCTGGGTCTGCACCACAGGGGCTCCTAACACTGAAAGGAGAAGTAGACACATGCCCCATCCCTAGCCTAGAATCTGTTTCCAATGATAACCTCTTGTAAATGAAACTTTAGTATTTTCCAAGGGCATCTCACCCTGGAGCAAGCTTCCATTAAGGACAGGCCCCATGGCCAGCAGTAGGTGGCCAACAGAAAATGAACTCAATGGCACCTTTGGAGGTGTTTTTTGTTTTTTATTTGTTTGTTTGTTTTTGTTTGTTTTTGTTTTTTGTCTCATAGTGTCATGTCAGAGACTTTTCTTTCTTATTTTTTAACCATATATATATTTTTCTTTTTCCTTCAGGTCCTTTACATATGTATTATGGCTTCTGGTTTTGTGTTTTAATGAGATTCTTGAGTGTGTAAATGAATCCGTGCATGTATATCCGTTTCTTATGCCTTTTCTTGGGCTCTTTTCCTTTTGTTTGTTTGTTTTATCTGATTCTGATATGTTTGTTATGGTCTTGTGTTATTATGTTTTATTATTATCATTTAGAAGCCTGTTTATTATTTAGTGAGAGATGGAAAGGGGATGGATCTGGGTAGGAGGGGAGATAGAGAGGAAGCAGGAAGAGCAGAGGGAGGGAAACCATAACCAGTATATATTATAAGGAAAAATATATATTTTTTCAATAAAAGAAAAAACAAATTTGTTTGCTTTTTTTTGTAAAGCACTTTATGGTTTTCTATTATTTTTAATAGGACACACTTGAAGAGTAGTCTCTAATGGGGAACTTCTGTGAGCGGAAGGAGGGGTGTGGTGGGGAGGGGTCAGTGTTATATACACTTCACAACAGGTGTGATACAAGGAAGTTTATTCTGAGAAGGGAAAGGGAGAGAGGGCAAGAAGACATAGTCTGGGTGAGCCATGAGATGAACGTACAAAGTGGGAGGAAGACAGACAGAAAATCAGAGGGACAGACAGAGGGACAGGCAAAGAGAAGAGAGATTGGGAAGAAGAGGGTGGGTGCCCCAGACATAGGGAGAGAAAAAGAAACAGAGAGAGAGAGAGAGAGAGAGAGAGAGAGAGAGAGAGAGAGAGAGAGAGAGAGAGAGAAGTGACCAGTAGGCCCTTTATAGCTGGTGCGCAGGTGAATCATCTGCAACACACCTGGGGGCAGGTGATGACCTCAGAGGTTGCTAAGCAACCTAGAGGCAGGCTAGTGGATAGGCTTGTGAACTAACAGACAGCAGGAGGTGTCTTCAGCTTAGCTTCTCTTATGCTGCTTTCCAAACACTTTTATTAATTCTTTGAGAATTTCACAAAACATATTCTAATTGCATTTACTCCATCTCTTCCCCCTTAACTCCTCCAAGATCTGAATCCACTTTCCCACTCCTACCAGATTTATTTGTTTTCTTTAGCTTTCTTCTTCTTCTTCTTCTTCTTCTTCTTCTTCTTCTTCTTCTTCTTCTTCTTCTTCTTCTTCTTCTTCTTTTCCCTCTCTCTCTCTCTCTCTCTCTCTCTCGCTCTCTCTTTCTGTTTTTAGTTAATAACCCATCTGCTCTAACTTGTGCTGTTCATATACTCATGAGTTGGGGTCTATCCAGTGGAGCATCTTCAAACTACCGGAAGCCATGCTGGCCTGGATGTTCTTCTGCCCTCCAAGTATCCAGGCACCATTGCACACTGGTTTGGAGTGGGAGGAATGAAACTTAGCTGGGCAGGTGGGTTATGAAGAATCTCAGTTGGTGGTGAGTGTGGGAGAAACAGCCTTCTCCAAGATGGTTTTCAGTGAAACATTTCTCTTTATTGAGCATGAGTAAGGGCTAGCTTTATAAACCTTGGGGAGTGGGTAGGGGTTTTCATGGTGAGTGTACATCGTTGGCTGGGGCTGAGGTGCTTGCTGGGAATGTTTCAGTTGCATGAAGAGGTAGTCTAGGTGATAGCTGGATGTGTCCTTAAAAGGAGATGGGAAGTTTAACCTGAAACCTGGCCACCAAGCTATGTGACTACCGCAGGGGTAGCAGAGGAGGGGATTGTATAGACTGTGTGCATGGGGCATGCAGGCCCAAGGCAAGGAGGGAACAGGCCTACACCTGCCAGTTTGGGAAAGTCTTGACCTCAGTCTTGCTTCAGACTACCTCCTTCAGGCCCACGGCTTTCCCGCCCTACAGAGCCACACCCTTAAGAAAACTGACTCTCGCCCTCCCCAGAAGCTATCTACCACCCACAGAACCTCAGGAGAGAGGGGGGGCTCCTGAGCCCTCTTCCCTCCATGTTACAGTATTGACCGGCCTGATCTTGTGGAGGTCTGCAGGCAACCAGACACACAACCATAGCTATTGTGAGTTCTTGAGTACAGCAGTCCTGCCGTGTTCAGGAGACACTGTTTCTTCGCTCCTGTCTTTCTCCAACTCTCTCTAGAGCTCGTTCTGCCCTCTCTTCCATAGTGGTCCCTGAGCCTTGGAAAGGCATTGTGAGATACAGATGTTCTCTGTGTGGCTGAGTACTCCACTGACATGTACTCTCTGCATTTTGACCAGCTGTGATTTTCTGCACAAGGAAACTTCTCTCATAAGATCGGATGCCATTCCCTTAATAAGCAACTAAGGAAAGTGATCCCGGAGGCCACCAGACCACATTGCCTTGCTAATGTCATGGATCTAGTGGCCAATCAGGCTTAGGTGTAAGTCTTATTTCGGTCACTGCACCGGCTGAAATGCTTTTGACTGCAAGTAATGGAATATTCAATTCTTTGTTAATTATTAATGTCCCCATGAGCACAGGTATTTCCATCCTTTTCCTCCTTCACCCTAAGCATGCTGGCTTTCCCATGCAAGCTGGCTCCACACCGAAGCAAGATGGCGGCCAGAGCATGCGGCACTTTGTTCTGACTCCCTCTTGTCCATCAGAAGAAAGTAAGCCTTTCTATTGGTTTATCTCTTTTTATTCAGGGCAGGAAATTTAGTGCAGACCATCCTCGGTACTAGATACAGGCTCATCTCTGAGCCAGTCACTGGCCAAAGAGAATAATATTATCCTTTCGGATTTGATCAGTCATAAATCACTTCCATATGGGGATACCTTTTGTAAGGAATCTGCCTGCTAGATAAAGCTGGAGATATATATTTTTTTAGCAAGGAACCACAGAAGTATGGCTATTAGACACCTTGCCGGGTAGTCTTAGATCTGGTGATCTCAAGCCTCAGCTACCTCATCTGAACACGAGGGAAGCAAAGTCAGTATCACACAAGACAAAACTCAGCAAGATATTCAGAATATAAGTTTATATACTGTCAGTGTCACTTTCAATCCACAGAATGTTAACTAAAGGCTTAGTTTTTATATATGAAATTAATCGGCCCTTCTCATGAAGTGAGGGGTCATCACTTGTAAGGTAAGGGGTCTTCTGTCATCAAAATTCCCAGCAGCCTAGTTCTTCCTCTCATCAAGAACACAGATTCCGGTGTTGCATTCTGGGATACCAATGTCGTTACCAAATTATTAGTCCGGGACAGTTTCCACTTCAGCCAGTTGTTTGTCTGCAAAACAAAACAGGGCTGGGAATACAGCCCAATGGAAAAGTACTTGTCTAGCATACACAAATTCCTATGGTTAATCCCAGGTACACACACACACGCACACACACACACACACACACACACACACACACACACACGGGGATGTGGGTGGGGAGGGACTATGGGGGGGTCAAAACTGAGAGAGATGCTACAGTATCCTAAAAGAGAATAATTCTAACTAATGATAAATGGATACTTTTAAATGATCAGTGAATACTACTTTCATGGCAACATGTTCCTGAAAATGGAGAATCTTCTTTAAAATTCCTTATGTTTCTCTCTACAGAGATAAGCCACGGCTTGTTCTTCTCTACCACCCTGCCTCATTTGGTAGGTTGAGAAAGTACAAATTAATAGTGGGGGATTTTTTTGCCTATATTGCCTCCCATGACATTCAGTATTGCCCAGTGCTGTGTCTAAATAATCCTATCCATATATGACACCTCTCTTACTTAAGTCCAAGAGACTAAGGAGGTTTGAATTGGATTGTACGTAAGTGAGCTCTGGTTAGTCCTTATGGGATGTTGTCCTCAGTGGTTGTCTGATAATGATGTAGGTAGGATTTCCTGAGTCCAGATTCACCTCCACTTTCAGTGAACAGCTCATGGACCCCTCTGACTCTGGGATTTCCTCGGACATATTAATGATGTAGGCTGCAAATCACAAGTCCTGGGAAGGAAGAAGATGCCAACAGGAGCACAAATGGAAGAGATGTGCTAATCCATCACACACAGTGAGAGCTGGGATAAACATCCTTCCCCACGGCGTGCATTCTTTTCGCCTGACAGGGCGTTACCAGACCATCTGCAATTCACAAATCTGAGGAGAAAGACCAGGTGACATCTCATCAATAATTTCTATCTCTGGGAGGAAATTATGGCATTTGTGGCTATCGGGGGAGCCTGTGACAGGAGGAGATGCAACCCAGGGTTCTGATGCTGTCAAGGAACCCCAGCTGAATTCTTTTGACTGTGATGAGTGTAAAGCTGTCACCTCATAGCTCACATGCGGTGACCCTTGTTGCAAGGAAGTTCTGCCAACACATTTACTATGGCAAGACTACTTTTAATCCCAACCAATACAATACATCCCTCCCACCCGTCCATTTGTGTAATATACATTTGTTGAACACCTTACCACATGCTAGACACTTATTGGTGAGATGCAGGTATGGGCCGCATTGTCTTGGTTTTGTCTATAAATTCTTCCTCTCAATAGAATTGGAGACAACTCAGGTGACCCCCTGTGATGTTACCACCTTCAGGGGCCCAGCTCTTTGGTAGAACAAAGAACTTGTTCTGAAGGATTAAAGTCCTGATAAGATTTCCTAGGGCTCCTCTCTCTAGGAACTGGATGGTAACTGTTCTGCACCTCTTGCCTGGTCCTTTGTCTATTGATGATGGAGAGAACTCAACTTTTTTTTTAAATCAACAGAATCAAGTCCTGGGAGGTGGTTCAAAGATATATAAGCAGGAGGACCTGAGTTCAGACACCCAGAGCCCACGTACAAATCCAGGGGCATGGCTGTGCACACTTGCACACTGTAATCCCAGGGCTGAGGTTAGAAGATATAAGATGGCCATTTAAGCTTGCTGGCTACTGGCCTAGTCACAAAATGGCAGGGTGCACGTTCAGTGAGAGCCTTTATCTCAAAGAAGAAAAGCTGAGCACAACAGAGAAGGACACCCAGCGCCCCTCTTCTGGCTTCCTCATACATGCACCCATGTGTATGTACATGGGATATACCACACGGATGCACACACACAATGAAAAAAAAGAATCAACCTAACTTAATATGAGCCCAAGAATGACTGTTCTGGGGTGTAGACAAAGGAAAGAAAAGGCTAACTGTGTTTCCTGGGTCCTGAGGGGAAAGGGGATTGTGCGAAGTCGTCTTCAAATAAGATCAACCTAGGAGTTGATCCTAGTCAGTTACAGGACTGGGAAGATGGCTTGGCAGCTACTGTTCTTGAAGAGGTAACAGGCTCAGTTCACAGTACCCACATGGCAATTTACAGCTCTCCAGTTCCAGGAGATCAGCATCCCCTCCTGGCACACACATGCACATATGTACACATGCACACATGCAGGCAAAACACTTGTACACACAAATAGTAATAATAAAGCAATTACATTTCACACCCACATGTATTTATCCTTGGCAACAAATAAATAAGCATGCATGCCTTACACTATGCACACATCCATTAGTAACGTTTTGAAGATCTATTTGATTTTTTTATGAGTATTTTATGTGAGAATCTGTCCTCTGGATGCTGTGGGTGGAGCCCAATGACACAGAAGTCAGACGTGCTTCTCGTTTTCATAGAGCTTATTGCCTTGTTGGCAATAAAATTTGAACAAAATGATACACAAATAAGGAATTATAATGAAGATAAAGACTTTATTTTATTCAGACATTATTACTACCTTCATGTTTATAAACAGGGTTTCGGATGTCCTTGCTTGGTTCAGAAATACCAACTTCTGAAAAGATGGGTGGTATCTCCTGATGTCTTTTTCTTTCTAATGCAGACAATTCATATGCACAGAGAAGCTGGCTAAGACATATGAACACATCAGTGTAGACTCACTTACAGATGGTCACATCTCACAGACAGAAGTTAAGCTTTTTTCATATCGTCCATGACCCAGAACAGCCACCAGCACACTCCCCGTATTTCTATTTACATAGTAAGTTCATGTTGGAGCCCTTCCCAGAGCTTGCTATCTGATGATCCCACCAACTACCTGAGAATCCACAAGCGCTGGGAGGTTCCAGAGGCAGCAGAGCGTGTGTGCATCCGACAGACCCAATAGACGAACCCTGCTAGGATGTGACCAGTGCCTCCAAGTGCTCAATGAAAACCCATGGCCTTGAGCCATGCCTTGAATATTATAGTATGCTTTATAATAATTTGCCCTTCCCTAGTCATTGGTGCTATGCGATATTTGAAACACCTTGTGAACTTAGCATTTTTAATTATGAACTTAGCATTTTAACTCTAATTGAGCTTAGCATTTTCCTTGAATTAGCAAAATTGCTTTGAGAGCGCTAGCTGCAGACTTTCTCTTGAACTACTGCGGAGTTTGGAGCTTCAGCTCCATTCCAAGGTCTCATTCAGAATTCATGTCCAATCTGGTGGCACTGCAGGGAAGTGTGGCATTGGATTCCCAGAGCAAAGGATGAAAACAGCCATCCGCAGCAGCAGCAGAAGGAATCAATTCTCTTTTCCTGGACCTTTGGACAGTTGATTCACAGGAGCCAATCCTGCCCTACTGGGGACGAAGCTGTTTAGCCGGCGTTCCTCTGGACTTTCCGATAAATGCAGTTGTTGCACAGTAAACTCCGTTATAGTCAGTCTAAGGTCTTTTAAGCTCCACAGTTCTTTAAATTGAGAGAGTCCATTGGATACCCAAACAGCATTGGATGGAAAGAAACAATCAACACAAAAGGCATTTTTTCCCCCGTTAAACCCCTACCCAGATCTAGCCAATGGTCAGAACATTCTCCACAGTAGAGTGGAGAGTGGGATATTACTTTCTCACATACTCTGGTGCCTCACCTTTGACCATGTCCCCTGGAGGGGGAGACCTGGTGGCACTCAGAGGAAGGACAGCAGGTTACCAAGAAGAGACTTGCCACCCTATGAGCATATACAGGGGGAGGTAATCCCCCTCAGGAACAGTCATAGGGGAGGGGAATAAGGGGAAAATGGGAGGGAGGGAAGAATGGGAGGATACAAGGGATGGGATAACCATTGAGATGTAACAAGAATAAATTAATTAAAAAAGGGGGAAAAAAAAGAATTCTCAAGTCAGTTTCACGTTGATCCTTAGAGTCCTTCTGGGCTCAGCCTATTATATTTGTGATAGGATTCCCACTCAACCCCACCCCCATCCCCCACCCCCCACCCCGCCCCAAATCTGCAGTGTTTCCAATTTAAAATGTCCAGGGGTCTTTTTTTACTTCTAGTACTCCTTACAAAAGGAACATTGAAGTTCTTGGCCTCAGACAGAATCTCTTTGGTTGGGTGTCCTTTGAGACCTGTGTCAGACACCAGCAGGCTAATTGGCTCTAGACAGAGTAGGTAAAAGCCACCTAAAACCAGCCGCTGCTTTTCTGTAGGAACTGTGCAGGCAAGGGAACAGTGTGACATCTGGTGTGGGGACACTGAAGAAGCCTGAAGGCAACCACAAAGCTCAGCCCCGTCTTCTACTAGATGTAGGAGCTCAGCTATCCCAGCCCTGGTTGCATCAGGGAGGGGTTTTCTTGTTCTGTTTGTTTTTAATCTCTGTGTTTGTCTTAACTAGATTTGAATGAAGGGATGGGTAGGGAGGCATCATCATTAAAGCCTGAGACCTGGGACGAGTTCAAAGAAGGGAGCCATGATGAGAATGTATTGTAGGGAGAAAAAAATACCAATACCTCAACAGAAAAATAAAATAAGTCTTCTTTAAGTAGTCCAAAAGAAAGTTTAGAGATCGCAATAAAGAAAACTCTAAAACAAACACACAAACAAACAAACAAAAAGTGCCTGAGCCCTCGATGGCCTGTGAACCGGACCCCTGGATTCCAGGTAGACTAGGGTGCAGGCTGTGCTTGCTGGAAGTACTTGGCTTTATGGATCAAAGCGCGCAAATCCTGTTTGTATTGAAGTGCGTGTGTGTGTGTGTGTGTGTGTGTGTGTGTGTGTGTGTGTGTGTGTGTGTGTGTGAAGCGCGCGCGCGCACACACACACACAACCGAAACATACAACCTGAGGGTGACGGTTTAGGGCGAAGGGATTCAGGGAGCTGGGAAGAAATCCTGGAGCCTTAAGCTATCTCCTGAGTGACGACAGATTGGGACTGAAGCTGTTGTTTTGAAGAGATAGTTCACCGAGATGACAGAGACAAAAGTATGGCTTCCAGGTTTGTTAAAGCCTGGATGATGCCTTTCCCCTTGCCCAGCAGGGAAGCGGGGGTGAAGCACAGCCTTGTCTTTGACTGCCCCGTTGGTGCTCCAGCCATCTTGAAGGGACAACTGAACTGCTGATGAAAAAATTACCATCTGGGGAGTTCACAGAAGCCAGCCATGCTTGCTGAACCCTTCTTGGTTTGGGGTTTGTTTGTTTGGTTTTTTTTTCCAATCTAAGCTGGTTTTTCCTTCAATTTTTTTTCTTAAAGTCACAGCTCTAAATAAATGCTACAACATCATTTAACACACATGCACAAAGCAGAGAGAGAGAGGGAGAGAGAGAGAGAGAGAGAGAGAGAGAGAGAGAGAGAGAGAGAGAGAGAGAGAGAGAACCAAGCACACATTCCGCTTGCAAGTGCTTAAGCATTTATCTGGTGGTGCACATGCCAGCTAGCATCTGCTCTTAGGAGTGAAGTATCTACATTTCTTTTCCTTCTCTGTCTTTAATGATTTCATGTTGCTGAAGACATTTCTGCTGGAGAAGCTGGCAAATGTTACAAATTTTCTCCCACACCAATGCTTATTTCCAAAATGTTGCTGTTATAGTAAATCTTGATTGTCAACCAGACTAGATCCAGAACCAGGATGGAAACATGTTTGGGCCTGTTGTTGAGAGTCTTTCCAGAAAGATCTAACTGAAATGGGAAGACGAGCATTGATGTGGGTGGCAGTAGGCTTGTGGGCTGGGGGGGGGGGGGGAGTCTCAGACTGAATATAAAGAAGAAAGCGAGCTGGACATCAGCGGGCATCTCTATCTGCTTCCTCACTGGGATACAACGCCTTCCTGTGGCTACACCTTCTCTGCTGTGATGGCTGTTCTATAGTGTATATTACACCAGAATAGACATAAACTATTTACTAGAGTATGTATTCCAGAACTGTAAGCCCGTCTTTCTTTTCGTTGCATCTTGCCAGGCAGTTCTCTTCTTCTGAATTTTGACAATAGGATCATTTCTGGAAGTGGGACTACAGGGCAACAGGAAGTGAGCATTTTTCTTGGCTCTTGATTTATATTGACAGATATAAAAACTCCTTGTGGAAGGTTGTCAATACTTACACTGCCAGGATTAATCCAGAAATACACCAAAGTGTAACTAGCTTTAAATTTTAGATATATATTGGTGTGTATATGTAGATATATATACACATATATGATTATGAATGATTTAATTATAGTATTATTTCACCTATTTAAATTTCCATTCTAACATCTGTGGTGCCTTGAAAGTAAAACACATAGTCTTTATAATAATAATGAGAACAAATAGATTTGCATAAAGAAAGTGAAGTACCAGGCTGGAGAGATATCTCAGCACTTAAGAGCACTGACTGCTCTTCCAGAAGTCCTGGGTTCAATTCCCAGTAACCACATGGTGGCTCAAAACCATTTATAATGTGATCTGGTGCCCTCTTCTGGCTTGCAGGTGTACATGCAGACAGAGCATTCATATTCATTAATTGAGAGAGACAGAGAGAGAGAGAGAAAGAGAGAGAGAGAGAGAGAGAGAGAGAGAGAGAGAGAGAGAGAGAGAGAGAGAGAAATTGAAGTATCAAAAGATTCTACTAAAAATATCAGTTTATATATATGTTGAACATTTTGATACATTTCAATAGACTTAGGTTTTTCTCCCATAGGCTTATATTTTTTATCCACAAATTCAAGAACATACTGTTCAGCCTATTTTATAACCTGCTTTCATTTATTTATTTATTTATTTGCCACTCCTTTGCTTGATTTAAACATATCTCCACATATCAGCATATCACGTCTTTGGTCATATCTCCTGGGCATTACTCCATTGATTATTGCATTGAAACAGCAGAAAGAGCAAAAAAGGCACTGACTGTGGAGTTCAGCTGCTGGCTTCAAACACTTGGCCAACCACAAGGTTAGCTACAGAGTGGCTGTGTAACTTGGGGTACGTTACTGTATCTCCATGACTCGTCTAGCCATCTGGGAAATAGAGATCACAATAGCATTTCTCCTGAGGTTGTGTGTGGAGTACATAAATGGAAGTGTACACTCCTTAGAGAGCCTTCCACGTAGGTCACACCATGACGCCGCTTGCTACAGACAGGAGGAGGTCTACTGTAATAATTTAATCAAGTCTGCGTTATTGGACTGTACCGTTATTTCTCCGCCCCCTCCATTACAGAAATGTTCTGAACATTCCCTAAGATAAATTTCATAATACGAAGCCGAAGGGCACACACTAGTGGAGGCTTCTATTACATACTTTCTTCCAGAGAGAACGTCTCATGCCTGGTGTGGGACAGTGCTATTCCTTCCATGGGCTAGCACTTCATTTCCTTTAAGTCCCCTGATGCCTGAAAGATGCGAAGCCAGGGAAACAAATATGATCTGATGGCAGAGCCAGGGGCACAATTTCCTGTGGCCTCTGCTCTCCCTATCATCGTCTCCTCATTAGCCTAGCTGGGATGTTATCTTCAGCAGGGAACATTAGCCACTTAGACACTAGTATGAAGGGAGAAATCATAACTGGTAATATTGCATTTAGGGTCATCATTAACTTGAGCCACATTAGAGTGAGGCATCTCAGAAAGGGATGGATGATGTGGAGATAGAATAATCTAATTTATTAAAAGTAAACACGGGCAGAGTGAGGCCACGGCACGTTCATCATAGCATGCATGAAGGAAGGGTATGTTGTCATCCAGCTTGGCACACAAGGCTGCTTGAATATGGCAGCTACAGTGACTGATACCTCAGCTATTAACTCAGGTGCAACGTCACATTCCTCAGGGTACGCTATCGTGGGTCTAGTTAAATGAGGAGAAACCCACTGTACAGTTGAGTCAAGTGGCAACTGCTTTGTCATAAGCAAAGACATAGGCAAAACTCCAGAACATTCTGAATCTATGTTACTCTTTCTGAATGCTAACTGGCCTCAAAAAGATTGTACACTTTTTTCCCTAAAGAAACTACTTTGTGTTATATATGATCTTTCCTGCCTTGTTTCCTACTCCATAGAAATCTTAGTGGGGTTGGTCAGGACTTTTTTCCCTCTTTTGACATGTACATGTTTTTTTTATTGTAATGATAAAATGGCCATAATGACCCTTTGGCCTCAGTGTAACTTGGTTGAGGGAAAAATAATGTGTAGGTATAAAGAAAGTAGAAAGACATTTGATTTTCTTTTATATTAGCACCCTTAACTTTCCTGCAAAGAGAGTAAAATTGTGCTTATCAAATCTTTTTTATTTGAAAGAGCTGTTCTCTGGTTCTGGCTTAATATTATTTAGAGGTCAGCTCTCTGCTATTTTAATTAACCCCTTTCAGGTCAGGTGCCTTTGATTCCCAAAGGGGAGAAAATGTTAGAACATGGGCCTCATCAAACTGCCCTTTTAAGTTGCTTGGAGGAAAAAACATTTGAAGAGAGAGGGGGAGGTGAGTTCTTGGCTCATAGGAGATCATTGCCTAATCTCTGTTCCTGATGTGCCCTCCCCCAAAACCACACAGATAGACAGGTGTCAACACGTGACACACATGAAGAGACAAAGATGCAATTGCAGCCGGACAGTAAATGTGGCTGCCATTTGTAACGCTCAAAACTTGAGTTATGCATCTGACTTATTATTCAAAAGATAAAAAATAAAGCTCTATAAAACTGTGCTAAGCTCAGCAAGAGAAAGGTGAAAAAAAAAAAAACGCTGGCACTCACTCACACGCTGAGCGCCAACTACCGACAAGCTAATGCAATTAAGCTACATGATAAATGATACATTCGGTAATATATCAATGATTAATGAGTTTGCGATGAATCATTTAACCTCGACTCACAGCAGTGAGATAAGTATATATTTTAGAAGATTATTAATTATGCCTTTGAGGGCTCAGAGGTATTCTCACGACAAGCCATCACCAAGAGCATCACAGACCTCATCAGAATCTTTAATTTGTTCATTAGTGTTGCAAATATTCTAAAAGTGAACATTATACACACACACACACACACACACACACACACATATATATATATACATATGTATATATATATTACAGCTCACTTAGCACTACTTCCCCTCAGACACTCCACACAGATGCACTTTAAATGGAATATTTGGTCAGCTAATATTTCAAAAACCCATGGCCCCAGACTACCTGGCACTGATTTGAACATGAACAGTTTGTAGTATCTCTTTAACAATAGTGTCCCCCAAAGTGGTAAAAAATGTCTGAACTGTGATGGACAAATATTTTTTCCATTTGGTTTCTACAACACACACACACACACACACACACACACACACACACACACACACACACACACGTTAATTCTAAACTTAAGTTCTTTTTAAAAAGCAACCAGTTCCTAAAGAAAGTATTCAGATACTACAACATTGCTAAGAAAGGTGACCTGCTGGGGAGTTGGTTCATCTATGGTATACCCAATGATGAAAGATGTGATCTTCAGTTGTGACAGATAGCCTGACGTGTGCCCTGACTCTGCCATTTAGCTACAGTACTGGCTTTACTCAACAGTACATATTCTCTGATGCTTTAAAGGTTTTGAAGGAACAGTGGGGAAGTATTTGTGATGCCACAACTTTCCCATGGCCATCACTCATCTCTTACGTCATGCATAGCTTGCCCACCTCATACTGCTCTCCCCTTCTCTAAGTCTGGTCTGACCACATTAGCCCTCCTTGCCCTTTGTTTAAGGTTCCTAGTCCATTCCAGATCTCTGGCGATGCTTTATCTTCTGCCTGGAAAGTTTTGCTTAGAACAGCTCACTCACAACCAGGCACAGTGGAGTGTGCCTGCAGTTCCTCCTCCTTGGGATGGGACAGGAAGGGGAAGCACTCAAGCTTGAGTCCAGCCAGAGCAACAAAGAGAGATGGTAACAAGACATGGTTCACTCCCCATTTCTCTATTGTTACTCAAAACTACTTCTGTTCTGTGGATCAGACACTGTTTAATAGACTCCTTCCAAAACCTGTGGTTTAGATGTGGAAGATGCTCAGGGAATAAGTATGCTTAGAGCCAAGGCCAACAACCCAACTTCCATACACAGGATCCATATGGCAGGAGGTGAGATCTCTACATATGTGTGAGCCATACAACCAACACCTGACTAAATGAATACAAAACTTTCCAACATGGAGTTTAATCTGCCTGAAAGACCACCTATGATTCAATGGATACCTCAATCCAATGAACACACAAATGGCTCTAGTTAAACTAAATGGGTACAAAATTAAATCCCCATGTCATGAACCTGGGAAAGGGGACTGAAAGGACTGGGGGTAGTTGGTCGAGTTGGGAGGGAGAAAAGAGGGAGTAACTTTGAATTTATTATATGCATTGTGAAACTGTCAAATAGCAAAATTAATCAACTAAAAACCTTTTTGAAAATTCAATGACATAAATATCAAGAAGTTATTATCATTGTGGCTTATGATTCTGGGTCAGGAAAGTGGTCAAGGCACAAAGAGGACATGTTTTCTTCTCCCCTTGCCTCCTGGTGTGTAGTGTTGACTTTACCCACAGTGTGTTACCTTGGAGCTTCAAGACACAGAAGTGGACATTTCTAGTCATCTTAAATCTACACCCACTCAGAGCATAGCTTCCACCAAATAATGTTGGTTAATGAAGACACACCCCCCACACTCAAAGGGTATAAATAGCCCCATCCTTTTGATAGGAGTTTCTGGGAAGTTGAAGGATGATCCACTTGCCATATGCCTCAATAATGTCTTTTCTATCCATCCATTAACAATGAACCCATCCCTGATGCTTCCCACCCCATTCATGTTTTATATAATGTAATAACTTACTGTAGTCTATATATTACCTATTTGTCTATTTCTTATCTTATATTTTATTTGATGATTTGATCTCCCAGTGCAAGTAAATGCCACAAGCCTAGGGCCTGTGGTCTTTATTTTCACTATTGTCCTCTTAACACCAGGGATGATGGGGGACACAATAGGCACTTGATGATGAGACACTGTAAGAAACGTGAAGAAATTATCTGGACAAGTTAGCCATGGTGGACTTGCCATTTCTTATCAGTAAAATAAGAATAAAACTTCCTTCCCTCTAGAGCTCTTGAGATTGAATGAGATAGGGTGTATAAACTGTGCAGTACGGAACCTGGAAAAGAATGACTTGCTATTAATTTCAGTGTCTTCTAGGTACATGAACTTGAAAACGGGCATGACATAGCTGGAGGCATGGTGGCACATGGCTGTAATCCTCACACTTGGGGGTAAAGACTAATAGATTCAGTGTTAAAGCCATCACTGGCTACACAGTGGGTTTGAAGCCTGTCTGAACTAATATTACTTCCTAAGCTATCTTCTTTTATAGCCCAGCCTCCATCCCTGCCATCTGCTTCTAATAATTTCTATTTGATTTACCTCCCATCCATAATCTCAAAATACTTGCTAAGGCTGTTCCTTTGTGCTGTTCTTTCATGTGGGACTTCAGAGTTCCTCCTCTGGGCACACATGGCTCTTCCCTGTCCCATGATTCCTTCCTCCTTCTCCATCCAGTCTGTCTTTCTGCTCAAAGCCCTGGAACCCTCCCTCCACCCCTTCCTTCCGCCTTGCCCAGGGGTGGGTGGGTAGGCCTTTTATTCAGCCAATCAGGAAGGCAAGGTTCAGGACTGCACCTAGATCCTGTGATCCAGTAATAAGCATCAGAGTACATAGCATCAGACCAACCTCCAACATCACAGGAGGTAGCCCCATGGTGTCTCATTAGACCTGATACCCTCCACTTGTAACCTGTGGGCGCCTAGAGTCGTCCCTGCTCCATGCCAAGTGACTTGATTCTTAGAAGCCCACATTCTTCTGCAGCTTTGCCCCTGTTGCCCAAGTCTTTTTCTGGCATCAACGCTGTCCGTCATTCCAGAAAATATCCTAAAAACTTTTCATTAAAAAAATTCATTTTCTCTCGTACTTTGTAGCTTTGGTAACAAACTAACAATTGGATGAGAAGTAGCATGAGAGAGTTCCCTCCCACTTCGGCTGGGTTCTGTTTTCCCACTTTCCCCCACCCGACTGCCCTTCCTCTTTCTTTCTTTTTCATTTAAAGAAAGAAGCCAATCTTACCCCAGGCTTCAGGGTAAATAGTTTCATCTTCCTTCAAGCCCCAGAGCCTCTGCTTCCATCCCAGAGAGAAATTACCCAGCATTCCCCCTGAAGGAGCTTGCTTCTTCCTTCAGTGTCATCCATCGGAATACTTCTCAGCTATTAAAAATAAGGAAATCCAGAAATTTGCGGATAAACGGATGGAACTAGAAATGATAATACTGAGTGAGCTAACACAGACGCAGAAAGACTCACATGGTATATACTCACTTATAATTGGACACTAGGCCAAAAGGGATGTCCAATGAAGGTCTTCACTTACTAGGAGATTGGGCTATGTGTGAAGACTTCCTACTTGGACTCTAGGTAAAAGAAGTGTGGGAGAATGGGGAAATAGAAGGATCCAGAGGGTCCTAGAAACCTACAAGAAGAACATCATAACAGGCAGATGTGGACTCAGGGTAGTCTGCTCAAACTACTGCATCAACCAAGAACAATACATGCAGTAAACTTTGAACCCCTACTCAGATCTAGCCAATGGACAAGGCATTACCCACAGTTGTGTGGAGAGTGGGGACTGACTCTAACATCAACTCTGGTGCCCCGTATTTGACCACTTCTCCGTGGTGGAGAGGCCTGGTGGCACTCAGAGAAAGGATAACCAGGCTACCAAGATGAGACTTGATAGGCTATAACCATATGGTAGGGGAGGAGGTCTCCTTCTATCACATACTTAGGGGAGGGGAATAGGGTGAAAGTGGGAGGGAGGGAAGAACGGGAGGATACAAGTGAGGGGAAAACAATTGAGCTGTAATCTGAATAATTTAATTAAAGAAAAAAGAAAAAAAGTAAACTATCTAATTCTCCCCATCAGGAATTTACTGGTCACCTTGTAAACACCTGCACCAGTGTCTCAGAGCAGAAGGCACAGGTCCCAGCAGACTTACCATATAAGGTTTTTATATGAGGAATAAAGCAAATTAAGCTTGCTTTTTTTTCTTCTTTTTTTTGAGAAAGAGGTTTAAATTGTCTTGTTAAATCTCTTGTCTTTGCTTTGACCAAATTCATAGCCCCAATCTCATCTGCTCTTCCTTTGACACCGTCACTACCTTAGGACATGAGGGTAAGGTGAACTGGTTATCTCATCTTATGAAAAGGGGCAACTGCTTTGTAACCTTAAAAAAAAAAGTTATTCCATACTTAGTTTTCTTGGGAATGACATAGCTGGCTGTTCAGAGTATAAATGATAACATCGAAAACCTTGCTCATCAAATTCTCCTTGTAGCGAAAGTGATACATTTTACCTCTTCCCATGAAATATGTATGTGGACAATGTGAATCAAGTGATTTGAGGGAACAAAAGACAAAAAGGGCCAGGGTGTTTGCTACACCTAATGCCCAGATGACTACTACCTCAAGTGTCACATAGGCACACCCACCACATCGGAGACTGGTATTAATGACTAGTGACGGAAGAACTGGTACAGGATTTGTTTGTTGATTGGTCTGTCTGTTACTTTTCAACTGCTTAGTGCAAAAAGGTCAGAGTCTAAGAGGGAATCTACAGTCTGGTAGTTAGGCAGTTTCTGGCCAGTTTTAAACTCTTGCTGAACCTCTTTCCCCTGCCTGAAGATCAGGGTGAGGATGCAATGAAGGCAGCGTATGTAAACATGTAATAAGGTCTCAACAAAAGTCTTCACATCACTCAGACAAGTCCCTGTTATCATAACTGAGGCAGGGCTGGTAGGCATGCTTTTTCATCTCAGTAAAATCCTTCTTAATGGCAACGGTGACAGTTCCAGTGTTGAAGGAGCTGACCCTATTTTAAAGACTACACTATTTGTACCCTGACCAAATGTATCAAAGAGATCAGAAAGATTATTAGATAAATGGGTGTCATGGAGCGTCACACTGACCAGGGCGCTTTCCTTGTGGTGAAGGAAGCACTGTTTCAAAAGTGACAAAGCCCTTTGGAGTTGGTCCTGTGAAATGGATGGCTGATGATGTCATCCTATTAATGACCTCCTGGTCCTCAGAGCACTTAAGGAACATTAAAGTGCTGCCTGTGGGAGGCCCCGGGAGGAGCCTCACAGATTTATTCACGTTTTCCAGAGACAGAGAGTCCCAAAGTTTTTTTCATTTCTCGTTAATGTTAATCATTTCTGCAGAAGAATTTCCCTACAGGTGTGTGTTGAAGCCCTTTAAGTCCTTACACAATGCACTATTCATTGTCTTACCAATGGCGATGCAGTTGGTACAGCTTGATAAATGCAATACCAATCCTTGAGATCCAATTGTGCACACAATGTCTACCCATTGCACATTTTTCCCCTCATATCTTCTTTAGTAGCCTCTCCTTCCTTTTTTTTTTTTTTTTTTTGCACGATTAATAGTTTCATACTGGGAACAGCAGAGATTGCTCATCCGTGTGGTTAAGGTTGCTTGCTGCACTTTCAGACAACTGAAATTTGGTTCCCAGCACCCAACATCAGGTGGTTCACAATCACTTGTAATTCCACCTTCAAGGGATCTGGGACCCTTCCTCTGGCATCTACAGACACCTTCATGAACACACACACACACACACACACACACACACACACACACACACACGCACATGCACACATAATTAAAAAAAAAAAAAGAGTTCCATGGTTGTCCACTGGTCTGAGGGGCAAGGCAGGGCTGGTTGGCTTTCCCATCACATGAGTACCAAAAATCTACTTTATAAACTAGGATTTGAGATTTGGTGGAAGAGAAGGAAATGGTGCCTTGGCTTGGCTGTTGGGAACAAGAGAATGGAAGGACATTTCAAGGACTTAAAAGTTTCTTGGCTCTTAGTTATGAGACCCATGGAGTAGGCTGACTTTGCTGAGGGAACTGATGAGGGCCACCTTGCAAAAGTTAGTAGATATCAAACCCACACAATGGATAAGTTACAGCTTCTGATTGTGGCTCCCAAACCAGCAGGCTAGCTCCAGGCTCTGCCAAGCTCAGTGGCCCCTCCTACTTCCTTCTTATCAGGCCCCTCCTACTTCCTTCTTATCAGGCCCCTCCTATTTTTCTGGCATTGGATTTTTTTGATTTGGTTTGGGTTTTGGTTTTTTGAGACAGGGTTTCTCTTGTGTAGCCTTGGCTGTCCTGGACTTGCTTTGTAGACTAGGCTGGCCTGTAGCTCACAGCAATCTGCCTGCTTCTGCCTCCTCACAGTGTGCACCATCTTGCCCAGTGACATTCCATTTTTATGATCAGAACTTACTAGATTCCCGCTGGTAGCCCTGCCCCACCCACTACCTCTGAGTTATGCATGTTTCAGCTGTTAACTTTGTCCCTCTGACTCAGGGTATTCCGAACTCATGAGAAGGAGTACAAATAGTCTAAAAGAAAATGGGATCCACTAGAGGAGGCCTTTCCCACTGAGATGATCTTCTGCTATCTCAGAACTGTCCAGTGAGGCTGACCAGCGGACTTGGGTCATTTGTCTTTTCCACCCTAAAGGAGAGCATGGGTAAATAATAGTGAAGCTCACATTCCTAGGTGAAGGTGTCTTAGTGTCATGGTGGCAGTGACAAGGTAGAGGCACACCATGCTAGACCTAGTAGGTTCTGCCTCTATATTTGTGCTGTTTCCTTCCAAGCAGAGTCCTATGTGGAGATGTTGGACACTAAAGCTTTAAAATTCGTGAAATAAAAGTGAGAATCTGAACTTCAAATATGATGGCCCTTGTCTGAAATCACAGCACTTGGACAATCACAACTCTAAGGTCAGCCTGGTCTACATATTGAGTTTAAGGCCTACCCAAGCTACATAGGAATCTGTCTTTAAAAAAAGAAAGAAAGAAAGAAAAGAAAAGAAAAAATAAAAAGAGAGGGGAAGGGAAAGGAACCTGATCTCAAAACAAGTGTCTGAAGAAGAAGAAGAAGAAGAAGAAGAAGAAGAAGAAGAAGAAGAAGAAGAAGAAGAAGAAGACTGGCTTTTCTCAGCACAGAGTGTAGCAATAGTGAACAGGTGATGTGAAGCTGCTAATGTTTTGTGATCAGTGATGATGAGGTACTAAGGAAGATGTGAGGTCCAGTAACCAAGACTATATCAATACTTCTTGAGTTTGGCACATGAGAGACCCAATGTTTCGAATGTCACAGCTTTTTGTCACTTTTTTACCCAGTGTCTATAGCCACCCATAGCAGCCTGGCATAACACATAGCAGATGGGGCACTACCCTTGGGTGCCTGGCTGGCAGTGAGAAAATTGGATCATGAAGACCTGGATGGGCATGTTGGCACTCTCTAAGAAGTGGGTGGAGGCTTCATTCAAGTGCAACATCCAGAGTGTCTCCTGGCTGTCCCAGGGAAGTTTCACATTTTGAAGTTAGTTCAGGGGAATCCTCCTGAAAGACACTTGAGAGTCCTATAGCAGCCCCACCAGCCCTGGCCTAAGAATTGACTAATACAGCAGGACAGATGATCCTACTGCGGTTTATTCAATAATAATATAATAAAGGAGACAAGTGCGTTTGTATTTGACTATTCCCGTTACAAAACACACAAAGGAAGTGACCAACACTAGAATGTGCAAATTCCAACCAGACCTTGATGGTTGGCTCCTGAATGTTAAGAAACTTGTCAAACTTACTGTGTCTCCTGGCAAAGCGTTTCTCAGACTTATGGCTCTGGAAACCCCAAAGTAACAGTAATTGATTTGAAATTGGTTTTGTTGTCTTTCCTCCCTGCCGGTTATCATGGAGGCAGTGGATGGAATATCAATTAGCTCCTTGCAGTGAATAGTTATCAATGGCACTTATAGGCCTTTAATCTTGTTTTATGCATAAAAGGGAAAGAGTTTATGTCACTGACACAAAGGCCATCTGCCACAGGCCCACATAGCTGTTTTCACAGTAGTTATAGGCATTGCCTCCTTCCCCATGAGAGCTGGCATGGCTCTTTTACCTCTCAGCCAATGGCTTAGTTTGTAGCATCCTTTAGCAAACAACACCCTTGGGTCCCTTAGCTGATCAGTGATTTCTCTCCTAAGAGTCTAACCTAAAAGAAACACCTAACAACTCCATTTACTAAGCGGTTGAGTCCAAACTCCTGGCTAGACCATGTATAAAAAAATTATGCATGTAAATTTAAAGGAAAAATAATTTTGCCCCTTAATAGTCCTGTTTATTTAACCTTTGAATGCGTCACTGTAAGGCTTCCCAAACTCTGACCCGCCAGCAGCAGCCTCATTTCCTGCCCTATGCTAAAGCAAATGCTACAATCTAACCCCACAGAGACAGCGTGCCTTTGAATGGAACATGGCAGCGACACCTAAATGCACAAAATTTCAACGCCAGCCTGGGCTCCACTTCTGTTTACACCCATAAACCCAAACATGCCTGGTCTCGTCTGAAAATGTGCACCAACATCAAAGCTAGCAGTTACCAAGACATCAGTAGATGCTGGGTGTGTCTTCTTTTCTCTTTAAATTTTTTGGTGCTGCCACAGAGTTCACCATGGAACCCTAGAGTAACTTGGTGCCCAAGCTCTGGGCTGTGACACATGGCATCTTGTTACAGGAGAACCTCACTGTGAGAGCTCACCTACCCTCTCGCCACCGGAAGCTTCAGTCTCTGACTTTTTACCCATCGTGGTCTCAATGCATCTATAGAATGTTTGGTTTGGTTCCATATAAAGAATCAAATCTGTTTTGATGTAAAAAAAAAAAAAAAGTTGGTATTTCGGACTGACTACGAGCGTGTTCATATTTGGTGGTGATAAATACTTAATTGTTAAATTTCTTCAAATACACAACACACACACACACACACACACACACACACACCTTGTATTGTACAACTGTGTGTGATCCTATTCCCACATGTGTTAGGAGGACTTTGTTTTCCCACTTAATTTTGATTTTCTAACTCTCTCCGTTCATATTTCTCATTACATAATGTAACTTAGGCTATAACATTCCATATGTATTCTGTGTTTACATAATCCCATACAGAGGTTGGTATGCACAATGTGAACACTGGTATGCATTTCTGTGATGCAACTGGTGTATCACAGAGCCAGTTTCAAACGGCAGCATAACAGTGTGCTAAACATGGCTAGGTGACCATGCTCATCCTCCTGTTGAATGCCCTTGGTAATGGACATCACATGTTTCTAGTTTGTCTGGCACTGAAAATAATGGTACCATCTATGCCCTTTCTTACTTTCTTACATTGCCAGTTGTTTTGTTTACCAGAGATGTTCTCTCATACCCACCAGGATGGTGGGTACAGGACTACATTTGTATTCCAATTTTCGTTGTTATTTTTAGTGTTGTGTTTGTGTGTGTGTGTTGGTGTAGAGGTACGTGCACATGAGTGCAAGTGCCTATGGAGGCAAGAGGTATTAAATACTTTGTAGCTGGAGGTACAGGCCATTTCAGGCTGCCTGACTAAGTGCTGGGAGTAGAGCTTGAATCTTCTGCAAAAACAGTATGTTATGTGTTCTGAACCACTGAGCCATCTCCACAGCCACCATTTCAACTGTCTTAGATTGATGTCTCTTAAACAGTTCTCCCCTCAAAAGGCTGTAGTATCTATTTCCCTGACTAACACTGTGCATGTGCCTTTGGTCCCACATCGCGAACAGAATAGGTAATATCACCCTAGAATTTTAAAGGGGTTTAGTGAGAAATCAAGTGATTGCTTTAATTGGTTTAGTTCCTAGTCATTGAGCACTATTGACTTTGAGGATTCTCCAATATGTTGGACATCAATTTTCATTCCCATGAGTTATCATTTTATTTCCATTATCTAATTTTCTGCAGGGTCATTTGTCTTTCAACAATTTACAAGTATCCATCACGTTGCTGTCATTAACCTTTGTCATCTGAATTATGTGGCATCTGAATTTCTTCCAAATCAGTCATTTGCTTATTGACTTTCTTTTGGTTATAATATTTTAAAAGTGTTTTATAATAGGGCTGGAGACGGAGCTCATCAGCTAAGTACGACTGCTCTTTCAGAGGACTCAAGTTCAGTTTCCAGCACCCACATTGGGAGGTTCACAGTCACCTGTAACCCCAGCTCTGGGAGGTCCAACACCTCTGGTCTCTGTGGGTATCTGTACTTATGTGTACATACTCGCACACATGTGCACACAGAGACAATTTAAAAATAAAATAAATCTTTTAAAATATTGTATTTTTAAAACTAGTTGTTTTTATTTTTAATTGGGTGGGAATGTCAGTGTGAGGGTACATGCGCATGACTGCATGTGCTGCAGAGGCCAGAGAAGTCTTTGAGTCTTCTGGACCTGAAGTTACAGGCAGTTGTGAACAGCAGGTGATGGGTGCTGAGAACCAAGCTTAGGCACTCTGCAAGAGCAGTGCGCATCCTTGACTGCCACTGAACCATCTCTCAAGCCTCTAATATGTACATTTTAAAAATCAATAGTCTAATGTGATTTATTTTAATAATATTTTGTTTTTTCAAATTGTAAAATAATTACATCACGTTTCCCCCCTTTCTTTCCTCTCTTTGATGCCTCCCAATCACCCCCTGGGTTCTCTCTCAAATTCATGACTTCTTTGTATTTAAATGTGTGTGTGTGTGTGTGTGTGTGTGTGTGTGTGTGTGTGTGTGTGTGTATGTGTGTGTGTGTATAGTTTGTCTATGGTAGGGGGGCATATATTTCTAAGTACATAAATACGATCTGCCCAGCCCAGGGCTTGTTTAGGCAGCCAAGAGACTCTGCTTGTAGCTTCTGACATCTCTAGGAAACACAATCTCACAGCAAACTTTTTGTTCCTCTGGCTCTTACAGTTTTCCCACCCCGCTTTTCTACAATGATAACCATGTACATTTTTGAAGCCTCCGTGTTTATACACTTAACCAAGAATGCTTTCCTTTCCACTAAGTTAGACATAAGCAGTTACATTGGCTTTCTTGAAATATTATTGTTTTATTTTTCATTACAGCTAAGCAATTAATGTCTCTAGGCATGCCTTTAAATTTTCATATGAAATGACACAGGCCCCTTAAGTTATTAGACAGCTGAGAGTTTAAAACATGATACACTTCTTTCCACCAAAGTGGATTTTATCACATGTAAAGTCTTATAAATATTTGCAATGTTTCTGACATCTTAGTGATGTTATGGTGATCTATTCGTTAATTCCTCTACTGAGAGCCTGTTTGTTTGATCAATGTAATGTGTTTCCATGTCTGGTGAAGAAATTTTCTCCTCGCTTGTGTTTTGTATTCATGTTTTCCTTCTGTAGAGTCAGGAATGACATAAAAAGCATGAATGTGAACAGTTGTGCAGACAGATCTTGCTCTTCCGAATAGAATCTGTCACTTTCTTCACTGAGATATTGTGACTTCTGTGTTAAAATTAGTTGAAAGAATGCACCTCTACTCTTCACATAGAATAGATGTATTTTTCTTTCTTCTAATTACAGCAAAAAGAAATCCTGGACATTCAATATTAAGTTATAAAGTTTAAAAAAAACTTTAAAAATTGAAAAGAGTAAGACACACAGAGGTGAAACAACAACAACAACAACAACAACAACAACAACAACAACAACAACAAAATAACAACCCAAAGCCTATGACTTGAAAACACTAAACTTCACAGGTAAAGAAACCAGACTCCCTCTACTCCTTTTGTGTGTACAAAAGCCATAGCAGGCACCCAACACCTGCTGTAGGCTGGTATCGGAGAATTCTAACTGGGGAACTGGAGTGCCCCTTAGCTGGTACTGGCTTTCTAGTCTGCTGTGCAATGGGAGACAATGTGGTAAGTGCAGATTTCCCCCACTGAGGGGTAGGAAACAGGTAGGCACCCCTCCCGTCCCCACTAGGATGGCATCAGAGGAGGCCCAGTGTAGCTTCAGGGCTTTACCCATTGTCCACTCCACAGCGAAGACCAATAGAGATGCACAAGCTGTTCCTGAATATTATTAACAAAGGGCCCTCTTCAGGCATTTACAGAGGCCAGTGGAAGACAAAACCCAACTAAAACAAAGAATTTAAACAAGATCCAGAATCTTGTAACATAAAAATATCTAGATTGTATTTGTCATTCCTAAACCTGGAAGAACTTCAAACCAATTTTTTTTTAAAAAGGTAATTAATGGATGCCAACATTAAAATGACAGTGATGTTAAATTTATCCGACAAAGATTTAAAACAGCTGTAATTAAAATACTTGAAAAAGCAATTATATTTAAATGAAAAAAAAAAACCTGAAAGCCTAAGTAGAGGAGGAGAAGATATGAGGAACAAAATGGGGACCTCGGAGCTGAAAGGCCTGATGGGAGAGATAGATTAAAAAAACAAAACAAAACAAAACAAACAAACAAACAAACAAAAAACCTCACCAGCTGGATGGAAGGCTTCAGTGAAAGACTCAGGAGATAGAAGAGAAAACTAATCAATCTCATCAATCAAGAGGAAAATGGAAAAACAATAACTGGTGCCTCAGGAACACAGGGATGTCTGACTAAGCTGTCACCTTGACGTTGCCAGAGTTGTAGAAGAGGGGAGCTTGGGAGGACTGAAAATAAACCTGACAATGTGGCTGGATGCTTTCAAAGTCTATAGAGGCCGCGAACCTACAAACTCTGAAGTTAAGTGAGCTCTAAGCTCAGTAAGCCACAGGAGGGCTATGAGACACGAGGCATCCCTGGAAAACAAGGAAAGAGGAAAGGAAACTGCCAGCAGCTGCAGAAAAGAGGCGCCTTCCCGGAAAAACAATGCGAATGACAGCCAACTCCCCACCAAGTGACATTCAAGAGCGAATGAAATGACAATGGTGTCCAACTTCTAAAAGAAAAGGCCTGTCCACCTAGAATTCTGTCCTTGGTTGAAAATAAGCATTCTTGCACAAGAAGCAGGGAATAAAGACACTCCCCGCTGAGGCGGAAGTGAAGATTGTGTGGCCAAGAGAGAGACTGAAAATAGTTCTTAGATAGAAAGAGAACTACATTTTTAAAAGCTTTTTATTTTTTTTATTTTCAAGAATTTCACACATGTACTATGAAATATGATCATATCTAAGCCCCATTTCCCCCTCCAATTGTACTCATGTACCCACCCAACATGGGCCACTCTCAACTGCATGTCTTTGTTATATGTAACCCATTAAGTCCAGTTATTGCCACCCAGATGTGCATGTGTGTGGGACCACTCACTGGAACATGGGAAGCCCATAAGTCACCACATCCTCACAAAAAGGATGGTTCTCTCTCACCCCCGTAGCTATCTACTACCAATAGTAAGAGGTGTGGCCTGGAGACAGTTGTCTGCTCCATCTATCCTGGCAGTTTGGCTGGCCTGTTCTTGTACATGTAACCACACTGCTATGAATTCATGTTTACATTATCAACATCATGCCCAGAAAACACGTGCATCTGTGCATTCACGCATGTGTGTGTGCATACGTACGTGTGTGTGTGTGTGTGTGTGTGTGTGTGTGTGTATTAATACACGTGTTCCATTTAGAGCTGATCGCTGAGTCTCGTGTTCTCAGCACTTTGACCAGTTATATATCTCCCCATCAGCTGCTGCTTTCCTGATGAAGGTGGACAGCTCATGTCTCAGGATATAAGCATAAACATTCAGAAGGTAATTTGACACCATAACCGTTTGGCAAGATAATAATAACATGTTCTACCTTAGGGCCTATGATCTCCAAAGCCAAGGGCTTTTGACCAGGATTACAGTACCAAGCATGCAATTTCCTCCAGTGGAGCAGGCCTCAAATCCAGCCAGGAAGGGCTTGCTTCCCCCATAACAGTAATGCTACTATTGTACCGCATCTTGTCAGGTATTGTAGCCTACAGGGTGCAATGCTGGCTAAGACTGCTCATGCCTTTTCTCCCTAGCACCCTGCATAGTATTTCCCAGGACTAAGAGGGCTAGCCAGCAGGGAGGAAGTATCCTGCTTTTTTTTTTTTTAATCAACTTGAAATTGGTTTCGATATATCCTGTGGCCACAGTGTATAGTGTCTTTAGCAATAGGGCCTCCCCGTGTTGTTACGGTGACTAACCAAGCGGAAAGGCAACAGCGAAAACAAGCTGGGTGTAGTATTGTTCGTTCTCTCTCCTCTCTTGACTGTGCCTATATTGGCTGCTTCAAGTCCCTGCCTTAACTTCCCCACAATGACAAACCACAATGTAAGTTATTAGGTTAAGTGGCAAAGGAAGAAAAATTACAGGATCACAAATTTCAACACCTGTCATGACAAGAAAAAAAAAAATCAAGAAAGAGACATGACGGACGCACTACAGCTAACACGGTACTCAGTGGTGGGAGGCTTAGTACTTTCCCCAACCAGAAGAAGAAAACAAAGCTGCCCGTTCCCACGACCTGTGCATAGCATGGTGCTGAAGACCCAGCCAGGACGGTAAGGCAAGGAAATGACGGAGAAAAATTGGGAAGTGAAACTGTTCTGTTCTGTTTGTGACTGTGTAAACAGTCACAAAGAATCTGCAAAGAAATTCCTATAATTAAAAGAGGGTTCATCAAAGCCTCAATGCTCAGTTGCATCTAGCAGATGTGTGTGGAAACCAAGAATTTAAGAGCAGTCCTAATTATGGTTTCTTAAAGGAAAAAATGCCAGGGCCAGAGAGAGAGAGAAAGAGAGAGATGGCTCAGTGGTAAGAGCACTGGGTGCCCTTCCAGAGGACCAGGGACCAATTCCCAGCACCAACATCATGGCTCACAACTGTCCACCCTCCACCAGTCACAGACTCCCATGTGATGCATAGACATATGAGTAGGCAAAATAAAATATCCATACACACAAACCAATTTTAATTAAAAACTCAAACTTCAATTGTAAGCAGCAACCCAGCTAGGAAATGAGAGACCATGAAGAAAGCTGTACCAAAGCTGTGCTGATGGGAATTAAACACACACAAAAAAGTGTTAGCAATTAGGGAAATTAGAATAAAAACCACAAGGCTATTTCTATCCGAGTGGCTAAAATGTGAAAACGACAACAAATTATGTAGAGGAACGTAAAGTGAGACAGACAGTCTCAGAAAACGATTTGTCAGTTTCTGCAAAAGTTAACATGCAGCCATCACATGAATCAGCAATTACACTCCTGGGCATTTATCCCAGAGAAATTAAGGTTTGCACTCAAATGAAAATCTGCATAGGAGTATTTATAACGCACTATCCCGATTAGCTCCAAACTGGAAACAGATGTTTCTCAACAGGTGAATGGTTAAGCTAAGCCACGAACATCCTGCCATTCCTCCTTGTAATAAAGGACAAATTGCCGAATCGGACGAGAAGGTGGATGAGTCTTTAAAGAATTGTGTGGTGTGAGGAGAGGGCCCCCCCAAAAGATTACACACTGTGTGAGTCTGTTTAAATAATATTTCTAATGGGCAAAAGAAAACAAGCAGAGAACAAACTAGAGGAGGCCCACAGTTACAAAGGGTATGAGAGGAAGAGATACCCTATAAAGTGTCTGTCTTGCAAGGACAAGGCTGTGGGTTCAATCCCCAGAAGCCATGGTTAAAGAGCTGGGTGTGGTAGGATAGCGTTGCAATCCCACTGCCTGGGGAGGCAGAGAGACGAGGAGCTCAAGGCTTGATGGCCAGCCAGCTTAGCCTCGTTGGCAAGGTCTAGGTCAGTGAAAGACACCGAGGAGGAATGACACTGAAGTATGTGCACACAAACATGCACACACATCCACACACATGAACACACACACAGGGGGTGAAGGTGTGAAAGGAATGGAAGTGCCTGTAAGATGGCAAATGAAGAGCTTAGCAGTACAGCATGTGAAGGCTAGCCACTGTTGATGACATTATGCTATGGGCTTGCAGGGGGTTACTGTTGGGGGAAGCTGGGTAAAGGGGACAAGAGATTTCTTTTTATTATATCTTGCAATTGAATGCAAATTTAGTATTAAATTGAGTACATTTTAATTAGAAGAACATTTGTGAGATTTAGTTCTTTAATTGGCATGAATAAATATATTAGCAGTCCCATGTCCATCTCTGGGGCTTTGCCAAATCCTTCGAATGAATCCTGACAGATTTATTGAGTATCTTGGCTCTTAATAGATGTACAATAGTATAATTGTTAACAGGAAAGTCATTTCCTCTATATTTATAAGGGTCTGCCTCTGTTAAAAATTTCTTGTCATATTGCTTTCAAATAACAATCTAGACAATAATAACAACAACAACAATAATAATAATAGTAATGAATGTTCCTACTAATTGCTTATTTTAATTGTAATAGTTGTGTTGCTTTGCCTATTCTATTTAGATATGATTTGCCTCTGGTTATTTTAAGTGGTTTCCAGACCTCCATATTTTCCTCAGTATTGTTTTCACGGTTACAGGTGTGGTCACATGCAAAGTCCCTGATGCTTAACCCAGTCTCCTTTACTGGAACCCAACTCCCTTTTACTGCAGTTTTGCATCTATATTCCCAATGAGACTGGTACACACGTTCTTATTTTCTCTTGTTCTTTGTCAAGTTTTGCTATTACAGTTTTGCTTGTGGCATGAAATTAATTGGTGAGCTGCCTGGCTTTTTCTCCGGCCTGGATCTGTTGGAGTAATGTCATAATTACCCATTCCATAAAGGTTAGGTAAATCTCAGCTGTGAACCCATCTGGTCCCAGCGCCCTTTTCAGCAGTGGATCTAACACCTTCACTGGCTCCTCCGTAGTTGCTGGTCTATTCAAATTTTCCACTTCCTCTTAAGTACATTTAAGTCGTTTATGTTTTTGCTAAAAAAGACATTTTCCTTTGGGAAATAATTTGCACATAATTTTCTTTTACTCTTTCCTGCACCTGCCATTGCTCTTTCTCCTTTATCAGTAATCAGACAATGGTGTGTTCATTTAAATCATTTTGTTTTTCAAAGGGCTGACCTTGGGTTTCGTGTGTGTGTGTGTGTGTGTGTGTGTGTGTGTGTGTGTGTGTGTGTGTGTGTGTACTCACCTGTGCACACACAGGTCGAGGCCAGAAGCCAATGTTAGATGTTTTCCTCTGTCACTATCATCCTTATGTGCAACGGGGTCACTCTCCGCATCTGGAGCTCCCAGTTGGCTGAGCTGGCTGACCATCAAGCCGCAGGCATCCATCAGTCTCTCTCCCTCAGTTCTGGGGTTTCAGACCCGTGCTAGTCAACCTACCATTTACCCCATTCTTGGGCACCAAGAGCACTTTCCCACTGCGCTATCTTCCTAGCACCCTATCTGGATCTTTTATCCTTTTTGTTTTGTCTCTCCTTTGTCGTTTCAGTTGGAAAAAAAATTTAATGGACTATTTCTATGTATCTCTGATTATCTCAGATTTACTATGGAGCCCAGGCTGGACTTGAACTTAGAATGATCCTCCTGCCTTTGTCTCCTGAATCCTGGGTTAGAGGCATGCACCACCACATCTGGAGTTTTCTTATTCTTCCTGTTTGTCTTTGTTTTGAGAAGATACGGCTTTATCTTTACTAAAATGTCCCCAGCTCCTTTTGTTTTGTTTATTGATCTAGGTCCTTACAGTACCCACCATTGTTTCTGCAGCAGAGATGTGGAAGGCTACTGAAATGTAGGCGTTTCTCTGAGTTCCATGATTTTTATAAGATGCATTCTTCCACTTGATTTCTAGAGTCACTGAGATTTTAGTTTTCAATTCTCCTGTACCACAGCAGTTAGCAAGGAATTCTGGGCTGAGCCATTCTTAATTATTTAATTCTATTTTATTGACTTGTCTTTAGAGCACATATACTTAAAAAATTCCCATTGTTTAACTTTATTAAGGTTTACCTACTGTATGATAATTATTTTAACTAAATTACATAACTATAGACATAAAAGAAAAAGACTCCTCTTTAGTAAGGCTGTGGTACATACATTTATACATGATTTGTGTGCTGTGTGTTGGGGTGGGGGGAACCCCCATAGCCTAGCCAAAGTAACATAGAGAATTAACCATCACATCCTTATGGTTTCAAGGCAATGACATCACCTTCACCTTCACAACATCGTACAACAGAGAGGGAGGCAGGCGTTCTGAGAATCTCCCAGTGGCTAACCTCTCCAATCCTGCTGCTCTAGTCAGGAGACGGTAGCGTGTTCATACACAGCCAGGCTCTGGCTACAAGGGAAGCCGGATAACGTGGAGAGCAACTGACAGTTGGATGGACAGCAGGGAGGAGGATAAAAACGTGACTTTTGAGTCTACAACCATCAGTTCTAGCGTATGCCTGTGCCAGGAATTCACCCAGTCCTGTGAATAAGAGATGGAAGCCTCCTTGCCCATCCCGACTGTGTTTGTGGTCCTGAAGCAGAGGCAGGGAGGCTGTTTTGACAACCATACTTGGTACAGAGAGAGAGAGAGAGAGATAAACACAAAGTATGATAGGAAGGAGCAGGGTAAGAGAGAAAGAGGTGCAGG
Source organism: Acomys minous (assembly GCF_964271855.1). Taxonomy (NCBI): domain Eukaryota; kingdom Metazoa; phylum Chordata; class Mammalia; order Rodentia; family Muridae; genus Acomys; species Acomys minous. The sequence continues at coordinate 18,235,646 of NC_140495.1, read as the reverse complement.
GAAGGACTGGTAACCTGCAGTGCAAAGCCCGGAGACTTCCTTATCTAAAAGCCTTGACAACGCCTGGGAGATCTTGATGAAGGACAATGAGAAGAAGGCAACAATTCTCCATTTCACAGAGGGGGAGGCAGGGCTATCGGGGGAGTAGGGCTATCGGGAGCAGTCACTCCACAGCTCAGGCACCTCTACTACACTATCTATGGGAAGAACCAGTCCAGGTGGGGCAAATAGTTGGAGATGGGCTAGTTTATATTACCTTGAGGGCTCTAGGGCAAAAGGGCCAAGTCTGTTGGTCTGATTCCTGGCCTTGGGGTAATTAGAGTAAGGGGGTGTGTGGTTGGGGAGGTGCTTTGGATGTGAACTCTTGCTTGGTTGGTTTGCTTATGAAAGATGTACTCGAGCACAGATGGGTGCACTGGTCTGTCTCTAGGAACTAGCTCAGTCTGGGAAGGGTGACCCTCTAGGGCCAGCAAGGCTCCCAGTAGTTGGAATGCAAAATGGATGAGATGCAAAAGCACAGTTCCCTGCTCCTTCTGCCTATAGCTGCGTTTGCACACACACTTTGTAGCAGGCTGGAGCTGAGCCAGGCACTGTACAGGCCTCTGTAGGAGCTAAAAAACTATCTGCTCTCTGGTGGTCCAAGCCGGGGTCAGAAAAGTCCAAATTTGAATCCAGTTATGGAATTAAAACTCCAAGTTGACGGACTGGCTCGGTGGCTCGGTGGTTAAGGGTACTGGCTGCTCTTCCAGCTCAATTCCCAGCACCCAAGGGCAGCTCACAGCTGTCTGCGACTCTAGATCTAGGAATCTGATGCCCTCACACAGCCGCATGCAGGCAAAACACCAATTCGCATAAAATAAAATTAAGTCATCAAAAATAAAAAGCTCCAAATTGGTAGGAACCACACATATTTTCGGCTGTTCTCTCTTCTACCTTGAGTCTATTTTTTTTTTTTTTTTACTGTCTCTGCTCTCAGCCCACTAAATAATGCCTTCATCTTTCTTTGATTCTTTTTACCTGATCTTTCTATTTAGAAGGCGATCTTCCTTTTATGGGACCAAAATGGCTTTATTCTGGTCTGTGCCTGTTAACTCCTAAAAGTCTCATTTTTTTTTTTTTTACATATAAGAGAAACAGTCAGCCTTTCTCTTGGAATAGCTGCCAGGTCAAATACATTATCCACAATGAACTAGCAGAACAGTTTATGACCTCAATGAAAAGCCACGTGCATTTAGCATGCGCACTGTTCATCTGAAGATGCTAACTATGAGCACGTTGGTTTATTTCTCACTCTCTGAGTTGTAGCAGGAGAGGCTCCACTGCAGGGCTCCATGAGGCCCAGGTGCCACCACCACACAGAATGTCTTCCTGTGTGTCCCAGACTTCCTACTCGGAGCAGGACCTCCATCATCCCTTAGACTCTGCTATGAGATCGGTTGTCATGTGCCAAGTGTTAAGCTGAACATGTGAAAAACATCACCTACACTCATTAGGCTTTCTTTGAGTAAACACATGGAAATTAGTACAGATTGCCAATCAGAAATGTTTTGCAAAAAAGACTTCACTATAGATAAATAAATATGATGTAAGAAATAAATGATTCCGTTGTTATCAAACAGGAAAAGCAGTCTCTGGAAGGCCATGTGTAGGCACTGAACACACTGATGCAGTAGCAAAGCCAAATATTTTGAATTACACTTCTGGAAATCCTTAACTCTTTGAGCTGGAGGCAAACAGAAGCCCGTCTCATAGTTTCACAGAGCTAACAAATATCAAGAAATTTAGCACAGCGCCCATGATAAGCCGTCAGAGCACATTAGCTAGATTTACTAGAAAGATGTACTGTAAAGCAGCCGCTTGATTCACCACAGCTTTTATAGCACAAGATGGCTAAGTTGCCAGGGCCATGCTTACGCAGTGTGCACGGATGGTGAGGATTGGTAGTTGATGCTCAGTTCTATGATGCCGCTGGCCATGATGGTGTGGCTGGCCAAATCACCAATTAGAGGCCTGGTCTGGCTCGCTGACAGTGTTGATTATGAAGGGCCCCACAGCAAAAGCTCTTCACTGTACCCACAGAACAATGAAGGCAAGCAACTATGGGACACGCCTCTAGGAGAAAGGCAGGACTTTAAAACAATGGATCTGTGACCAGGTATATGTGCATATTTCAGCCTTTGGGAAGTACACTTAAAAATGGGAAAAGGAAAAACCAACTTTTTAATCTCTTGTAATAAAGACATTATTGATGACAGTCTTGGGATCATTGCTGCAAAGATTCCTTTTGCCTGAATGACTACCTATGAATTAATACTCCATTGAAATTAATCTCATGATTACCGACCCTATTTGTCTACCAGGGACCATCTCTGATGTTTGAAAAAGTGGAAAATTTGGAGATTTTTGTGATATATGGAACAACTTAAATGACCTGAGTGGAGAGGGAACTGTCCTCTATAATAGTACAGAACATTCTAGTATTCATAATGCCAGACAAACAGGATTCAAGAAAGAGATCGAAACTCCTAAACTCTGGCATACACCCCACTGTGCAACTTTTAAATTAGCAACTGTGCAAAAATTTAAGTTCCCTAACTCCCCAAGGAAGTGTCTCAGAAACTGGTAAAGTGTCCTGGGTGATCCCAAAATGGAGAAGGGGTGTGTTACTGAGCCACCGTGGGAACAAAGTCCACGTGCACAGCTAGTGACCGACATATGGGTGTCTCCTAGACTTGTCACTTGGGCAAATGATGTGACACATGCCTGACAAACCTGTGTGAAGGGCTGAAGGATCTGTACACACTGGGATCCAGGCTCTGCTCTACAGAAGCCGAGGTGTCTCTGCTTCTAACCTTTGAGCCAGAGTGCCACGGTAAGAAGAAGCTGTGGTAGCTTGTGCGTGGCTTCAGATAGGAGTTTACGGGCAGTGATGAAAGAACCTGGTAAGAAGAGACAGCAGGAAACACTAGAGGCGGCGGTTATTGGATCACACAAAAATATTGGATGTCTTCATAGGCTAACAATCATTTGTTTATTGCTTTAATAGGAAAACATTGAACAAAGTATGGTCTTTGACAGCATATGAAGGATGGTATATATTAACTGGTCCCACTTATTATTTTTTTTTTAGCTTTTTTTTACTTTCAGAAGATGCCTAAGATATTTAATAGAGATATCTGTTACTAATATGTTAATGCAAACTCCTTAAAATGTATTTTGATTTCAACATGTATACATCATAAGAAGAAAAAGGAGGAATAAATATATATGTGGAAATATTAGAAAAGACAGAATATTTATTTGCTGTAGAACTCAACCTATTTTACCTTTAACATATGTATCCCGTCCGATGGTTTTCTAACATCTGGGCACCATGGAAAAGGCTTTCACAACGTGTTTAACTGCAGGAGTCTTGACTGACAGCTGCCGGCAGGGCTAGTGTTCTAAGGGATTCAATGAGACTTTGAACTATTGAGCACCCTTCTCCGAGCACACTCATGACACCCACCTGTGCACTCCCTGCCAGGTGGCCATCCCATCTGATCTGGTCTGAGGTCTTCTCCCCAAGTTGTTCATGCGGTAAAGGTGACAAACCTGGCCCATTGCGTGGGACCCTACTTCCTGGCTTTGTCTCCTTCCATGGCATTGCCTCCTTCAAGGAATCTTTTTTTTTTTTAATTTGTTTCAGGTGTTGTATGGATTGAGTTTCACTGGCAGAACTCAGAGAGAGAGGCTGGATATAAGTATGTATGCATTTATGTTTAGCGCTGATGCTGGGCCCCAGATCCTGTGGATGTGTTGTACAGAAAGCCACAGACTAAGAGGTTTGGGGAGGTGGAGAAAAATGTCCCAGAAGTCAGGGAACTGGCATAGGTCAGCTGCCAATGTGTAGCTAGAGCTGTCTGCGAGCATCGTTTCAATTTCTGTGGGTTACAGTTTCCCTTCCTAAAAATGGAGTTGTAAGAGTACCCGAGGAACGGCATATATGTAGCATGGAAGCCACATATGTGATTACATCCCTGAGTGACCACTCTTCTCACAAAGCCTAGAGTCAGAAGTCCCTTCTAGACCCAATGTCCCCACTGATCACTCAGAACTAAGGGGCAGGATAAGCCCACTGTTGTTCCCAGCTTCAATAGCACACCTAAAATGACTACTATCAACGGCATACATCCAAAATCCAAGGAGGTGTAGAGATGGCTCAGTGATTAAGACCTTTGATTGCTCTTCCGAGGATCTGGGTTCACTTCCCAGCACCCACATGGCAACTCATAACCATCTGTTACTGCAGTTCCAGGAGATCTAACAGTTTCTGCTGGCTTTGCAGGCACCAGGCACGGCATGCATGTGGTACACAGGCATACATGCAGGCAAAATACCCATACACACAAAATGAAATAACAACTAATTTTTTTAAATGACAAGGCAGGGTGTTGTGACTCATGCCTGTAACTAGACATTAGAAAGCCAGAGGAGATCATCAGTTTGAGGACAGCCAACTCCATAGTGAGATCCTATCTCAAAATTAAACCAACAAAATAAACAACTACAAAAACAAACAAAATAAGCGACTACAAAAACAAAAAAAAAATATGACCTGTTTTTCTGGTATGAGCTGTGAGGAAAATGTGACAGGTAACATAGTAAATACTGTGGGGAAGGGCAATGGGCATAAAACAGATGTGTTTTTCCTTATCCTGGGGTACCCTGAAAGAGTCTATTTGGATCTTGTCATTGATTCCCAATCTGTACATTGGAAATTGACTTGTAAGCAGAATACATGAGTCAGGGTAGGAAGTCATAAGCTACAGGATGGCCCAGAGTCTCATCTTTGCATGGGACACACCTGTGTCAGAGGGGAGGGGTTGAGGTGGGCCCCAGCTATCCCACCTTCACCCTGCTGTCAGGTGGGTGTGTTGGGCTTGGGATGTATATTCCCTGATCTGCAGGAGAGTATCTGTGTTATTTTCAAATAACAATTAACAAGAAAGCCAGGGCTCTCCAGCCTGGGCTGACCTCTCTGGAGGACTCTGCAGCCATGGCAGAGAGTCGATGTGACGGGAACATCCTAATAACAGCCAACATCCTGAAGGATGTGAACACTGCTTTACATTTGAGTGGGGCTATCCCCCATGCTCCCCTGTGCTGTGGAGCTGATCCTGGCTGCGCTGGGTGTAACCATGGTCCATCGCCTTCCTGCACCTGACCCTGGAGCATTCTGTCCACTCTTTGCAGTGAGCAAGCAAAGATGGCGAATTTAAGACTGAGAAACGGACTCTTCTTTTTGTGATAGGATTCTCTTAAGCACTCTGGGTTTGGAGCATCTGCATTTGTCCTGAGACGTTGTACAGAAGTCCCCACGTAAACAGGAAGAACTTGAGAGGGAAAGCTAGGGAGAGGGCTTGGTAGATAAACTGCTTGCAGGTCAAGCATCAGGACCTAAGATCAGACCTCACAGCTCCAATGTAAAAAGACTGGTAAGTAGGATGGTCCTGTGGCGTGGAGAGGGTGAGGAGACCAAAGGATCCCACAGGCTCGCAAGCCAACCAGTGAGGTTGTAATGCTGAGATCCGGAAAATAAGACAGAGATGTGATTAAGGAAGGTATTCTGATGTCAACCTCTGGCTTATAGATGCACTCAGGCACCTACACATACATGGGCACAGGCGCGCGCGCGCACACACACACACACACACACACACACACACACACACACACACACGAATTTGAGCAAAATACATCAGGAGAAGGAAGGAGTATGAGAAAGCTTAAAGCCCAAGACCCAGAAAAGTCATGGTGGACAGTCAGCAATCACACTGAAAAGCCTTTTAAGGGTCAGTGCCCAGCTGGCGCTGGGGAGGAAAGAATGTGCCTAGCTCAGGACATTGCTTTACCAAAACAGGCCTTGCCTGAAACCGTTGTGGGGACATGCTACCTGAATAGATTTGTCTTCTACCCAAGGGGAGCCGTGCCTCAGGAAAGAGCTCTGAGGGAAATTCTAGTTACGTCCCATCACTTAATAGTTGAGTCAGTTGCGTAGTTGACTTTTCTGACCTGCTTTCTCATGTGCAAAACAGCGAGGCTGCTGATTTATGGTGTTGGGATGGCTACATGGGAGGAGATGTGTGGAGTGGTTAGAGCAAAAGCGATGCACGTTAAGCGCTCTGCAGGTGTGTGCTGTGAGCCATGCTGAGCTAGGTTAGGGTCCAGGGTGCTGCTGCTGGGGCGGGGGAGGGGCCATGGGAAGCACAGCTAGAGGTTTCCAAATCTTAAAAGCCAATACAATTCATTAGGAGCCACCAGCCACACTGGTTTACTTGTGTTGGCATTCACGAGACTTTCACATTATGTTTGATCTCCCGGGAAGCTAAATACTCACAGATGTACAGCAAAATGTAAAAATACCATGGAAGCAGCCAGTGTTCTGGCAAAAAAAAAAAAAAAAAAAAAAAAAAAGACGTTAGTAAAGGGTTCCTATTGGGCTTTGCAGGTGAGATTGGCTCATCAGAAGATGCTTTGGTGTCCTAGAACAGCAATACTGAGAAGCCTCCCCTCTCGCCCATACATGCCACAGAGCGGGGAGGATTGGCATGGTGGTAGGGACATGGTCTCTGAAAATTTTGCTACACAGCAAAAGGAGGGAGCAAGAAATCTCTACGAGCCTGACCATTTCCTTAGGTTCCAAGGATGCAGAAACATATTGAGTATATATACAAAGTGCAGTGCACACAGTAGGTCTCACACAGACGGTAGGTCTGCCTCAGCTGGCTCATACTCCTCTTCCACTTTGGAGCTGAGCCAACACAGCTGATAATAAGTTCGTGGTTCTAAAACTTAATTACACATTGGAATCACCTAGGTACATTTATGAACTGCTGGTGACTACACTTTCACCCCTAGAGAATCGTAATTTAATTGGTCTGGAGATCCCCCAAGTGGCTTTAAGATATAGTAAAGCTAGAGAAGTGCTGCCCTACATTGAAATCAGCTGGGAATCTCCAGCCCCATTAAGTGAGTGCGTGCATATCATACAGGCTTTCATTAAGCCACAGGGAGATAGAGCTGACACAAGCTAGAATTGTGCTGTCCACCCGTTAGTGCTTAAATCTAAAGTAATTACATCCAGGTAAATGTTTTAAAAAATAGTTCTTATGTCCCTCTGGCTGCATTTCAAGTTTTAAAAGGCACATGTGGCTGGTTACTGCGATTTGAACCCTACAGAACACCATGGAATGTTCTATCAGACAACTCTAAGACAGTGGAAGCCCCACCCCCCAAGCCAGGTGAGCAGAGGCTCAAGAAAACAAGGCCTGGGATGAAAGTCAGGAGGACCTGAGCCTCACAAACTGAACAACCATGAGGGGAAGAAGCAATCTGTGGAGGGCAGAGGCATTCAGCACCTGAACACATCTGAGGCCTCAAGTATATGCTAGCCCATTGGACAACTTGAAGCTCGAAATGCATAGAGCCAGTGGCCTACAAGGCTGGCAAGGAAGGGAGTGGAAACCTGAGGCCTTTTGATGATGCTGGAGACTCCTCTGAAGTCACAAGCCAAGTGGCACCCATGTCACTGACTTCTGAACCGCACTTCCAGGAAAGGTGGTGTCATCCAGCTGGCTGCTTTGTACAGTCAGAGCCATAGGCAGTGTCTATAGTGACAGCAACGTCCAACTCTGTGCTCAGCAGCAGGTTGTTTCCAGGGCCCCAGAGCAGAACATCTCTAGCATCAGAAGCTCATATATTGAGAGATGACCAAGTACACAGCTCAATGAACTGCTGGCTTGGCACTTGGGTGGAGGGAAGAAAGTGGGGGAGTGGGGTGGGGGAAGCCCACTGACATCCTGCTCAGTCTGCTCCAGAGGGATGGAAGGTCTTCCTGCATGCTAGATGAAGAGTGCCAGTTTGGAGAGGGATCTCTGAGCAGCATCAGGCTGGATGATTCTAGAACAAGGGTGTATTCATTTTTCAAGGGTGCTTTAAGTTAGTGCCACTAGGTATGTGGCATAAAGGAGACATGAATTCTCTCAGGTGCTGGGCGACAGTTGAGTTCCCTTTTTTTTTTCCCTGCCAGACCAGCCATCTGCTTTATTATAGAAACTTTATGTGGTTTAATATGCCCTCTTGGAAGTTAATATGGTTTGAAAAATTGCCTGCAATAAATCCTTTCTTTCTTGCACATAAGCTTATCCGTTCTTCATTCAGAGAAAATTAGTTTCTCTCTATCCACCCTAAATAAATGTGAAAAAAATGTACTTAAAGAATATCAGTCTGAGGAAGTGTCTAGTTTTAAGTCTGCCCTGGGGATATGGTGAAGTCTTTTGGTCTATGATGTCATTGTTCACCAGAGCCTGTTGGGAACAAGGGTCTTTATTCTCCTGGGAACCCCAGCACACTCTGACTGGCCTCAGTGGTTGGTGCCCACCTTTGTCCCCTCCCCGTTCACAGCAGTGAATTTTTAAATTTACATTAGTTTCTTAGAGAACCACACATGTCACAGTGTGTGTGCAGAGGCCAAAGGATAACCTGCAGGAACCAGTTCTCTCCTTTCATCATGTAGGCGGCTTGATGTCAAGGGCCTTTATGAAGAAAAGCTTCAGGTTTGCAAGGCCGGTAGTTGGCGTAGAGGTCAAAGAGCCGAGCCCCAGAGCTCAACTGCCTGGGTTCAAATCCACCTTTGTTACTTACAAGATGTGTAAAGATGCAAAGTTATGGTTTTCTCCTAGTGAGAGATGGCTCAGTGGTTAAGAGTATTTGTCAATTCTTGCAGAAGACCTGGGTTTGGGTCTCAGTACTCACAGTCACCTGTAATTCCAGTTCTAGGCAGGGGATCTGGCACCCTCTTCTGGCTTCCCCGGGTACTGCATGCATATAGTGTACATACATATACTGGAGCACACACACACACAAATACACTTTATAAAAATGTTGACTTCTCTTAGCATCAGTTATGCCTCACTAGCACTGCCTATGTTTAAAATGAGTGACCACAGTATGGCAGTCCTTCTGAAAGTGTTTGTTATCGGAAAGCCATTGTATTAAAAAACATTTGAGATGAAACGTTTTGAAAGGCATTGTATTAACCATGGTTATTCAAAGGTGTATTCTCTCCCCCATGTCACCATAGCATAGAAACATTTGCATTTCCGTGGATAGAAATGAATGAAGATGAAATAAGGGCCAGGTGATGCAGTCACTCAGCAGGCTGAGTTCAAGAGCCTGCACCACATCTTATCACCTTGTACATAGGACCAGGAATCGTCTCAGATGGAATAGAATATAAAGCTACCCCCACATGATTGCTGCAAAAAAAAAAAAAAAACAAAACTAAAGTTAACAGATGGCTGGGGAGGTGACTTAGTGTGTAAAGGCACCTGCAAGCCTAGCCTGGTCTACATAATAGGAAGAGAGAAGTGACTCCTACAAGATGTCCTCTGACCTCCACACAATTGTCCTCACATGTACACACACACACACACACACACACACACACACACACACACGAATCATACATGTATCAATCATGATGACAGCTAGAAGGACCAGCTAAACACTGGCATCTTTTCAAAGTGGGTGACAGAGAGCAAACAAGATAAAGCATACTTTAACAACAACAAGAAAAACCTCACCTCACAGGGAAGTGGTTCATTTCATAAAGACTGGCAGGTCACAGCATGACTGCCTGGGACAGACAGAGATTGGTGGTGCACACCTGCAACCCCTGACCCTTGGAAGGCACAGAACTGCCTGGGATCGTTTTTAAGACACAAGATTCCTGGGACCTACCTTCTGCTCATCAGATCAGAGCCAGGGAGTAGATTTTTAAGGCAAGTTCCCCTGCTGGAGCTGCCAGTTCCAGTTAGTAGGGATACTCAGAGACACTTGCCTTGAACTTGATACCCCTCATTAAGAAGCACAAGCGGCTCGAGGATGTTGCGCCTGGATCCCTGTCTTCAGCCTCCAGGGATGATGCATCTCTCACAATGAGTGGGCATGCAGAACGCTCAAAGCCACCTTCTCCTACACATTCAGCAGTGTGACACTGTCCTCACTCCTGCCTTCTGCGTCTGCTGATTATCCTTGGAGATCACACATCTTCGTAAAGAAAATGTGTAAAGCATTACTTTACTCTACACAATAACAAAGTGTTACTTCACTTGTGTCCCTTTTATCATTTCCTTGGGGTGGGGTCACATGCTGTTGGCTCCCCCTGGATTGCCTACCTGAGAGGTGTAGCTTAATACCAACATGAACCATATTTCTATGTGCAAATTACACTTGAATATTAAAAAGTGACCCATTTGTGTCAACTGAAGTATCTAACACAGGGAACCACAAGCAGAGTTTCCACCTCCTGCCTCACATCATTTGAGCCCATCCAAGATGCTCTTTGTTCAACTACAAGGAAAGAATTGGGTTTTTTTTTCTCTTCCCTGAAGAAGTCAAGTCTACCTGTATCCTATTTCTCTATCCAAAAGATACCCCAGAAGTAGACTTAAACCTCTCAGTTTGTAATTCATTGTTTTATGCATGTGCACCAGATGTTAAAATAAAACAGGTCTTTCAGGGCCAAATGGAGTCATTCCATGAGGGAGAAGGGCCTAGAAGAATACAGGAGGCCTATGTGTAGATGCTCTATCTCAGTGTGGAAGTCCTTGACCATTTGGGAATTCAGGGAAGTTGCCAGCTGTTCCAGTATCTATTTCCAAATGCAGAACAATAGGAACAGCCCTTTATACACTGGAGATAATGGGGAGAGCACACTGAGTGTAGGAGAAGAATTACCTTCATGTCACCTTTAAGTGGTGGTCCACAGGCTTGTAAGCTTTGATTTCCACCATCACTCAAAACTAGGGAAAAAAAATCAGATCAACAATTATGCCAGTAAATTCTTGGCACCGTCAGTGACAGGATCAGTCCTGCTTTTAAAATGGATGTGTGTGTGTGTGTGTGTGTGTGTAGATAGATAGATAGGTAGATAATAGATAAGTAGATGGATAGATAGATAGATAGATAGATAGACAGACAGACATGTATGTATATGTGTAAAATTCAGCTAAAATATGAGCAGAGTCTTCATGGGGTGCCAGAATAGTCAAATAACTACCAATCTAAGCAACAACTTGTAAAATCCTGAGCACAGTGAGCTGGAGATGGCTTTCTGCTACATAGTGACAAGGGCTATGTCTTCCTTTTCCTTGAGACCTGCATTGTTCACCCACCCATGCATGGCTGGCGATGTCCCTCAGCTATAGGTTCACTGATATACTCCAGGATAGGAAGGAGAGAGAGAGAGAGAGAGAGAGAGAGAGAGAGAGAGAGAGAGAGAGAGAGAGAGAGAGTCAGGGCAGGGGCATTTCTGGAGACAGTACAGTAGATTATAGAGTTTGGGAGTACAGTACAGTTCCGTGCAGTTTAATGCAGTTCAGTTAAATGCAATTGAGTTCACATAGTTCAGTTCATGGAATTCAGTTTATCCAAGCAAAGTAATTTAGTGAGAAGAGGAAGAGAAGCCAGTTTGAATTAGTCAGCTTTGACAGGTTTGAGCCAGAACAGCTGAGTTGAACCAGCCAGCCAGAGTTCAGAAACAGCTAGAAAGCAGAAGCTTATTCAGCAGTAAGTCTCAGAAACTGAAAACATTCTAGGCCTAACTTAGCAAAGGGAGGCTAGAAGCTGAAGCCTTCAAGGTCTTGGCTTGCAGAAAATTAGGTTGTATGGAGGCTACAAGCTTCCAGGAGTAGCTGTAAGGATATTTAGAGAGAAATACTCTGGGCTCAGCCCAAGCCATATATTAGTAAAGCCTGGGTACAGCTGTCATCTCATCCCCTCTTCTGAGGAAATAAATAAAAACAGTTTTCAGCCTTCCTCTTTGTTGTCTTGGAAATCTTGAGTTGGAAATTCCTATTAGAGTAGACTTGGCTTAAATGAGCACTGTGCCTAGCAAACATCAGTAATTGATCACAGATGGTTTTCCTACTGAGCCCAGATGTTCTCAAAGACTCTCCTGCATGAATGATGAGCTCATCTTTCTCTATCACCTAATTAATCCCTATACCATGATTGAAGTCTCCAAGTACAGAACCTCAGACTGTTTGCTATGCCTAGTAAAATTGTCTATAGCGAAGCTTAGTTCATTCTCTGAAGTGGCTTGTAGAATGTCAATTTGCTAGCCCTTGTGACTCTCAGGAGGCTATTTGTAGTTTGGAGCAAGGGGATGTGCAGCAAGATTAATTTGTTTGAAGGTTAATAATAAAATCCCTAATCTCTGTGGGCTTCCCTTTTCTCTTTCCAGGTGGACAGGACGGAGGTGATTCGTACCTGCATAAACCCGGTGTACTCAAAACTGTTTACGGTGGACTTTTACTTTGAAGAGGTTCAGCGTCTCCGGTTCGAAGTCCATGACATCAGCAGCAACCACAATGGACTGAAGGAGGCTGACTTCCTGGGTGGCATGGAGTGCACACTTGGCCAGGTAGATGGACGATAACCCTTGACCTTCTCACCTTGAGGCTTTCCTCCCCTTTAGCCTTTCTCCCTTGCCTGATCTTTGCTCTCCTCTTCCTTTAGTTTGCATTTTCTTTAAACTGTGGCGTTTTCCAACATTTCCTAGGTACTGTCAAATCAATTACAGTGTGAGGAGGAGCATACACATATGTGAGGTTACTTATTTGCAGCTAATCTTCTCCCTTTCTGCGTTATCCTCATCGTGTTGGTCACTTACGTAACTGTATACATCCTCTGTTCTTATATCTGTTAGAGCCATATCCTGCTGCTACAAATTTCCTGCCTCCCAAACAAACTGTAAGACTCTGAGGCAGAGAGCGCTCCTCATTCAAATTTATTCGAAGCTTCTGGAGACAAGAAAAATATATATAAAATAAAATGGTGAAGGGACTAGACACTGAGTTGTTAAATAGATACTTTAGCCCTTGGGGGAATGCAAAATGAATGTCAGCACTATGTTCTCTTGGTCAGGGAAAAAAAAAAATCAGACTCTAGAGAGCTTAAGGGACGCAGCAGTGGTCTTCAACCTGTGGGTCACAACCTCCACATACATTGTATCGTATCATATTGTATATCAAATATTTGCATTACAACTCATAACAGTGACAAAATAACAGTTACGAAGTAGCAAGGATATAGTGTTACAGTTGGAGTCATCACAACATGAGGAGCCATGTGGAAGACTGAGGCCCACTGTGCTAAAGGCTCACCCTTGTAAGTGGCAGAGCCAGTGCTGGTCCCCACAGTGCATCATTTTGCTTTCACTGTCTTTTCATTTCTTTCGTCCCCTTCTGCTGTACCCAGAGTATAGCTGAGTGTCTGTAAGAAACAAGTCCCCGGGAGAAAATGGAAAAGATTCAGGTCAACCTCAAAATGCCACGGGAGCTGACTTTTATTGGTCTGCGATGTTAGTGGCCTCAAACCCTGGGGCTGGGTATGGGAGGACGCAGGAGAACAAGCTAGCTGTGCAGAGTCTGAGAATCAGTTGTTGTTTCTTGTTTGTTTTTTAGTGGAAAGAAGAGAGGAGGAGGGTCTGGCTTCTCCAAGCCCAGAAACTGCTTGTCTGTATAAAGTGTTTTTGTTGTTGTTATTGTTGTTGTTTCTGAAACTACAAAGTACAATGTAAGTCAGGTTGCCTGATTTTGCATCCTCAGGGGTCCAGTGCACGTGGTGGGGGTTGGCTGCTTTCTAGACTTCCATTGTAGCAGGTTTCCTGAAGCCTCGGGCCTGTTTAATGGCCCGGTTTATGGGTGCAGGGTTCCCTTTAAAGCTCAGTGGGATGAAAGTGCAAAACCTCTCCTAAGCCTCCAAAATAAAACAAGAGTGTGATTCAAGTTCCTACTCAGATGTGTAAGTTTATGTCCCATTGGGGGCCCCTTCCCTGGTGTTGTGGGATCCGGAAAGGGAGCCCTTTGTATAAGAAAGAGTCAAGATTCTGTGGTATCAAACTTTGTGGGAGAACAAAAATAAAAACATGGCTCCAGGACAGCAGGGAAATGAAGGCGACTCTCCCAGTAAGAAAGCCATGTAAACAAGTCCTGAAGGTCACTTGAATGTGGCAGGACCATGGTGTGGGAGGAGACTGCTGTCACTGAGAAGATTAAACTTGCGAGCCCTTTGCATCTGTGCCTCCTGCTGAGGCTGTGCTGGGCAGTACACTGGTATTTGTAGAGTTGCTGGTGGTTCACCCCGCCCCCCGAAACAGGGACTCCAAATAATAGAAGCCTGGTGCCCCAGCAAACCTGCATTCACTCCAGCCTCAGGAGAAAGGGTATGTGAGGAAAAGCCTGCCTAGGAGGCAAGCTCCCCTCCCCCCCTCTGTGTGTGTGTGTGTGTGTGTGTGTGTGTGTGTGTGTGTGTGTGTGTGACTTGCCCTTCTGCATGTCATTTGCTGTAAGAAATTTCTCTCACAGGAGAAGAAAGGCAACTCAGAATGTCCCCCATGGAAATATCGTGCTCACCTTCACAGGAACATACCTTATTTCCTTAAAGAAAGCCAAAGGCTGGATGGAGAGAGAGAGAGAGAGAGAGAGAGAGAGAGAGAGAGAGAGGAATTAAGGACTCAGAATCTCCTCCTTCATTGATAGCATCACTCTGCTGACCTCTCAAGAGAGTTGATACTAACTGTAAGGTTTTGCTGGGGACAGGACCTTTTAGGTACAAGTTAAATGCACGACTTATGGGTTTAGCGTGGTCCTGTTTATATGTCTTTAAAACAAGTGGTCCACTCTAAACATTGTATGTATGGTCACCTTTAGATGGACTCAGCAGGTTGAATTTATGCACACACAAACGCTAACATGCACACGCACACGTGTGTGTATGTGTGTGCGTGTGATAATAATAACTAAAGAAGAATTCATAAATTTGAGAGGGAGTAAGGAGATACCAGAAGAGTTGGAGGAGGGGTGGAAATGATATAAAATAAATGCTAAAAAAAAAAAAAAAAACCCAAAAGATGTTTTAAGATGGTATCTTTTCTAGCTGTTAATGAACCACGCCAAGATTCTCCCACAGACACTGGGCTTCTTTGTATGCATAAAAGCTGTGTTTATCATGGGAAATAAATGTAGATCTATGTAAAAGTCATGCAAATAAATGACTTTTTTCATTCAAACTTCTGACAATTTCACCTGTGAAACGACCCTGAACTTAAATTTAGTTCCAAAGGCCAATAAGCCCGTGGCCTGTTTAGTGCCAGCCATTATTCCTGATACCAGCAAGTGAAGATAGCACCCCCCACTGCCTTCAAGCAGATTAAGTCTAGTTATGCTTAAAGTGGGGGGCAAAGAGTTAAGCGGGAAAATTACAACCATTATGAGAAATTGCAGAGCATAAGACTGAGCCCTGGGAGCGCTCTCTGTCTCTGTCTCTGTCTCTGTCTCTGTCTCTCTCTCTGTGTCTCTGTTTCTCTCTCTCTCTCTGTCTCTCTCTCTCTCTCTCTCTCTCTCTCTCTCTCTCTCTCTCTCTCTCTCTCTGTGTGTGTGTGTGTGTGTGTGTGTGTCTGTCTCTGTCTCTGTGTGTGTGTGCGTGTGTGCGCGTGTGCGCGCATGTGTGTGTGTCTGTGTCTGTGTCTGTTGAGGGATGTGTGTGAAGGCTTCCCAAGGAAAGTAGCACTTACACTGTAATAGCAAGAAGGAAGCACATGCCCCGCCAATGACAAGACAACACGCGTGCCTCTGGATTCAAAAAGGAGCTGGCCATGTGGTAGACAGCACTTTTGTTTGATTTTTGTCAAGACACTACCTCTGAAACAGGAACTGAAAAGAGTTGAGACATCACAACCTAACGAAATGACCCAGGGAAAGAACAGCAGGCTGTACGGATGTATGTGTGGTCAAGCCAGCCAGCAGTCCACATGGGTGTGTCATCAAGCCAGCCACTGCAGTGGATAACAGGGGCTGAATGTTATGAGGAACATTCTGGATGCCAGCTCAGTGCAAACATCAGAGTATGTTCCCTAGGGATAAGGACACCAGGCTTTTATACACTTTGGCTGAAACCACTTTCTGCAGTCATCGGTGGAGGACTGTTCCTAGTCTGGGGGTGTCAGGCTCCCAGAATTCTTAGCTGGCTCCCTGGGTAGCTAAGGAGGCTTTAAGGATTGGCAGAGGCTTCAAACAAAGAAGATCAGTGGCTGGTGGTCAGATGTCAGTAATGCAAACTCATCTCATGGGCCTGGTGATGGGAACAGGATGTGGAAATGCTTGCTCTTTGCTTCTTTTTATGGCTTGCCTATTCAACACCCAGTCACCTATTTGCTTAGAAGTCATATCTCGATCATTTTTTAGAGTCGTCCCTTTTTTTTCCTTTTCTTTCTTTCTTTCTTTTTTTTAAATTTTATTATTATTATTATTGTTATTATTATTATTATTATTGTTATTCTTATTCTTATTCTTATTATTGCCATATGACCATGTAGAAAAGAGCTCCATCCCTAACTCAGAAGGAAATCCTGAGTAAGCTCAGCATAGATCTCACCCGTCCACTCGCCAGAGCTTGGCCTGGGGCGATGCCTCTGGTCAGTACAAACTAGTGAAAATGAGAGGATTATTTGAAAGCTCTTAGCCTCGAGTCACAAATAAAGGCTATTTCTCTTTGCCTGGGATTCCTGGAATGCTGTAGCCATCTTTCAGCAAGGCTGGGGGGGGGGCATGTCTAGCCCTCAGGGGACCAAAAGAAAAAGATAGCCATGGAAGCATAGGCTTGACCCCTTACTCCTGAAGCCACCTCCAAGTGACATACTAGACTCAGTCATTGATAATCACCTCATTATTGGCCATGCAGTTGGTAGGATTGGCTTTCCCCACTCTTCTGTACTTGGCACTGCTTGGCATCCCATTTTTATTTATTTATTTTTTTATGGGTAGGGTGATTGGTTTGGGGGAGGCTCTGTAACATTCACTCATTTACTTATTCATTCAGGAAGCATTTACCAGGATCCCTGGATAGGACAAATATTATGCTTGGTGCTAGAGATACAAAGACAGAAGGAGGCAGAGACTCTGTCCCTGAGAAGCTTATAATTAGCTGGGTGACACCAACCTGTAGATACATAATCAAAGAGCCCATGGCTAAATACTGCAATAGAAATGTTCCAGGAGTCATAGGATAAAGACTTGTCTGCCCATTGGGAATCGAAGAGAACTCACAGAGCAGATGACTCTGAACTTGAAATGTGAACTCAATAGCACAGAAACTTCCCAAACAAAATGACCAGAACATGCAAAGACACAGTGGCATGGGGGGTCAGGGTAATGACAGAGAGATCCGAGACTGGACACAACTGGATGGTCAAATGAGGAGGGAAAGAGGATAAAGATGCAAGGCACGAGAGGAGGAACCAGGCCACGTGGCTTTGAGAGCTTTCTTTTTCCTCCAAAACTGCAAGAGTCTAGAGTAGACACAGCAAGGCCTTGGTAACCAGGAGAAAGACACGATTGCGTGCCTGCCTATTATAAAGAGTGCTTTGGCATACCTCTGAAGGATGCCTGGGAGCAGAGAGATGTGGGGACAAAGAAAGCACACGGGAGATTCATGTAGTAGCAGATGAGTGAGGGGGACCACAGTGAAGGAGACCCGGAGGATGACACCCAGAGGAGAGTCTTTCTTTGGTTGGTGAGCCTGGAAGACCCTGTGAGGGAGGGTGTGTCTTCGAGGTAACTAAACGTCAACTGTCCCTGAGGCTAAGCAGACACGGAAGAGGCAGGGAATCCAGTGTGATACCCACCTGTAACTAAGCTCGGGATGTTTGCGCAGAGAACAGGGGAGTTGCCAGCGACCGCCTCCCATGTGAGTCTGGAGTAGAGAGAGAGGACGGA
Source organism: Acomys minous (assembly GCF_964271855.1). Classification (NCBI taxonomy): domain Eukaryota; kingdom Metazoa; phylum Chordata; class Mammalia; order Rodentia; family Muridae; genus Acomys; species Acomys minous. Next base: position 18,217,824 of record NC_140495.1, on the reverse strand, counting down.
GCTTTAGGAGATGCTCCTGACACAAGAGTGTCACAAGCGGATGATGCATGCTTTCCCTTGTGGAAGGAAATCTACTGAACATGCCATATTTGAATGAATCAAAGATTTGCTAAAAGCTCACTGCGTATTAAAACCATCCTTCTTCGTTGCCTCTCAGATAAGAGTGTGAACTTCATGCCTTAAAATGAACAGCAAAAGCCTTTCTTTGTTGGGTGTCCTCTGCATGTGTAGCACTGCATATTTCAGACCATAAGGATGCACTTTTTGCCCCCAAAAGGCGGCAGTGGGGGTGGGGATTAAGGTTCACCTTATGGTGTGATTGCTGTTTTTACTGTTTTTCTCGTTTTGTGGCTCTAAAAATTGGGTGCATCTCATAGTTTGAAAAATACGGTAACTATCCAGACCGGTTCATTTGTCCTGAGAGCTGTGCGAGGGCACAGGCATACCTTTAGCCTTCATAGCTCACAAAATGAAACACTGACATGAAGGGGAACTTTTCTTTCTTTCTTTCTTTCTTTCTTTCTTTCTTTCTTTCTTTCTCTCTTCCTTTTTTTCTTCTCAAAATTGCTGTTCTCTTTAGTATGAGCGAGGAGGCAAAAAGAAAATCCACCGCCATGTTTCTTCTTGACGTCTGTGGTGGTAAAAGGAGGCTCTTTGTCCTGTGTAGCTAAGGCAGAAAACAATGGCTAGATTTCACAGGACCCTGGGAACAGCACAGCCAGAGTCCCAGGTGTGGCTTCCTAAGCACCGTACTGCTTAGTGGCTTCTTAATGGTCTCAGACAGACTGTAGTTCGGTGTTCTCGCTTTGTTTCCCAAAAGACAGACTCTTCCCACTAGTGAAGCCTCATTTCCTTGTTTACCAATAGAGGAAGCCATAGTTCTGACCCCTGGGAGTACTGTGAGGATTGGTCTGGGGAGATAGCTCAGTTCCTGCAAGCACAACACAATGACGCGAGTTTGATCCTCAGAACCAATCAGGGAAAGGAACCTGTGTGTGGGACATGAACTTGCAATTCTAGCACTGGGGAAATGGAGACTCGCTTGCCAGCCGGAAGAGCCTAATTGGTGAGTTGCAGGCAACTGAGAGCCCCTTTCTCAAAAATCAAAGTGGACAGCTGCTTGAGAGAATGACACTTAGGGTTGTCCTCTGGAGTCCGTATCCATATGCATGTGCATGCACACACACATGCTGGTGTGTGCATGCACACACATTCATGTACACATGTGCATGAATATGAGCACCTATAGATGCACTTGCACACACAAGCATCCATCTATGAACATCCAAGCTCACATACGGTAACCTACACTAAAGTGAGACAATGCATATGACATGCTGGGCTGAGCCCCTGGCATAGAGGAAGCAGTTGGGGTGTTGTTGGAAGCTGTGTTAGCACCATTATTCACGTGGAGAGGGTCTAGGGAAAGATGGAAAGAATTAGCATGGTTAGGGGAAAGGAAAAGTTATAAAGGACGAGATCCTATCCAAGGGATGGGCTAACAATTGAGATGTAATATGAATACATTAATAAAAGATTTAAAAAAAAAGAATGAGTGCCCATGTCATGGGCAGCCACCAATACTAAATGTATAATTTCACCTCGTTTGTCATCTCATTCAGTCCAAAGATTCAAGGCATACATTGGCTCATGTAAATGCATGCCCTAGCATTTACTCCTTTTAAATAATTCATGTGGAAAAAATAGTTTTCAAACAGAACGTTGAAGCTAAGCAGTGGTGGCGCACATCTTTAATCTCGGAACTCAGGAGGCCGATGCAGGTGTATCTATCTGTGTAAGTTTGAGGCCAGCCTGATCTACAGAGAGAGTTCCAGGACAGCCAAGGCTACACAAAACAAAACAAACAAACAAAACAAACAAAAAATGGAATGTTGAAATAATCTGGGCAGGTATCTCAACCTGTATCTTGCTACAACTAAGGCCCACAAACAGAGATGAAGTGAATTTACCAAACCACACAGGAAATCCCATGTTTGGAGCTTGCCCATGCCCCCAAGCTTCCTCGGGTGCCTGAGGTGATTTTGAGTTTGCAGCGTGCCCGCTCTGCCAGACTTTTGGTTTGAGAAAGAAAAGCTGCAGCCCTCAGCAGGCCAGGAGCTGGCAAAGACTGTGCCGTTGGGTGCAAGCACAGCAAGGGCTCTACATTGAGCCAAAGTACCAAGTGAAGACAGGCAATGTTCATGTCCTCAGAGGGGACTGGAGGCAGAAGAGGACATTCTCAGCAGATGGGAGAGGTGGGCGAGTCACGAGGAGGAGACAACGTGATCAGAAAGCTGTACTTTCCTTCTGGGAGAGCTTGGAGACCATCCTTCCCCAAACCAGACACACAGCTAAGCTCATCTTCCGCTCCACCCCACCAAGGGTTCATCAGGAAAGAGGGATCCCCACTACCACCACCTAGAAGAGCAGGCTGCCCTGTCCTCTGGCAGCCTTTTACTCTTTCATTTCTTAACTCTTTCACTCATCCCTACAAAGACATAAGTAACAAACACAGCATTCTCCAAAGTGCTGGCCTAGGGAGTCGCTGTACCGCTGTACTTCATTTACTCTCTCAGTCCCAGGAAAGAGAGAGAGAGAGAGAGACATATTCCACCACTGTTGTTATCATTAAAAGGTTGAGGGAAAGTGAGACCAAGTGAGGAAGGTACATTGTCTTAGAGTCGCACGAGCTTTTATAGTTTTTTTCCCACTTATTCTAGTAGCTACCTCGTCACTAACTAGCATATATGAAAAAGTAGTATTAGTTGACCTTGGTTGTGTTTTCAGGAACATTTTTGCCAGTTAAATTTGTTTTATGATTTATACAGAAGGAATATAGATAACCTGAATATACTTGGGCAAAAACATGACGTTAGCTATCTTCCCTCGGGGAGGGCATCTGCCTTAAGGTTATAATATAGGGGCTGGAGAGACCGCTCAGCGAGTAAGAGTGCTTGCTGCTCTTGTCGAGAACCTGAGTTCACTTCCCAGCACCTGTGCCGGACAGCCCACAGGCTCCTGTAACTCCATCTCCAGGGGATCCAACAGTCTGTGTTGTGATGCGTAAGTACCTGTACCCAGGTGCAGATATCCACACACGCACATCGTTTAAAACAAAATGAATCTCAAAAATGGAAAGGCTGCAGCTTGGCTTCTTGAAAAGTGTTGGTATGCCTGCCAGTCTCCTAAGGCCAGGATCTTACGAAGTCGGCGCCCAGAGGCATCCCCACCTGGCCGGAATTCCTTCCGTGCTCAGCCATGTTGAACACACTCATTGCCTGATTTCTTACCTGCATTTTCTCTTCTCTATGGATCAGCAGCACCTACATTAAATCCCCCTTCTTAGTTGCCATGTGGCTTCTCCTCAGTGTATTTTATTCTACAAAATTCTCTTCTGTCTGTTAAAAACTGAGAACTCTATCCGGGAGCCTTTGAGGGTTACTGGACTCAATGTTACAAAGTTCCTTGGCCCTTGTTCATAATAGAAGGATAGCACACTGCCTTCCAAGGATGTCTATGTACCACATGCTTGCCTGGTGCCTGTGAAGGCCCAAAGAGGGCATCAGATCCCCCGGAACCTGGGGTAGAGATGGCTGTGGGTCATCATGTGGGTGCTAGGAATCGAACCCCAGTCCTCTGCAGGAACAGCCAGTACTCTTAATTGCTGACTTATCTCTCCAGCCCCCAAAACCAGAAACTTAGGAAAAAGCACACTGCTGGGCCTATCCCAGAGTGTCTGATTCAGAGACTCTAGTGTGAGAGCTCATGATAAATATTTCCAGCTTCTCCACTGATACAATCTGAGACTCCCGTGCATGCTAGTGAGTCTGCTTTTCTGATGAAGCTTTAGCGATGAAGCAGTGATGTAACAAGTTAAGGACCAAGAAGCAAGAAAAACAGTTTCACCATAAAGTTTACATTTCTACTACATAGCCTGCACATGGCTCAAGGGTTCTGTTCTTGATGGAGGTGTTGGGGGGGGGGGCGCACCTGCCCATGAATGTTCAGGTGCACGTTATGAGAGAGCAGTGCTTGCACATGTGTGTGCTTGTAGAGGCCAGAGGAGGATCTCAGGTGTCATGACTAGTGTGCTATATACCTCGTTTTTTTGAGATACCATTTCTGACTGGCCTGGGACTCATCAAGCAAGCTAGGTTTGCGGGCCAGTGATAAACCCCAAGGATCCACCCTGTCTCCTTTTGCTAGTGTTTGGATTATAACTACATGCTGGCTTTTCATTCCTTCTCACTCCTCCTCTTCTTTCCTTTATCGCGTGTGGAGGTGCATATGTGTGCAGAGGGGTATGAGCACCTTCATATGCAGGCCCAGAGATTGATGTAAGAAAACATCCTTAGTCGCTCCTTCACCTTATTCACTGAGTCCGGCTCTCTCCATCAAACGTGGAGCTCACCCAGATGGCTACCGCCCATATGTCTCCCTAGCCAACTTGCTCAAGGAATCCCCAGTCTCTCTGCCCTCTGAAACTGTAATTACAGGGTAGAGTGTCATGCCCTTCCCCTGTTTACCTGGGCTTCTTATGATCTGAACTCTCGGGCATATGCTTGCATGGCTAGCTTTTCAACCATGAGCCATCTCCCCAGCCCATCACTGGCTTTTTAAAAATGTGCATTCTAGGGATGAACATAGGTCCTCAGGCTTCCAAGCAAGCACTTTACCAATTGAGCTATCTATACCCTCAGCCCTTGATGGACTTCTTGGCTGCCACCATTTATTTCTACTATCCACTAAATATAGTCAACTGTATCTATTTACCCAGACAATGGGTTTCCTTCCTGACACAGACACGCGTCCAGATTATATTAGCTCAATGACCCTTGAAAAGCCCAATAGACCTCAAGTTGTCATGATCTGGGACTTTGGTCTAGGGTCAGAATGGGCCCATTTGTGAACACCAAAAGTTGCTGTCCAAACTCACTGTAATGCCCAGAGCAAGATTCCAAGGTCAGCATTTTGTTCTATAATATCTTGTACTTTTGTGCCTTAAAATTGATGCCTGGGGAGGTCAGATTTACATATTACAGCAAGCAACTCATTTCCTCTTTGTTTCTCAGAGGGAAAGCTTTCCCTGATTTTGCAGAATCACTGCAGTGGCAACTGCATAAGTGATGAATGGTGTCATGGGAACGCATCATTGTTTCAGCTCCCCTGGACTAGCTGTGGGAGCCTGGAAACACTGCTGCTCCCTACTGCCCACAGACAGGCAAGATTCAGGGTGCCTGTGGGTAAGCAGGGCCCCACCTCTCCAAGGACAATAAAATCCTTCCTTTCCTTTTTCATCAGTACCTCTTTCAGGCTAGTAACCTTAAATTCAGACCCTAGGGGGCATCTCCTATTAGAGCTGTGCACCTCCTTTAGAGGACCTGCAATTGGAGTCATGCACATGTGGGGGGACTGCCACCAAGTCCCCGTGTGACTTTTGACAGGTTGCTTAGCACATCTGTGACATGTGGGTCCAAGACTTCATCTATCTTTACAGAAGGTTTGAGTCGGTTCCTTTCCAAACTCCGTCCTCACATTCAGGGTTCATGGCTGTCACTCATGCCTTGTCTTTCACCTCAGAAGGTAGGCATTCTTTTTCTGAACCCATTCATTTGAAAAAACGGTCTCCCAAGTCACCACCACACACCCGACATGCACTCCTTCATCCTGTCTGTGACTCAGCATCTCCCTGCTGCTGAGTATTAGATGCCATTGAGTAACAGATGGCACTGTTCTACCGTACAACCCCCCTTCCCCCAGAGAAAGCCATTTTGCCCCCATTCAATTTCAAAGACACTATTTAAAAGATATATATTCGGTGGCAATTTAAATGGGCTTCTGCTTATGGGCCCTGTTTCACATCTCTCTGGCTATTTGATACCTGTCTTAGCCTTATTTGATGTGGAGGAGGCAGTTAAACAGCTGGGAATGAATAAGAATTTGCAGGAACCTCCACCTCAGTGCTGAAAATCGGTCCAGGTATTTTGCTCTGGCATTAACCCTTTAAGCCAGGCTAGTCCAAGGCAGTCAGTTCCCAGACCAGCTTTACCCATGAAAGGAGCTACATGGTACCTATACCTGAGATCTCCACAGCTTCTGTTTTTCCATTTCTAACCAGCTTTCCTTAGAGGCTCAAGTCCACATAGCTCAGAACTGCTGTCCATGCAGCCTGGCCCTGTCTCTCTGATGTGTAGCTTGCTTTGCCCACCACTTGCCACTTGCCTTCCCTTAGAAAATGCTATCTTGATGCTCTTCTCAAATATCATCATCCCGAGTCTCAGGTAAGAATACCCTGTCTTGTGGAGTCACAAGACACTGTATCACCATAAACAGAATTATCAATATAACAAATCACCCACTTGCTGAACCTCAACAACCAAAAAAGCCAGCTTAGCAAATAAGGTTTTTCCCAAGCCACTCTCAAAATACAGCTTTATATATTAAGATTAAAAATTTAACCTTACAAAGTTTACTGCAATTACCTTAAACCTTGTGAACATTTCTGATTGCTTCTTCAAGCTACAGATGAAATTTAGTGTTGATGATGAACTTTTCTAAATACCAAAGCACAGTCATAAGATTATTAAACAGTCTCTTGTCTTTTATTCCAAAGTTCAAGAAAAATATGGTGATAGTCATTAAGCTTCCTGTGTCTTCAAAAGACAAAGGCTTGGGAGGGTACATGCCCCAGCACCAACAGTGATGGCTTCTAGGTTGTGGGCTTGTAATGTCTTGCTTGTGTTTTCCTGTATTTCCTACAATGAATGTATAGCATATTTTCAATAAAAAGCAATACAACAAAGGGGCTCAGGAGTCAGTAAAGTGTTTGCCACACAATCATAAGTGCTGGAGTTTGGGTCCCCTGCTTAACATAAAATCCAGGATACTCAGTGTGTGTCTATAATCCCAGCATGAAGGAAGAGTGGACAGACAGGACTCCGAAGCTCCCTGGCCAGCCAGACCAGACCAGCAGCGAGCTCCAAGTTCAGTGAGAGACCCTGTCTGAAAACAAACAATGGAGAGCAATTGAAGAAGACACCTGACATCAACCTCTGGCTTTCACATGCATGTGTGAGTGTGTGTGTGTGTGCACACACACACACACGCGCAACTAGCCAGCCATATACCACACACACTGACACATACAAAGAAACAATGAGTGTTAGTAAAAGCATCATCATAAACATTCATAAATAAGCAAAAGAGGAAGGAACATACATTATAAAGATTTTTAACCAACCCCTCACATACGGGAACATCCATATAGATACAAACACACATGCAAGAACTACATAGAGAGAGAGAGGGGTGGGGCCTCTACAGACTTTAAACTATTGATAAACTTTTACAATATATGAAGAAATTCAGCCCAGAAGGTCAGTAGGAAAGCCCCTTGAGAGAGAGATATTTGTGAGGTTTTAAAGAAAACCGTCATAACATGCTTTTAAGGAAAACCTTGGTCCCCAACCCCCTGCTCTTGGGAAACAGAATTGGCCCGGCTAATCTGATTCTGAGCTTCTGTAATATTACTTTTGGTTAGAAAAGTGACCTTGGAGGGCCTAGGGCACTAACAATCAATAAGGTAAGGAGCCGCCATCAGATCCTCACTGGATCTGCAAAGAGGCTGTGAGATTCTGCCAGAGCCGATTCAAGCAGAATTTGAGAAACATAATATTTGTGTTTTGAATTAATCCAATAAGGTTTAGGGGGAGAAAATTTACCAGCTTGGTTTACAAAGTCACTCCCAAGAGTCTTAGACTCAGATCCGAGGACAAAATGAGACCAGGTATGAATTAATTAGCTCTGTTCTGCATGGAACATGGGCCCTCTGGGGTTTCTCTATGCACTAGACAGGTCACCCAAGGTGCACACTCTTGAGTCCAAGCTCCCAGAGGCCCAGAGTAAGCTGACTGTAGTTCCAATTCCTGCTTCCTTAGCATCTGCCCACCTGGAGGCTCAGGGCAGGGCTCTTGACCACACTAGTCAGAGGAACAAAGGAGCAGAAATGTTGCCAACCCCTATTCCCTCTGTTGAAATCCGAAGCAAGAAATCTGCTGTTCCAGTTCACTTGCTGACAGGGCCCCAGTAGAAGCAGACAGCTGAGAACTGAGCAGACAAAAATCAAGGCTGCGTTTAGCCCCACTGACAATGCAGGCTCTCTCCTGCTTTGTTCTGGTGCTCCTGGCCTCTCCTTAACACTTTTGTGGAGGTGGACTGTACCCTCTCTCGTGAAAGAGCCATATAATGAGAGGGTAGCCTGTGGCTTCATGTGCCCAGGACATTTTAACATAAACATACTACCTTGTTTTAATTAATCACATTTCCTTTAATTTCAAAAATGCCCTAACTTGAAGAATATGTTTTTGTGGTCACTTCATACATACGATCTTAGGTCTGGCTGGTATTTATGACATCATCATTGCTACCACCACAATCATCATCATCATTGTCGTCGTCATCATCATCATCACTGGTACCATCACTGTCATCATCAACACTATCACCACCATTAGTCATCATAATCACCACATCACCACCACTGCCACAACCATCATCATCACCATTACTGCCATCACCCACATCATCAATAATTATCACTATCATCCCCATCATCCTGTCACCACCATCATAACTACAACCACCACTATTAATCATCATCATCACCATCGCTACCATTAGCAGCAGCAGCACCAACATAATGATCAGTACCATCACTGCTACCTCTACCACATCCTCCTCTATCATCATCATCATCATCACCATCACCATCATCATCATCACTTGGGCAAGAACACAAACCTACAGTTTGGCACAGCAAAAAGTTAACATTGAACATTTGAATTCACAGAACTTCAAGCTACTCCTCTCCTAAGCTTTATTACCTCTGGCCTCTTGTTTCACATCCTTAATAAGAAAAAAAATTAAAACGCTTTAATGTCCCCCAGGTCTTCCCACTGGCTTCCTCATAAGTCTTAAGTAGAAAAAAAAAAGATGAATTTTCATGAAGCCTTATTGCATTACTAAGTGAGAGCACCATTGATTCTAACTGATAGATAAAGAGTCAGCCCTGGGAGCTCAACTCTTTCACCCAAAGTCACAGGGAAAACATAGCTCCAATTCAAAAGGAAGATGAGCTGATTTCATGACGCACCTTCCATTACACCACACCACCCACCAGATAGAATGCGGTTTCTACAACCCTTTGTCAACACCTTTAGATTTATTTAGTTTAATTTATGTGTACGGGTGTTCTGTTTGCATGCATGGGCATACCATGTGCATGCCTTTTGGATTCCTGGAACTGGAATTACAGATAGCTATTATCTCCATGTGGGTGCTGGGAATTGAACTCCAGCCCTCTAAAGAGCAATAAGTGTTCTTAGCCGCTGAGCCATCTCTTCAGCCCAATCCTTTGTACATATATATTTTTTAATTTTTAATTTTTTTTTTTACATCCTGACTGCACGGACTTTGAAGTCACTTGCTGTATCCACATGCAAGTGCAGGGGCCATGGTTTCAGCCTGGGCTTTCTGACTCTTAGAGCAGGAGTGTGTCTCAACAACAGAGCAGTTCTGCATTTGGCACTCAACTGTCACCCTCCTTGGCAGCACTGTTAGTACAAGCTCTAGAGATCAGCTGATTCCCCAAGAAAGAACATCCACAAAGCCTACATCATCTGCAGGTCCACGAGATGAGACCTTTACATTTTCAGCTTCACCAATTTATGGGACAGTGGACTGTGACAATTTTTGAATCTTCTGTCCCCTAGCCCCTCCCTCAGCTCTCTGTAATGTTTGCAAGGGCTGAACCCTAGGCCTGTTCTACAACCCTCTCCCCAAGATCTTCCACACAGCATCTATTTAAGTAAAAAAAAAAAAAAAAAAAAAGACTGTCCATACCTCAATTGCATACTTTATAGAAAATGGCTTTATATTTTTAGGTATTACCAGCTCAAAAACTACTGAAAGAAACAATCAGATATTTTGGTCTGTGTTACAGATTTTCTTCCATGATGCATGCACACACAGCTCTTTTTCTAAATAAACACTTGGTTACTTATGCTTCTTACTGCTGTGTTTTGTTTCGTTTTTCTTGTTCTGTTCTGTTTTATTTAGACTCGTGTGTCCCTGGATGGCCTTGAACTCTAGAGTCTGAGGATGACCCTGAACTTTGTGGTGCAAAGGATTGAACCCAGGGCTTTATGCATGCTAGATTTGCCCTCTGCTACCTGGGACACATCCCAGGCCTTCTTGCTTGCATTTTTTCAGAAAATATATAGCGAGCATGTCAATGTGAATGTACTTTTTTGCTTATTAATTTTAAGTGTATTATGGAAAATTTGATGTAGCATGTTCTCTGTCCTTCGTCACAATTAACATCATCTGGATGAGCATCATGTTCTATGGACATTTCAGTCCCGTAGATACTGCTTTTCTTCTAGAACAAGTAAACAGGAATGGTTGTACACAGACTTTAAGACCGTTGACACTAACTGCTGGTGACCCACACAGAAACTTTGCAGCAGTTTGTACACATCCCTGCTTGGTGCATAACGGTCCCCTCTACTGCATCCCTAGTAATAGCTCCGGCATCTCGTTTTTGGATGAGTCTCTCTTTGAAGTTTTAGCACCACATGAATGAGAAGGCAGACAGACCCTGCCCTGAATTAGATGCCCTCTTTCCCACACAGTCCCTACTCCAGCCCCAGATGGGTGTGGAAAACACAGAAGGTTGAATGCCGTCCCTCAATCACTCTATGGCCCTGGAGGTTGGTTGGTGTCCCATTGATGGGCTTGTTCAAGGATTGAGGGTAGAGTGAAGTATTGTGACACTGCTAAGGGCTCTCAGCCTAGACAGCTGTCTCACTCCTAGCCCAGCCTTATTTCCCTTTCATACACTCCCTATCTGTCCCTTCTTTTTCCATTCACTATTCATGCATTGGAGACTTCCAGGCCAGGGCACTTCCCCAGCTATCCAACAATATAAATAAAAACTCCAGGGATGGCTCACAGATGTCTCAGGTTCAACAGCACCAACCCAGGCTCACTGTCTCCTTGCTTTCTCTGGGGCCTCTTCCATCTACCCTTCCTTCCTCTAGAGGGCCCAGGCACTGAATGGCACCTCTATCCTCCCAGATTCTGGAGAAATAAAACCCAGAAGCCTTCCCTCAACCCCCCCAACCCTACTATCATCTGATCTGGAGGCCCTGGTCAATCTTCAATTGATGGAAGTTTCTTCAATGCCTCTATCAACTCATCCCCCTTCTGCCTCCAGGCTCCAGTTTGAGCTAATAGATGATTGTAATTTTCTCTAAGTGGGGACTGCCTGGATTAGACAGAAGGGAAGAAAGAAGTAGCGTCTTCTACACACCTGTTACCTGGTTCTGGCATCTTGTTAAGAGTCATTGTGCACACAAGATATCCACACAATAGACAATATTGTCACAAGCGCACAGATCGGAAAACTGAGTCACAACGAATAGAGCTTAGATAAGGCCCCCACACCACCTGGGCTGGCATCCAGAGCCTCCTGTGTGATCCACGGTGAAGACTGTGTAATGACACCATGCAGTCATGCCTCTGTCGTCCCTGGAAGCCATAGCAGTCTAATGAGTGTGGACTCTGAAACTCCATTATCTGGATTCAGATCCCAGACTTACTTCCTGGCTGTGGATGTCTGGGTCGGTTACCTTTTGTCATGGGCTAAATGATAGCCCTCAACAACTGAGCCCATGTCCTGTGAGCATGCCCCAATTAGCAAAAGCCTTTAGAGTTTCAAGTGAAGGATCTCAAGGTGAAGAGATGGTGGGTGAGCCAGGTGGGTCCCGTATGCATTGACAAGTGCCTTGTGAGAGACACCCAGCAGAGGAAAGGGCCATCTAGGGGAAAAGGGGAGTGAATCCACTGCAAGCAGAGGAGCCAGCCACCACAAGCTGAAGGGACAAGATTCAGAATGGGCCCAGACCCTCTGAGGAAACATTTCCCAACAACCACTTGGCTTTCGACTTCTGCCCTCTCGGGCCCCAAGAGAGCAGTTGCTTTTGCCCTAAGCTTCAAGTCTGTAGTTCTCTGTTGCATCGTCAGCCTTTGCAGCCACAGCCTCTCCACACTTCCGTGTTCTCATCTGCGTGTGGACAGATAGCTGTGCTTCATGGCTGCCGTGAGACCTAAGCCCATTGCACAGAAGGCCGTTGTAACAGCAGCTGCCACACCGTCACATCTCTCTAGGTGGTATTTATCACAACTCTTAGACAGTCATGTGACCTTTAACAGTAGAATAAGGGCTCACGGTCTGCCTCAAAGCTGAGTTGACATCTCTCATTAAAAAAAAAAAAAAAGCCAAGTCCATAGAGTGCCAGCCTTGGCACAAACTTCACCCTGACAAAGGCAGTAGTTGAAAGGTTGTTGCGGGCCCTTCACCTGATAGAATGTTCTGACCTGGGCCCTGAGCTAGGTGAGCGGCCCTTTCTTCTTTCCCTGATATCTGTAGTGTGGTAGGCAGGACTGGGATGGGGGAGCAAGTGACTTCTGACAAGTCACTAAACTGAGTCATTTGTGACAGTAATGAGGCCTGACGTAAGTAACAAGGCAGAAGTGAGGTGTTAGTGCGCCGAAGGATTTAAACCTTAAATCCCTCTCCCTCTCTGAAACTCTCCCTTCACCCCAACTCCCGCTAATGAAGGCAGAGAAAGGGTAAAAGCCTGTAATTACACTGACATAATTAGAATCCTACTTAATAGAAAGCTTAAGGCAGGAAGCCCAAACCAATGGATCACCCACTGGTACCATCACACACTCCATCCTTCTGGATCATTCTCCCAGGATGCTCCTGCGCTGGGCTCCACTTCAAGCAGTGGTTCTCAGCCTTTCTAATGCAGGGAGCCTTTAGTATAGTTCCTCCTGTTGTGGTGACCCCAACCATAAAACTATTTTCATTGCTACTTTGTAAGTTTAATTCGGCTACTGTTATGAACTGTAACATAAATATCTGATATGCAGACGGTCTCAGGTGAGCCCTGTGAAAGGGTCGTTCAACCCCTGGAGGGGTTGTGACTCACAGGTTGAGAACAGCTGTCCTAAAGGCTAAAGACTGTGCCTTGTTTGTGTAAGAACACTGGCACACTGCCATCCTCCCCCTGCATGGCCCCAAAAGCCTCAGAAGTGTGTCTTTCTAACCTGGCCTAGGGGTGCCCTCTTTTAAATCCCAGGTACTCAGGAGGCTGAGACAAGACACTCTCAAGCCCAAAACCTACCTGAGCTACCCGGTGGGTTCAAGGACAACCTGGACCACTTCCTGGGAGCCTGTCTCAATATAAGTAAACCTTGGATAGAAGGATCTAACTCAGAGATGAAGCCTCAGCTTTAATCCCTTGGGACCAAAGATGGGGGAGGCGGGTTGTGCCTCTCTTAGCTCCTACATGTTTAAAACGTGCTTTAAGTGCATCTTTAATGTCTGATCACATTATGCATCAAATTTACTTGTCTCCCTGTGTTCTCACCTTCCAGTTCACAGAAAAGGAAGTGGAGTGTTTGTGTAGAGTCCACCCATCTTGCTTGTGGGCTGCTCCCCAAAGTGTTAGCTCCTCCCACTTCCTGTTTCCTGTGTCTGTGGGCAGGAGGTGTAGTTCCTCCCACTTCCCGTTTCCTGTGTCTGTGGATAGGAAGTATTAGTACCACCAAAAGCCTTCAAGCATAGAAATGCAAGTGTGGCTACAGGAAGATTGTCTAGCACTGTAAGAGGAAAGGAGGAGAGGCTCCAGGCAGATTCTCTGTCTGCTGCAGGACATTGTCAAGCTGCTTGTTTTGCTTTTTCTGTAGATGTGGTCCTAGAAACTGCAGTAGAAAACACATGAGAAGGTAGACAGCTGGAAACACCGGTGACAGTAGCTAGGAGTTGAGAGATAGCTCAGTTGGTAAAGTGCTTCCTGCACAAACATGAGGACCTATGCGGGACGGTGGTAGCGCATGCCTTTAATCCCAGCACTTGGGAGGCAGAGGCAGGCAGGTGGATCTCTCTAAGTTCAAGGCCAACCTGGTCTACAAAGTGAGTCCCAGGACAGCCAAGGCTGTACAGAGAAACCCTGTCTCAAAAACAAAAACAAACAAACAAACAAATAAAACATACAACAACAACAAACAAAAACAAAACAAACATGGGGACCTGATTTCAGTCACTAGTGCCCGTGAAAGCAAGGCACAGCAGCACAGGCAATAAAACACCAGTGCTGGACCTGATTTCAGTCACTAGTGCCCGTGAAAGCAAGGCACAGCAGCACAGGCAATAAAACACCAGTGCTGGAGAGGCCAAGGGCGTTGGGTGCGTGGACTGGACAGCTAGTCTATAGGAAACCAGTGAATTCTGGGTCCAGGGAAGTGCCCTGTCCCCCAAAGTAAGGTGATGAAATACAATGCCCAACTTGGATCTCTGGTGTGTGTGCGCATACATGCACGCTCACACTTGTGTGTGCACACGTACACAGCTCTCTTCACTCGGCTCCCGCAGTGTGCATGCTCTCCTCCCACAATCTGTGTGTAGTGCTTTACGTGCAAAGCAATGCCCACGCTTGTCCTCGAGGACTCACAACTAAAGCTCTGACATGTCCTGAGGTTGACACACTAAACCTGCTTTAATTAAGGACTTCCAGTTGTGTTTCCCAAAGACATTTCTCACTTACTACGCCCTTGATTTTTAAATAATTACAGTTTTAGAACACATGCTTCAGAGATTATTAGTCAGGCTAATAGGGAAGTGATTAAAAAATATCATAAGCGTTGTTCCCTCCCATGTTAATATGTCCATTGCTATTACTGTCCTTCTTGTCTCATTTGTGTAGCCATTTCTAGGAGAGACTGTCGCATAGCAGACTTCCTGGCATGCTGGCTCTCACAATCTTCCCTTGTTTTCTGGGATGTTCCCTGAGCCATAGATACAGGAGCTGTTATGTAGATGTCTCCGCTGGATATGGACCCCACCCCCATCCCCACCCCCAATGTTGATCTCTGCCTTGTGTCCCATTGTGGTTTTTTGTGATGGTTTCCAGTTGCTGTAAAGGGAGGTTTCTGTGGTGAGGGATGGAAGCTCGGTTTGTCTCTAAGGGTGAGATGTGGGATGCAGTAAGGGATTATGCTGGTCTAGTCCAGTGTTGGCTGTAGATTCCTTCCAACGTTCTATGACCTGGCCTGCCCCAAGATGCTGGATGGGTTTCCGGTACCAGGAATGATGTCCCTCTTGTGAGTAGACCGTAAGCCCAGTTGGACAGCTGTTGCTTGACATCGACATGTGGCGCCATTTATTGCACCTTTATGCATATCTTGCTAGGCAACTACAGTCAACTCATGGCTGCTAGGAGAAAAATTAGTCTCTCCCAGGGATGAGCCTCTTTATTGGTTGTCCAAGGCAGAGAGGTCAACCTTGATTCCATGTACATAAAATCTGTCTTAATAGATTGTTTCTATATTTACTTGGGCACACACACAATATCAATAATCAAAGAAAAAGAGGCAATCAAGTTGAGTGGAGGACATAGGAGAGACTGGAGGGATGGTTGCTGGGAGGAGCCAAAGGAGAAAAAAAGACCATGGAAAGTGATCAAATTCTATTTATATTAAAAATATTAAAATATAGCTGGATGGTAGCCGCACGTATCTTGAATGCACGCATGAGGCAGAGGCAGACATATTTCTGAGTTTGAAGCCAGCCTGGTCTACAGAGTGAGTTCCAAAATAGCCAGGGCCACACACACACACACACACACACACACACACACACACACACACACACACACACACCAAAACACAAAACCCTGCCTCAGAAAAAAGGGGGGAAACAAAACAAAATAAAACATATGTTATAAATATACGTAAACAGATTTCTCTCCACCACTGTAGCCTATGAGCCAGTGTTTGACACATAGAAAATATTCAATAAATATTTGCTACTGCACCAATTTCAAAGCCATTTATAAAAAGAATTCTGAGAATATTTTCGCCAAAAACAGCCTCATGACAAATGCGTGTCTAGTTTCCAAATGACTGTTTTTTGAAATACAACTGATTATACACTTGCTACAATGCTGGCTTAAATGCTTATTTTTCCTGGCTGTGTTCCTAGTAAACGAAGTGCTGGGTTTTACTGCAAAAGGGGGGAGTTATGCTGGTTGTGTTGGGCTTTACTGAAGATGGAGACCTAGCTGTTGGACACTGTTGTCATCCTCACTGGCAGAGTCTGCCCTCCCCCTTGACCCAAAGGTGGATGCACACCAGATGTCTCGTGGTACAAATATCCCTCTGGTCCAACCTTGCTAACCCATGGGTCTCCAGCTCCCATTTCCTTGCCCCTTTCTGGTATGCTAAGGTCTGCAGCTGTGACCCTGCCACAGGGTGAAAAGAATCAAATTAGAGGAATTCTGACAGGTGCACCCCCTTTAGCCTTGATGCCAGGCAAACCTTATTATTTGTTGGCCTCAAACGTCAGCCGCAGCCAGGGTGAGACCTTGTCACTCTGACTTCCTCACTCCGAGGCGTGATCTAGGGTCTCCTCCAGCCTGGCACAAAGTGACAGAGAATGTGTGATGTGGGTTTTTCTGTGAACAGGCGTCTCTGTAGATCAGCACCCCAGCTGGGCACCCTTTCTGTTTTTGCCCGAGCCCCAAGAATGGCAACACTAGTGACATCCCATTACATGTCTATCATTGTTACCATGAAACCTTTGAAACCTTAATTGGTACTCATTCTCTGAAGCTGAGTTGGAGGCCAAGACACGAGAAAGCAGGTTGTTATTGCCTGCTAGGTTAGCCAGCTGTACCCCGAATGTCCACTTCCTAGCCCTCGGGAGGCAGGAGAGCTGACACACCACAACAGGCTCGTCACACCCCACAAATGAAATGTCAGTGTGTCTAGATAAGAGTGAAGATCACAAATGGGGGCTGGGAAAATGGCTCAGTGGGTGAAGTGCTCACAAGCATGAGGACCTGAGTGTTTTCTCCAGGACCCGTGTTAAGAAAATAAAGTTGGGTGCGATGGCACATGCCTGTAATCCCCACACTCAAGGAGGCAGAGGTAGATGGATCTCTGTGAGTTTGAGGCCAGCCTCGTCTACAAAGTGAGTGCAGGACATCCAGGGCTACACAGAGAAACCCTGTCTCAAAAAACCAAAAGTAGATAGACATGTAGATATGTAGATAAATAGATAGATAGATAGATAAATAGATAGATAGATAGACAGATAGATATAGATATAGATATAGATATAGATATAGATATAGATATAGATATAGATATAGATAAATGATAGATGAAAAGCCAAGCATAGACGTGTGCACTTGTAAGCTCAGTGCTGGGGAAGCAGAGGTAGACATATCTCTAGGACTCATTGGCCAGCCAGCCTAGCTGACCTGGTATGTACCCGGCCGGTGAGAGACCTTGTCTCAAAAACCGCCAGCCAAGATTGTCCTCCGACCTCCTTCTGAAGAGTTAAGGCATCTGACACAGTGATGCTCTCCTTTAAGTGGGAGGCTATGTCACAGCTGTCATTGTGGTTATCATTAGTGTTGCCAGCAGAATCAGTGTGACCATCAGGTGGTTTTTATGTTGGGATGTTGGACGTACTCTCTGCTCATCAGGCCACAGCATCATGAACACATGATCCTTATGGACCCATCACTCTGCTTGCCCTGGGAATGTCGTTCCTGGACTGTTGTGTCTAGATAGTTTCTCTCTGGCTAGAATACTCTGTTCTTTCACTACTCTTCAGAGAGACAGAAAACACACAGTATGAGAATTTCAGAGAACGGGTTTGTCTCCCTGCCTTTCACAATGCCTCCCTCTCCTGTCAACCTGAGATTAACAAAAAGAAAACAATTACCCGCAAACATGATAGCTTTACAAAAGCAAGTATTTATCATCTTACTATTTCTTGTTTCCCAGAATCAGGGTGTGACTTTTCTAGGTCTCCAAGGCAAGGTCCTGTCAAAAGTGCATGCAGTCGGGGTGCTGCTGTCCCTGGGCTCAACTTATGGGTGAATTTCCTCCCAGGCTCGTGAGCTTGGCTGTCAAAAGGAACTATCAGCCCCTTTCCACGTGAGGCTTTGTACAAAGCTAACTCGCAATTCAGTTATTGTGTCCCCCAGATTAACAAGAGGCATGGCAGTTCACAGGCATAAGCCATCTCTCCATTCTTCGGGAGCTCTGACGATTAGAAGCTGTCACTGTGCCCAGCCATGCTCAGGGGGGGGGGGTCTCACACAGTAACACCACACCCAAAAGCTGGCTAGCATCATTGGAGACCATATTAGATAGAAGCTGCCCATCAAAGAGGGTGATGTTGTTTTCCCTAAGTACAAGCACAGCATCAACTTGATTTTCTTCACTCCTTTCCCCTTTTGGGCATGGCTGATGCAGCCACCCCCACCACAGTGCCTTGCCAAGCCAAGCCTTCACAATAGACAAAGAGGTGGGGGCAAGAAGAGGGACAAGCAGACTCTTGTAAGAATAACTTCCAATACGAGGATGTAGCTGTCCCCACATGCATGCCCTGACACTGGGTCACGGACAGCACCCCAGTTACTCCTGTGGGCTTGTCTGAGCATTGGTTTCCTGATGAGACATACAGCTCCCTGATGGATATATCAAAAATAGAACTCCAGAGGTTACAGACACCGAAGTTATGTATTTACACACCCCCTCCCTGCATCTACTTTGCAAAGATTTGATGCTAATATCAGATGACTCTGATGCTTTGTTTCTGCTCTCTTTCTGCTCTCTTGATGTACACATTCCACACTTCCCTCTTCATCTGATAGAAATGTGTCTCAGCAGCAGTTACACCACCTCCCAGATGGGTGATCTCAATCCCTTTTCTCCCAGCACACACCGAAAGAGGAAATAAGAGCCAATTTCTATTCAGAGAGACCTATGAACAAAGCCAGACTCATAAATGGACATAGATCATTTCAGGTGGAGTTGTTCGTAAAGCATCGTGGAAAGGAGAGTGTTTAAAAATAGGCCTGTAGTCACATATGTAGCATCTTTCTTTCCTTTTGCAGATTGTATCCCAGAGAAAGCTTTCCAAGTCCTTGCTGAAGCATGGGAACACAGCGGGCAAGTCCTCCATCACGGTAAGCTGGCCCTGCAGTGACAACAGGTGTTGCCCTGTGCACTTGCTGATCCAAAGGAGACGCTAGGGTGGTGACTGGGTGCTAGAAACTAACTGAACTGCTCAGGGCTTGTTTTTCCTTCCTTCCTTCCTTCCTTCCTTCCTTTTTTTTAAAGCCCCTTCTATCTTTTCTTTCTTTTTTAAAAAAATTATTTAATTTTTTATGTGTGTTGGGGTGCGAGTGTCAAATCCCTTGGAACTGGAATTACAGACAGTTGTGAGATGCCATGCCATGTGGGTTCTGGGAATTGAGCCCTTGGAAGAGCAGACAATGCTCTTTAAGAACTGAGCCATGGTGGGGTATGGTGGCGCACGCCTTTAATCCCAGCACTCAGGAGGCAGAGGCAGGTGGATCGCTGTAAGTTTGAGGCTAGCCTGGTCTACAAAGTTAGTCCAGGACAGTCAAGGCTATACAGAGAAACCCTGTATTGAAAAACAAAACAAAACAAAAAGAGAACTGAGCCATCTCTCAATCCCCTCTTTTTCTTTCTTCTTAAAGCCATTTTGATCCTTCTACCCTCAGGGAAAATAGGCGGGAAGCAGGTTTCAAAGTGAGGTCTCTTACTTCTATTGAGAGTTTCTGCACTCACACTGGAAATCATAAGATAGGGCATTGAAGAGAAGAGAATTGACTTTGTCGAAACACACACGCTCGAGCGTGCGCGCACGCGCGCACACACACACACACGCATATGCACACATGCACACACACACATGCATGCGCACATGCATACACACACATGCACACACACATACACACACACACACACACACACACACACACACACACACACACACACACACACCTTATTTTAAAAGCATTTAGTTAAAGGTTTGGTTTGCTGCCCAAGAAGAGGCACTCCTTGTCGCTCTTCACTGAGCAGCAGATTGGAGCTCTGTTGCTTGGCCCCATAGACAGTAGTTATTTAAGCAAATGTATTCTCTATTTAAAATAAAATAAATGTCCAAATTCAGTTCCTTCATGGCACTAGTAATGAACGAATTGCTCGAGAACTAGTGAGTCTAGTGAGTCTAGTGACTTGTTAAAGAAAAGGCAGTTGCTTTTAATTTTGAGATAGGGTCTCACTATGTTGTTCTGGCTGAGCTGGAACATGTTGTGTAGACCGGACTAGCCTAGAACTCACAGAGGCCTGACTACGTCTGCCTCCTAAGTGCTGGGATTAAAAACATGCAACTCCATGGCCAGCAAGAAAGCTTTTCTGAGTAGCTGCTCCTGATAGCTCTACCCTGAGCCTGAATCCCATCTCATGGTCCACATCCAGCATCTGAAAGTTAGTCACCCACTGCTGTGTAGTCTAGTGAGCTCCCTCCCGGGGCTGGAAATGGTGTGCCATATGGGTAAGGAATGTGGAGAAACTTCTCACCCAATATGTGTGTTTGCCCATTTTCAGGGGTCAGCTCTCTCTCTACAGCAGCTGATGTGTGCTTTTTCTTTAGGTGATTGCTGAAGAATTATCAGGCAATGACGATTACGTGGAGCTCGCATTCAACGCGCGGAAATTGGATGATAAGGTAAACCGGTTCTCGCTGACCTCATTGAAGGAAGTAATAAAGCCAGGACACGCAGTTTAATCAGATTCCTCCTCCTTCCAGCTATTTTTCCCTTTCAGCCCACATTATTAAACACATCAAAGATTTCAGAAAGGCCTGGAAGGTGAGGTTTTTCCTCCCAAATGGAGAAGCAGTTAAGAAGAAGGGGAAGGGACCATAATTAACACACGACAAGTTGGTGACACTAAGTCTTCATTTGTTTCCAAATGCCATAGGTCAGCTGTACCCAAGAAAATACGGCTTTCCCCTATCACTAGGGCCATTCTACAGGAAAAGAGAAGCTACAAAGGGGAGGATGATGACACATCCATAAATAAGCATCTGTGTTTGCCAAGTTCGGGGTTAAGAGCTTTGCATCCACTGTCTCATTTAATCATTTGCACAATTCCCGTGTGATGGGCACTCTTACTGCAGGTGATGAAAGAGAGTGAAAGATGAGTACCTAGTCTAAGCTTCCTCCGTGTCACAGTCCGGAGCCCCTGAGTAACAGGCACCAAGGCAGAATTAAAGACGCAAGTTTTGTATCTGCAGATATGCCTGTGGGTTTCCGAAGGGGAAATCTGGCAGAAAATTAACAGGTCCTGAGGGAATTCAGAGCCTGGATGAAAGAGAGATGAGAAAGGATGGATGGAAGTCTCCTAGAATGCTCCCCAGAATAACAGAGGTTCAGCAAAGCCATTGGGAAGTTCCAGAGCTGTGTCTCCCAGCCAAGCATGAGCCTCAATGCCCCTGGACAGAGCAACCCTAGGCCGGCCTGGCCACACGGCAAATGCAAAGATTGATCTCAGAGCTCAGAAGCCTATAGTCTTTGCCCAGATCCATTGCCTACAGAAGGGGTTTGCTAGGTGTGTCTCCATGGCCACCGCATCCTGATAGTAGGTGGTAGAAATGAAGATTCAACTTCATGTTTAGTCCTGAGTGTGTGTGTGTGTGTGTGTGTGTGTGTGTGTGTGTGTGTGTGTGTACAAAGGTTAGACCCCCAACTTCACCAGATCATATCTGTGATTTCCCTTCATCACATCAGTAATTATTTACCTAGCACTCTGTCTTCCTGAAGTAGGAATCCATTTTCACACTCACTTGCTTATTTGTCAATTTATTCCTTCTTTATTCTTTCATTCATCATTCATGTGCCAAACTGCTCACTGGGTGCCTGTTAGAAAGAGGTGCTAGGAAGGAGACACATCGCCCTCATACCACAGCCTGGACTTCATCATCTAAGTTAAATATAAGTTGAAAAACTACATGACTTGTAATGTTATAGTGATGTGCAAGGTATGATAATTAGTATATGAATAAGAGTGTCTGGAAAGGATGGCTGCCGAGGATATCGTGTGAGACTTTAATCATTACAAAATAAGCGTGTGTGTGTGTGTGTGTGTGTGTGTGTGTGTGTGTGTGTGTGATGAAATATGGTTCCTCAGCAGCCATCCATTTTCTCTTTCAAGACAAGCCCTCTCACTGGGACTCACAGCATCCTGATTATGCTGGGCCAGCCAGCCAGCAAACCCCAGGGATCCTCCTTTCTCCGCATCCCCAGTGTGAAGAATACAAGCCGATACTACCAAATCTGGTTTTTTTTTCTCTCCTATTTATCCTTTGAAAATTTTGCACATATGCATCCTGATCATACCCATCCCTCCTCCCTATTCTAACTCTCCCCTCAGCACCCCTGCCAACACATTCCCCCCATCACCTCCATGGACGTATTTTATTTTATTTTATTTTATTTTATATTTTATTAATTTACTCATATTACATCTCAATTGTTAGCCCATCCCTTGTATCCTCCCATTCTTCCCTCCCTCCCGATTTCCCCCTACTCCCCTCCCCTATGTCTGTGACTGAGGGGGACCATGGACGTATTTTAATTTTAAAAAGTTATAAACCACTGAGTCCAGTTAATGCTGTCTACATACACACAGATGTGGGGCTGTCCACTGGAGCGTGGGCACTTACTTGTAACTGACCCTACACATACCCTCCAAAATGACACTTTCTCTCCCTAGGGCACCGTCAACTGCCAATACCTCAGCTAGAAGTGAGGCCTGCAGAGGCCTTGCCAGCTCAACACTGGAGTTTGTTTGGTTTTTTGGTTTTTTGTTGTCTTTTGTTTGTTTGTTTGTTTGTTTGTTTTGAGACAGGGTTTCTTTATGTAGTCCTGGCTGTCCTAGAACTCTTTCTGTAGACCAGGCTGGCCTCAAACTCACAGAGATTGACCTGCCTCTGCCTCCTGAATGCTGGGATTAAAGCACATGTGCCACCATGACTGCGTGAAAATTGCAATTTTGTTTTATCCTTCTCTTATATATTACATCCTAACCTCAGTTGCCCCTCCCTCCCCTCCTTTCAGCCCCTCCCCACCTCCATCCACTCCTCCCATGGACAGATTTATATTCTTTCCGTCTCTTCCCCCGCCCCCATGAATTTCCTGAACACTGGGGGAAAGGTTGATAAAGATGTCTATGGCTGGGCACTCTCGGTTCACTTATTCCCAACACTTTGACTGGTTCTGAGCCTCTACGTTAACTACCATCCATTGCTATAGAAGCTTCTCTGACGCAGGTTGAGAGCAGCCCAAGCCGGTGGATATAAGC
Source organism: Acomys minous (assembly GCF_964271855.1). NCBI lineage: Eukaryota > Metazoa > Chordata > Mammalia > Rodentia > Muridae > Acomys > Acomys minous. The sequence goes on along the minus strand of NC_140495.1, from coordinate 18,194,502 downwards.
GTGAATACTCGGAAGGCGATTTGACACCCATTAAGCAATGCAATGTCAAGAATTTTCTCCTCTTAGAGCTACAACTTCAGTGGCTGTGGGGTTTAAACCATGTTTATAGAACCAGACATGAATTTCCTTTTTGCAGAATAGCCCTCATACCTAATCAAGAGAGGAGATGGTTACCCCATAGATGATTTTGCCACTATTACAAAGTAGGAGTACGTCTTGTCTAGTAGATTTATGCTATTGTAGCATGGAGGGTCCAGTGCTGAATAAGACCATCAGTGTCTTTTCTCCCCCAGCAGCATGCGTAGGGCATTTCAGCATTATGAAAGCTAGCTGTTGGGTAGAGAGTTTCCTGGGCAGTTCACAATTGGCTTGCATATGTTCTGCAGCTAAAGTATCCTTCAGCAATAGAGGCTTAACATAGAGGTATCACATCCAGCATTTCACACAGGTCCTGAAGACTAAACACAGTCCTCACACTTACCAGGCACTTATCAACTGAGCTATTGCTACAACCCAAGCAAGTACCATTCAGTGATCTATGTGTCTCAAGTAGCTAATGTGAAGCCTCTACAAAGTAGCCTCTACTGATGTTCAGAGCTGTGTGAACAGGGCACCCTGTGGACTGGTGGATGGCCCCACCCTCTCATAACTACACTCCTCCTCTTCCCGTGTCTCCCCAGTCTCAGAAGAGCTCACAAAAGTCCTCTTGAGTCTTTTTTGCAGAATTATAGTAGTTGGAGGTTTCTTGTTTGGTGGCTTGCAATGGTTTATCTCTACTAGCAATCCTCTAAGTACCTCTAATTTGTTCTCTCAGTGACTAACGTTACAGTACAAGGGTGTCGGGGTTTTTAGTGACCCTGTCGGCTCTAAGGAACTTAAACAGTTTCCCTTTTGTCATCTGAATACTTGTTCATATGAAAGAGCTTTTGTCACATTCTATATGGTTCCCGGCGGGTGCTTATGCCTGACATGTGGACTGGCCAGAGGCTGGCCTCAGCCAGGACAGTCAATAGAGGACCTACATGATATATGTCCTGCTGTGTGCCTGGATTTTCCCAGAAAGAGTATCTCAAGGACCAGGTAGGAATTTCAAACTACTTGCTGACTCAGTCTCAGAAGCCATGCACCAAACATAGGGAGCTGGCTGGGAATTAGACTTCAGGTCTACGAGGGAGTAGCAAAACCACATACCCCAAGCATTGTGGCAGCAATCTTTGGATATGTGACCACCCATAGTACTTTTTGCTAGGTCAGAATTACAAGGTTCAATTATTTTCTTTCACAGTAGAAAAAAATAGCTTCTGGAAATTCTCAAGGAAGATTCTTTTCTAGCTTTTCAGGTTTAAACAATTTTGTAACCACTTATGTGGTCAGCAGATACATTCACTGGCTAGAAATCAATGGCTAAAAGCCACTATAAGACAAGTAAGTTCTTGAGTTTTATTATTATAGTGAGTAACACTAAAGTAACTGATTTCTGCATACGTTGAAAAACTGCAGCATGTATATATGGGGGCAGTGGGCTGTATCCAGTTTGTATAGGTCACAGAAAGACCTTAATCCCCAGGCCCTGGTAACTCTGGTAACTTTCAAGTATTTAAACACCACAGGTAAAACATTATTGCTTTCTCTACCTGCCTTCTTTTAAAGATGGCAAATTAAGATTCTGAGATGTGGAATGATTTGCCTAAAGCTACATGTATACACTCAAAGCAAACTAGCAAAACCCCAAAATTAGGGCCAGAGAATGACCCAATAACTGTCCTGATTCATGCCTGAATCTCAGACTGCTCTCAAGAGGTAGAGAGCTGCTGGCTCAGAGAAACAGGAAGCCAGGAGACTGAGGGTGTTCTGGAGGTCTGCAGCTGTCAAAGAGAGGCCTAGCATCCCTCTGCCCTTCCACGGGAATCCCTAAAGTTAAGGCTGTTTCCATAGTAACACTAAGACATGTTTTCTCTCTTCATTCTTACTCTCTCACTCATGAACAATGAAAATTTCCGGAGGGTAAATACATCTCACTGAGTACAGGAGCAGATATGAGAACCCAAGCTCCTCTCCCTCCCATTGAGGTCATTCAATTGATATGTACAAATGTTAAATAATAATCTCCTCACTAATTTTTTTTTTGAATTTGGAAAATACCTTAATTTTTCTGATAAAATGCTATTTTGTTATCTTGTGGGCTTAGTCATTTAAAATATACCAGATGAATATTTTTATGAATATTTTTCAAATGTATGTTTTATAATGTGGTACTAACTAACTAACTCAATCCACATAAAAAGTTTGGGAGACCCCGACAATTAAAAAAAAAAAAAAAAAAGAACTATCAAGACCAAGCGCAACCATTTGAGACCGTTGTCACGAGACTAAGCAGGGTGGGGGTGCTAAGTACTTTAACAAACCACAGTGATAGAGAAGATGTCCATTGTTCTTGGCAGAAAGTCATTTTTTAACTTGCTTTATGCACCTTAGCATATTAGCAGCTATTTACCAAAGGTGCAAATCTTAGAAATCTGACAGGCGTTTGTCATTAAGAGGCAGGATGTAGCCAGGCATGGTGATGCACACCTTTAATCCCAGCACTCGGAAGGCAGAGGCAGGCGGATCTCTGTTGAGTTTGAGGCCAGCCTGGTCTACAAAGCAAGTTCAGGACAGACAAGGCTACTACACAGAGAAACTCTGTCTCAAAAAATAAATAAATAAATAAATAAAATTAAAAATAAAGAAAGAAAAGGAACCAGGATGTAAAATAAATGATAGTTGTGAGAATAACCTACTCATTCAACACAACTCACTTAGTGGAGAGATGGGATTTATAACTTTTTAAATTATATTATCACACATTTATTGTATTTGTAAGCAGTTGGCAATTAGCCTAACAGGTAGGCACACATATGTGCCTATCAGCCACTTTGGAAATTGAAAACTAATAGGATGTTCCTTCTCTCCACTTCCCTGAGAACGTATCCATGCTGGGGTAGAGAAACTGCCTTTCCCACTGGCCTCCACCACATCTGCGAAGGTCGTCACTAAGACTATATTTTAATGCTCCCATGAGGCTAGCTCAATGGAGTGGTAGATGACTAAGCAAATCTGTCTCTAAAATAGAGGTTGTCAAACTTTTCCTGTGAAGGGCCAGATGGGAAGTATTGTAGGCTTTGCAAGCCATATGCTCTCTGTTCCTGCCACTCAGCTGTGTCTTGAGGCATGAAGACAGCCATAAATGAGACACAAATGAACGGGTGTGGCAGTGGTCCAATAAAACTTTATTCATAAACCAGACACAAATGAATAGGGGTGGCAGTGGTCCAATAAAACTTTATTCATAAATGAAATACAAATGAATGGGTGTGGCAGTGGTCCAATAAAACTTTATTCATAAAAACAATGGCTAGAATTGTCTCTCCTGCCACAGTTGGTTGGTCGCTTCCTTAACGTGATATGAAATCTCTAATTGCTGTCTTGTGGTTTCGCTGTTTGAATACGGCTGCCTACGAACTGTGGCGCCCAGTTTGCATAAATATTGAAAAATAATGCTTACTGGGCAGCACCAACACACCAGGGGTCAATATCTAACCCATATCATCCATAAGGTACTGACTGTATTTCCAAAGGTAGGCAATTTTTATTTCTGACTTGCAGACAGAGCACAGGGAGGTTCGCCCACAGTCACAGAGCTAACCAACCATGGAATCTAGACAGGGCAGCCTCTTTCTCCCAGCTCCTCTGCGATCAGTGTTCCACTCCAAAGGATACTGCTGTAGACAAGCACTGCTCATCTTTTGTCTCTATAAAAGCTATACTTTTTAACTGTGTTTACTAAAAACCAGGTTTCTACATGACTTTTTCACGCATGTTTGGTTTTAGCTGGTTCCCCTCTTCCATGTACCCACATATCCCTGCTCCCCTTTCTTCCTCTGTACCTTTTTATCCCTAGTACCCCCCCCTCCAGTATATTGTATTATCCTCTCCATCCCCTCCCCCTTTTCTACAGACTCTTCCTAATTTCCACTCCTTATCCACATTTATTCCCACCAAGATACACACATCTAATGGTCAAAAGCTAGGGGTCACACAGGAAAGAGAACACATGCTGTTTATCTATCTGATCCTCGATTCTTCTGGTAAATATGATGTTTTCTGGTTCCATCCAGTTTCCTCCAAATATCCATGTTTGTTCATTACTGAGCAGAGTCCCATTGTGCTTCTGCTCCTGGTTTTCATTATCTATTCATCAATTGATAAGACATCTGGACTGATTTGATTTCCTTGCTATTGTGAGAAGAACAGATAGAAATATGGATGTGTTCCATATCTCTGTTATAGGATTAGAATATCTTCTTTCCTTTGTCTTAAAAGGACAAATATTTGAATGGTAATCTGATACACATACTCAATGTGTAATGAGCATGTGATGGAAATTACATTTTCAACTTCTCAAACATTTCTTATTGCTATTTGTTGGGAACCTTTTCAGTCTTCCTTTATAGTTACGTTAAAAATACCACAAATTTCATACTCACCCCACACCACTCTAGAGCACTAAAGCTGGTTTCTCCCTGTATTTTCTTTTCTCTACCCTTTTCTGCCCATTTCTTCCTCCTTCCCAGTCTTCAGTGACTATTATTCTACCCCCTCTCTTAAGGGAAGTTCCTTCATACTGGACTACAGATGAAAGTAATGTGGCTGGAGTGCTATTAAATAATCCTCTACAGCAAAACTTGAGTAAACAGCCTGATTCACTCCCCTTCATCACAGAGAACTGTCTCAATGGTCACTTTAATGCAAAGAAAACTTAAGAGTCCAGATGAAGGTGACCAAACCATTGCGCGCCAGGCTGTGATTTAGAAGCTAACTGATATCGGCATGAATCATTTTTGGAACCACTTTTGAGTGGTTTTCTTTCCAGGAATCAAATGCACCTCTAATGAGCCCCATTCTCATATTTGAACAGCTCTCTACAGTGTTTGTGTGCCTTCTGTCTCCCACTGAGAAGTCCCAAAGCCAGCATTTATAAGTTTAACACGTGACAGACACCAGATTCATGTGTGGACAGCTCTTCTTCTCCTCCCACACTGCTAGAGAGCAAGAGTGATGCTCTTCTCACCGTGGGTGGGAAACGGAGGCTGTGAGGTATTAACTCTGTGCTCAGGATCAGCCAGAGTGGACGTGGTGGAGTTTGGATTTGAGAATAATGCTAACTCCACACGGAACGTTTTAGATTTTCAGATGAATGAAGCCAGAAACTGCACGTTACTCCCCTTGGCCCTTTTGCACTCTGCTGCCCTCACAGCATCCTAGTGCTAACCCTTGTCAATGAAAGAAACAGTTCCCATGTGATAGGGATAACAGAGATGGTTTATGATGGAGCTAAATATGAGGGACCAGGGCCTGGGATACAGCTTTAGGTTCTTTCCCCCAAACACCATGCTTCAATGAGGGAGCCATTTCATAGACGTCTTAGAGCAACAGAATTGAAACGGGCATGGAAGAAAACACTTCTCAACCCCATTGTCGGGTACATCAGGCAGGCGAGGCAGTTACAGCAAAGTAGAGGAACTCTGCAACAGGCCCTAGATGCCATCCGACAGCGGTCTTAGCCCTTGATTGATGGAACTAGGACACTGTTCATACGTTCTTAAGGCTCTACCTTATGGTCACAGGAGATGTTAGGCCATGTACAGGGGAGAGCAGGAAGTGACTGGAGAGCAGGAAGTGACTGCTAAAGGGGAACAAGGTCCCTCCAGGATCTGCAACATTCTAACCTCTCCACAGCAGTGAGTTCTAGTAGTCAATCAGCCTTGACAGACACAGCTTCCTTCCAGGAATTCTTATTCATACCCTGAACAGTATTTTTTTTATGAGTAATAAAATAGAAAATTTAAACTTTTGTCCAAGTGAAATTGACAGAATTCTGAGTTATACATAGAATATATCTAGATTTATCAAAACACTGTTGATACTTGGGGAGATTGTAATGTATTCATTTCAACTGTATTGTAGGAAATGTCTGGAATACTTAAGTTGGTTGTCATGCCTTTACTTTCTCTTTCTCTGTCTCCCTGTCTCTGTCTTTCTGTTTCTGTCCGTCTGTCTCTCTGTCTGTCTGTCTCTATCTCTATCTCTGTCTCTCTGTCTCTGTCTCTGTCTGTGTCTCTGTCTCTGTCTCTCTCTGTCTCTGTCTCTGTCTCTCTCTCTCTGTCTCTCTCTCTCTCTCTCTCTCTCTCTCTCTCTCTCTCTGCGTGTGTGTATGTGTGTGTGTGTGTGTGTGTGTGTGTGTGTGTAATAGCTTCTAGGAGTCTATTATCTGCTACTACACTGTGGGTTGTCTCATGGGGACCAAGGTCGTAGGCTTGGTGACAGACACCCTCACTCACCAAACCATCTCACTTGCCTTTAAATTGATTGTTCTGAAGAAAGGGAGTTGTGATATAAGGAGAAGAATTTGTGGTTTTAGTTCTAGCCTTCCCTTTTAATCCTTCTCTAACCTTGTAAAGTCCTTTTCACAAGGTATCCCTTGTACGTCCCTTCATCCCTCGTGTACCCACCTTTCCTCTGTGTACGTGAATTGACTTACTGGAGAGTACAGCATGTCTCTGAAAAGAAAATGCAGCCGCAGCCCCATGAGATTAAGTTGCAGGTGACTTCCAAGAAAACAACAAGGAGATTGTCCTCTTGAGAGAAGGGCCTTTCCTCAACCCAGCGAATCCCACCCATTGTCTCTGGAGAACTTGCCTATGTCACATAAGACCTTTACACTGTGTTGTGTGGCACTGTTCCTGGGGAAACATCATAAGACATCTGCTCATCTCAGCTAGGAAACCATTACAGACCAAAGTCGGACATGGTAGACCAATGCGTTTTATTGGAGTTATTAACAGGAATATGGGTGAGGAGTTATTTACAAAAGAAGAAATGACTCAAAGATAGCTGCATCACCAAAGCCCATGCCAGCATGAATGCCACCTCATGAAAACTGCAAACCTAAAGAGCACTGTACTGTGCAACACACAAGTAGCTCAGCAGGTTGGAGGGAGTCCTTTCCAGGTAGCTCAGCAGGTCTGACACTCAGCTAGACAGCTCCGCTGGTCGCTGCTTCTTCCCGGCTGCTTATCAGGCCTGAGCCTCTTCTTAGCAGCTCAGTTTATCTGAGACCATGTCTCAGCAAACCTCAGTGCTTATATATGCTCTTGGGAATAGAGGGGCCCAGTGAATTGGCTCAATTTCAGGAACTTCCTGAGGCCATTTTGAATTGTTTACTTCCTGAGCTTAACAAGCTTCCCTGCAGAATGGAATATGTCATCTCCCTTTAAAACACTCTTTTATCTCACCTCCCTATAAGCATCTCGTCTTAAGATATTCTGGTCTTTCACTTCCCCTTTAACATCCCATGTTTTAATGAGCCTCCCTCTAAAATGGAAGGTTTTAATCTGGGAGGAAACTTCTATACCATACCCTGGACCACTGAGATAGATTTGAAACTCTGAAGCCTTGAATAAACCTTCAGTTGGTTGCCTTCCACCAGTTTCTCTTTTGTAACATAGTGTTTTTGTTCTCCCGGGATTTCACCCGTGATGTATTTTCATCATATCCCACCACTAAGTCTTCTTGGATTCACCTATCCAGTCCCTCCCCACTGTCTCTAAACATGGGACCACATCCTTAAAGAAAGCTGAGTCTCTGCCTCCTGCTTCCCCAAGCCCTCACTGTCAACAGATCCTCAGCTCAGTGTGAGAGATCGTAAGTCCCTTCCCTCTACGGGCGGAGCCACTGACTGCCTTGATCTTATGCAGGCTTTGTGCGGGCAACCACAGCTGCTGTAAGTTCTTGAGTGTCGAGGTCCTGTGTGCCCTGAAAATGCTGTTTCACTATGGCCCTCCCTGACCTTTGACTCTTACTACCTCCCCTTCCACAATGGTGCTGGAGACATGCGGAGAAGGGTGTGACACAAATGTCCCATTTGCAGCTGAGCACTCCATAGACATTTATTCTCTGTACTCTGGCTGGTTATGAGTTCTGTATTAATCACTATTTCCCAAAGAAACTTCTCCAATTATGTCTGAGAGCTACATTGTTCTATGAACACTCCTCCCCAACCCCTGCCCCAAACTGTATCTTGTCAGGAACACAAGTATCTACTTTCTCCAATGGCTGCCCCACAAACCTTGTCTCATCCCCAAATCACCCTTTTGTTTTCCAGACACACTTATAGCTGGCTCTCATGCGCCTGTCAAGGCATTTGCATCTCAGTCTATTTCTGTGTCTGTACATATCTAGAGATAGTGTTGCCACTGTCTCTTCCTTCTGGGTGTGGACCACATTACTTGTTTCTGTGTGCTGTGCCTATGGGATCCTGTTTTGCCTCTATAAATAGATTACTGGTCCCTCAGGGGATGTTTATGAATTATACTTAAAAATTGCTGACCACAGTGGAAGAGCTCTATCAATTATTTTCCTTTTTCCACTTTATTGAAAAATTGAAACTTTTCTTATTATTGTTACTGAAAAATGGAAAAAGTAGAAAACTATAACATAAAAAAAGAAAGACAGAAAAAAAAAACCATCCATGACTTGGAGTTTGGAATCTGAAGTTGGGCTTGCTCTTTTTTCCCTGTGGTACTCCCTTCCCTTCAGATGGTGAGTGAAAGGGCTGGTTCTTGATTCTCAGGTTCGATGGAGAGGGTTGCAGCAGAGAAAGCAGTTCCCCCACTACTCACCTCCTCTTTCTAGGTTATTCTAGGCCAATGTTTTTACATTTGTATTTACATAATTTTTTCATAAAATATATTTTGATCACATTTTTCCCTGCTCCAATTCCTCCCAGATCCTCCAACTCCACCCCAACTTCATGTTCTCTCTAAATAAATAAAGAAGTAAGCATTTAAAAATGAAAAACAGGATAAACAGAAAAGATTGGTGGGGAGGCCTGGTAGCACTCATAGGAAGGGGAAGCAGACTAACTGGATGAGACCTGATAGGCTGTGATCATATGGTGGGGGAGGAGGTCCCCTTCTGTCAGAGGTCTAGGGGAGGGGAACAGGGTGAAAGAAGGAGGGAGGGGAACAGAAAGATACAAGTGAGGGATAACAATCGGGATGTAATCTGAATAAATTATTTTTTTAAATATACCTAAACAAAATGAAACAAAATACACACACATTTAAAAACAACAACAAACCATTGGGTCTGTTTTGTTTGTGTCAGGTAACTACTCCTGGGCATGGGCCCTGGCCCTGAAGTGTAGTTGGCTGATATTCCAGTGGCAGTCAATTGGAAAAGCTATTATTGATTTTCCCATTGCCAGCATCTATCAATTGCAAATAGCTTCTTGGTTGGGTGGAGAACCCTTTCTACTTGCCCCGTGTTGGGACCCCACCTAGCTTGAACTTGTATAGGTGTGGTGTGTGTGTGCTTCCACAGTCTCTGTGTGTTTAAATGCTTAGGCTGACATTTATGACAGAGTCAGTTGTGCTGTTTTCCTGCTCACTGTCCCTTGGGAGCTCTGTGTTTTCTCTCCAGGATAGCAAAGAGCTAATGAGTATTGGTGGCCTTTGTTGATATAGAGTCAACTTTGCCAGTGCTGTCTTCACCCACCCACCACACACACAGTTAAATTTAGCTGCGGCTTCTGCCCCTCTCCACGTTTATTCTTTCACAGTATTCCTGCTCTAGAAACCTCCTCAAAGCCATTTTTATAGTCAAATTGACCACATTCCTCTTTTCTAAAAAAAAAACCTTGCACATGTATTCATTCTTTCTTTAGCATAAGTCATGTTGATTCTTTTCTTTCTTTCTTTCTTTCTTTCTTTCTTTCTTTCTTTCTTTCTTTCAGATAGGGTCTCTCTGTGTAACCTTGGCTGTCCTGGACTCACTTTGTAGACCAGGCTGGCCTCAAAATCACAGAGATCCTCCTGCCTCTGCCTCTCTGAGTGCTGGGATTAAAGGCGTGAGCCACCTCACCTGGCTTCATGTTGATTCTTACATTTACCTTCCCACCAAACTTGATGGTATTCAGAGAGCACAGCTAGGTACTAGCGTTCCTTGGATCTTAACATTAGCACAGAGGCTTTATGGCCTCCACACACCCTGAAAAGCCTTTGCAGAGCTCAAGCTGAGGAGGACTGGGAAAGGCAGTGATAGGGAAGGGAGTTTGACAGGTAGAAGCCAGAGGGAAACAGTGATGTTGGATGACAGCTTGTTAACTTGTTAACTATTTGGGCAGATACTGATGTAATTCTGTTTTGTCACAGTTTAGATGAGGTGGAGCTGGTAAGTGTGCTATGAGTAAGGCTGTGGCATAGATGGCTTCCTACTCTATACCAAGGGCTTGTGTCTGTCATTCATTCATTCATTCATTCATTCATTCCTATATTCATTCACGCATGTGTTCCTTCAACCAGGTACTACTAAAATGTATACACTATAAAATACCAATAATGTATACACCATGTAAAATACCAAGAAAGTATACACTGTATGAAATACAAAGAAAGTAAACAGTAAATGTGTAAGTGAAAACAAAGCCTAGTTTCCCCCCTTCTGAGAATTTACCAACTACTGGGTAATTATATATATATATATATATGGAGGCTGTAGATTCTGTAGGTTCTGATGCCAGTAAAGAAGCATCTGTTTGTATTGGCTCTTCCTCCCACTAAAAGCACCCATAAGCACTAAAAAGATACAAGGGACATCTGTCTGTGGGTTCTCAGTCAGTCAAGATAGAAGGACCCAGAAACTGAGCAGAGAAGAAAGCCAGCAAGATGCCTCTGGATACTTGGCGCAAGTTTCTCACGCAAGCCTGCTTCCTTAAATAGCATGGCTACAGAGACTGTGACACCTACCAGGAGGCATCTAGGAAAAAACTGAGCAGAAAATTCACTAGACCTATGGGACAGGGAGAGAAAAGCTGGAAGTTCAGGGCCACTAAGAGAACAGGGATGTTGCCCGGGAAGAGTACAGCAATGTGTGGGGCTTCGCCTCTCAAGGCATTCACTAAGTACCAGAAGAAACAGGGAAGGCAAACAGGGACTTAAAGGCAGGAGAGCGTAGAGTGACCGAGGCATGGGGACGACCTCCTCCATCAACACTCTGGCTTCCGGCCAGATGACTCTTAAGGACGCCACCCAAAGAGGGAGAGAAGGACTCCAAAATAGATGGATTCTTTTTATTAAAGACTTCTGAAGAAATCCAACCTCTGAATAGCTTAATCCTGATTAGATTCAAACTCTTTTATAGATGCTGAGGACACCATCTAAAACCTTGGTAATCTTCCTTATGTGGTGCTTATTTAATCAAAATTCACAAACATACCAAGAAGCAAAACTGAACAACAGATAATAGAGTCGGATGTGTAAGTGATCCAGACATCACAGTGGTTGGATATGGCTCTGCAAGAGCCTGATTAGTGTATTTGAGACAACAGATTTCTGACTTCTCAAGGAACTGGCATTTGAATCCATATGTGAAGACTCACTCCTTCAGAGTCCAGCCTAGCAAATAGGTTACAAAGAACTTGGAGTTCAGATGTAGCTCATTCCAGGCTAGGGTGCGTCAAAAGGACAAGATCACAGGGAGCAAGGATGCCCTGCACTGCCTCAAGGCAAGGCCCAGCTTCGGAAAGAAATTGGCAGCTGGCCTCCATACCACAGGAAATCAGAGAGTAGATTATAATAAGTAAGCCTCCCCGTGGTCAGAACTAGATCACATTCAGAAAGAAAGAAGGAAAGTAACCTTAATTCTGTTTATTTATTTTAGGATTTCTTCAGTAAATCCGACCCATTTCTGGAAATTTTCAGGATGAATGATGACGCCACTCAGCAGCTCGTGCATCGAACAGAAGTAAGAAGTGTGTGTTCCGCCTCTGCGGTCAGCAGGGCTGTTGGGAGAAGTGGCCCTGCTCCTTTTTTTTTTTTTTTCTTTTTTTCTTCTTTTTTTTGTAAATAATTTTTAATTTTTAAATTAAAATATAATTATACCATTTTCTCCTTTCCTGCCCTCTCTCCAACCCCTCCCATGTACCCTTTTGCTCTCTCTCCAGTTTGTGACCTTTTTTAAAAATTTGGTGTGATATGGTGTGTGTGTGTGTGTGTGTGTGTGTGTGTGTGTGTGTGCGCGCGCGCGCGTGCGTGCGTATGCGTGTGTGCTTAGTCCATAAAATGTTGCTGTAGGATTTCAGAACTGACCATTTGGTCTTGGAAAACCATTTGAGGGGCTCTTCCCTGAGGAAGACTATTTCTCCAGCTCTCACTGTTATTTGTTTGGCTAAGGTTGGGGCCATAAGATGTCCCCTTCTGTGTTAGCTTACTCTCTGTAGACAGACAGAGAGCTGCGGCCTCCTCTCTCCTCAGCATGGTCCTCTCTACATTTTAGTCTCAGGTTTTAACTCTAATTTTATAATTTTGAAGAAAAGACTTCCCTGTAGATCCAACTTCCCATAACTGACTTTCAACATAGCCAACCAGCAATTTATCCATAATAAATTAGAAATAGTAGGGCCAGCAAAGTGGTTCAGGTAACCTGAGCTTGATCCTCAGAACCCACATAGTGAAAGGAGAAAACTGACTTCTAAAAGTTCTTCTCTTACTTCCACTCATGCTCTGCAACAGGTGGGCAACTGCATGCGCACACGCGTGAGTGCGTGTGTGCATGCTCCCACACGCACAGTAAATGTAGAAGACACCAACCACATTATGAGCTAACATCTCTTCCACTCCCACTGGATGCCTTCTGACCAGAAAGTTCCTACTCTGATGTCTTCTTGTGTGTTTGTGTGGCCCACCAAGTTGAACCAGGACTGCTTGTATGAGTATGGTTGTACGGTTGTTGACTTAAGCATGGACAACTCACCAGGGGCTACAACCACAACCTCAAAGATTCCCCTGACCCCAACCACCATTAACCGCTCATAGCCCCTCAGTGAGGGGTGGCGGTTCCTTAGCAGTACCCCTCCACTCTGGCCAGGACCTTTCCTATGCCGACGCCCTGGGAACGGAATTCATGCCGTAAGACTGATGTTCCTACAGAACTGGGAGCTCCTTTCCCAGGGGTTAGAGCCAGCCTTGCCTCATTGATGTAAAGGAGGCCATCTTCTATATCCACACACTGGGCACTGTCGCTGTCATTATTCAGGCAACAGCACGCCACTGACCGGAGACCTTCTGCCCCACAATGACCCACTTTGTGGCCACTCTTAAAATAGTCACTGCTCTCAAGATCTCATCACATCAAGCTACCTGCGCCAGACACTCGCCCTTTTCCTAAGCACCGCAGTGGCTTCTCAAGTAGTTTTCATGTTGAAGTATAAAAAATGCTGAGCCTCTCCTCTTCTTAATCACTATTCACGTCTCTCTCTCTTCCCAGGTGGTGATGAACAACTTAAGCCCGGCCTGGAAGTCATTCAAAGTATCGGTAAACTCTCTCTGCAGCGGAGACCCAGACCGCAGGCTCAAGGTTAGATCCATATCCCAGAGATGTGAATTTGAAAATGCATTGATCTCACCTTCTTCTCTTCACATGAACACCGACACACACAATTTTCAGTGCCACTTTTGCAACCCCTCTCACCTTTTAGCATCTTAATGGAAGAAAGAAAGAAAGGCTGTTTCTTCTGCCAGAGCTAGTGACAGCTCATACAATAGGCCCAAAATAAACCCTAATGTAGTATGTCAAAAGACAGAGCCTGGGGCCTCTCAGAAACAAAAATGTGGTGATAACTTCAGTGCATAATTGGAAGTTTCTGGAAGGAAAATATTTCTGCATCAAGTGTCTATTGTTATATACTGTGTTGCTTGCCCTGCCTCCAAGTGTGGTGGTTTGAAATGGTAAATATGTTTAGCTTATAACTCTGTTCATTGGCAAACTGGGTTGGGCCAGTTCTAGGTGGTTCTTAAACTGGGCCTGCCTGACTTGCTAGGCATTCGTGGTCTGCTGCCCATGAACAAGGTGACTTCCAAGGGTCATCGGGCTGTTGTATGCCGTGGTGGTGGGGTGGGTGGAGTCTAAGCTCTCCTCATCATGCATTCTAGCTTAGGCTTTTATGTGTAGTAACTGTGGGTTCCCAGAGGCCAAAACAGAAGCCGCGAGGCCTCTGAGTACAAGGTTAAGAGTTCAGTTATTTCCTTCACAGCCCAGAAGCCTAAGCATGCCTATTCCAGATCCAAACACAATGGATTCTGCCTCTCCATGGGAGGAATTGCAAAGTATTGTTTTAATCTACCACAAATGCCTTGAGCGCTATGGGAATATAGAAATGGGGAGGTGGGGGTGGGGGTGGGTCATGCACTGAAAGGGTCAGGGGTCATGAGAGGGAGACAACAGACTGAAAAGCAAAAATTTGTTCCTGGAGACCCTTGCTGTGGTCAGTGGGCTGGTCTGCCTTTGACCTTCGAAGCATAAGGCGTTCCATTGCTAATGCCACAGAGCTGACTCTATCCACTCGGGGATGATTAACTCATTGGGCACAAAGTGCCTATGAGCCAGAAGTCCAGTTGATTAACATGGTTGTCAAGCAGATTCAGGGTCCCGTCAGCTTCCCCAGGGCAAACCAGGAAGAAGACAGATGTCCGAAGGTTGAATGATAAACTGAACCTGAGGGCACAGGAAGGGATGCTGGGTAACTCAGGCATTCAATGGCTTCAGATTCTGAAGGTCAAAAGCATCCTCCTCCACATGTGGCTAAAAGGAATGGTCCGCTCACCACGCAGAATCAACACTCATGTTGCCCTTCAGCAGGCTCATTTTCATAAAATTGTGAGATGGGCACTGTCTTGATGTCTTTCCTGTTGCTGTGATTTTTTTTTAAAAAATGCTTTTAACAAAAAGGAACTTAAGGGAGAAAATGTTTATTTTAGCTCACAGCTCCAGGCTACGTACAGTCCATCTTGTTGAGGAGTTAAGGCATCAGGTACGTGAAGCAGCTGGTCGCATTGCATCTGCAGTCAGAAGGCAGTAGAGGCACGCATGCCCAGCTCACTTCCTCACTCGTACAGTTCAGGTTCATCCACAATTAAAATGGCTCTTCCAATAATCTTCCAAAGGACTGCCTGGGGCGGTCATATCCCAGTTGATCCTCAGCTTTGTCTAGTTGATAGCTAACACTAGCCATCGTAGGTACTTCTGCCATTTGCCTTTGTCTCTGTGGTCCCCTCACCCCAGTCACCCTAAAGACTTTGTTCTGATGGATAAAATTCTATTAGCTTTGGTATTATCATTCAGGTTAGAATTCCATCTGTTTGGTTAATCCTAGTCCCTTTTACGTTGCGCATCTTTGCTTAAAGCCACCCTGTGTGGACTTTATGGTTGAACTGTCGGTGAACTTCCTGACTTCCATATTGCTGATGGCCAACTCTGATTTCTACCTCTATCTCTTATGAAAAACAGTTATTTCAGGACAACCTCTGGAAACTCTCATTCATGCTCTTTCCCCCACCCTCACCCCCCAATGGGATTTCTGACAGGATTTCTTAGTAAAAACTCCTTTTCAAGATGCCTAAGAGCTACAGCTTCGGGTGCTGGTGGCAATGACCAGCTGTGCTCTGAGATAACTGCTTCCCTAGGGCCATCAGTAGCAGCCCCGCCTTTGGCATTGGTTGAATAGGTAAAAAAGAGAGTTTAGTAGAGTAAACATGTAGGTAAGCAGCCCTTTGTGGAATTTTGAGAACATTGTGGCCTCTGTAGGAACTAGAACTCAAAAGAGATGGACACGTAGATAATCAGACAGAGAACCAAAGGGGACAGAAATAAGGAATGAAAAAGAGAGAGATGGAGGAATAAAGGAGGAAAGAGGAAAACATGAAAGGGTGAAACATGGGAGGAAGGATTGCTTTTTCACTGTCCTCACACCTGACACTCTGGGTACTGCACTGGGGGAGTGCCTTGTGAATTATATAGCGCTTAGTGTTTTCTCCGCCCCCTCCCTCCCTCTCTCCCTCCCTCCCTCCCTCCCTCCATCCATCCATCCATCCATCCCTCCATCCATCCCTCCATCCATCCATCCCTCCATCCATCTATCCCTCCATCCATCCATCCCTCCATCCATTCCTCCATCCCTCCATCCATCCCTCCATCCATCCATCCCTCCATCCATCCATCCCTCCATCCATCCATCCCTCCATCCATCCCTCCATCCCTCCATCCATCCCTCCATCCATCCATCCCTCCATCCATCCATCCCTCCATCCATCCATCCCTCCATCCATCCCTCCATCCCTCCATCCATCCATCCATCCCTCCCTCTCTCCCTCCCTCCCTCCCTCCATCCGTCCATCTATCTTTTTCTCCTTTCCTCCCCCCCTCCCTCATCAATTTGATAAACCAAAATATATTTAGACATTGAAAAATGTTCCCTGGAGGGTAAAATCACTTTTAATTAAGAACTGCTGGTACAGACTAATGCTCTCAAACTCCTGACATATCCACAGCGCCGGCAGGGGCTTGTTAAAAGAGCAGTGGCTGAGCTTCACCCCAACCCCTGGCTTCTGACTCAGGAGCTGTGATAATCTGCACTTCCTTCAAGTTGCCAGATGGAATTCATGCCCCAGTTCTGGAGGCCACGCTTGGAGATTAGGCATTGGCCATGTCTTTTCCTCAGTTTCCACACTACACTTCTGCCTTCCCAACTTCCTTTCTGCCACCTTCTCTCTCCGCCCAGTGCTCAGCCCCAGGCTGTTCTAACTATAGTCAGCTCTCCATCTGGGATGCCCTCCGCATTCTTTGGCTTTTTCTTGAGCATACTGCTTGCTTTTGAGTTTCTTCAGTCTCCTCTCACTCTCAGAAACCCTTCCTAGTGGCCCTAACATCTGTGGGGTGCTTCCTAGCCCCTTTTTACTTTCCTACCCCTTGGGGACAATGAGTGTAGGCAGATCTCTCTCTCTCTCTCTCTCTCTCTCTCTCTCTCTCTCTCTCTCTCTCTCTGTGTGTGTGTGTGTGTGTGTGTGTGTGTGTGTGTGTGTGTCTGTCTGTCTGTCTGTCTGTCTGTCTCTCTCTCTCTCTCTCTCTCTCTGTGTGTGTGTGTGTGTGTGTGTGTGTGTGTGTGTGTGTGTTCTTACGCATGTGAAGGCCAGAGGAAAACCTTAGTATTGTTTCTTGTTTCTTGGGCAATGTCTGCCATCAAAAAACAAAGCAGGTCTCTCACTGGCCAGGAACTCACTAAGTAAGCTAAGCTGGTTTGCCAGTGGGCCCTAGCAGTCTACATGTCTCCACTGTCCAGTGCCAGGATTAAACAACGCACTGCCACGCCCTGGCTGTTTGACTTAATGTGGGCCCTGAGAATCAAACTTGAGTTCTCAGAGCTCTTTGCAGAATGCGCCATCTCACCAGTTCCCAGTCCTCCTGCAGATGTCTCTGTCTTCCCAGCTGAGGTTGCTTCCCCACACAGTAACCATGTGCTCACTGTACATCCAGGCATCTAGCACATCCAGGGCTTGCCTGGACTTCGTACACAGTAACTGTTTCTGGCACTAACCTGTGAAAGAGTCAAGGTGGCCTGGGGAGGTTGGCAGGGTACGCCTGAGCCTCATTGTGAGGAGCCCTCCCCTGCACCAACTGATACCCTGGTCCTACAGTGGCCCTCACCTGCTCACTGTAAAGTCACCTCTTCTGAAAGGTAGGATGGGTTCTTCTGTTTCTGTTTATTTATGGTTATTAGTTATTTAGCTTCAAGAGCAGCTATGGAGTTGTAATACGGCCTTCTAATATGGCTGGCATTCTTCGAATATGGCAGTGCCAGGCTGCCGGACAGGAGCTCTGGTCATACGGCTGCTATTCTCTCAACTAACAAAAATGAAAAGTGAATTTCTTAAACCGTCTGCCGGGTTAGGTTTTAGACCATAACTTAATAATTAAGGTTTTGTCACAATCCATCCTTTAAGTGCCATTCTTTCTTCACTTATGCAATATCTAGGTGAACATGAACTTTAAGTAGCTGGCTGGCTAGCTACCCCATTTGTTTGTTTCCCTGTTGGTTTGCTTGGAGCTCCTCTTCATGATAAAAGTCAAAATAGCGACTAAATGATGTTTTCAATTTTTTGCTTATTTAATATGAAAGAATTTAAATACACGGGAGGTTTTTTAACTGCTGTGGCTCTCCCTCCCACACCGTCCCACAGTGTTAGAAATCATAGGTCAAGACCAGCTTCATGCCATGCAGTCCCTGAAGTGCCCTGTCCCCATCACACCCTTGGGCCATTTTAAAACAAACCCAGGCTAGGGACTATGGCTGTGAAGCGCAAAGGGTGACAGACAACGGTGTGTAGTGCTCTCAGGGGCACCCCTCCTCCCAAAGTACTCTTATTTCTTTTAAAATTGCCAGGGAAAAGAATAGGTGTTTCCAGTTGGATAAGATATTTGCTTTTTTTTCTACATCATAAAATGGTGCTGTTTTAAAGACCTGTGGGAATCTACTATGGAAAGCCATAAAAGACAGAGGGGGAAAAGAAAGCCTGAGGCCAAGTAACACTATGGTGTGGCCCTATCTTAGCCATCATATATCCTGAGCTGAAAATACTTCAGGATGATGTACAACTGAAAGATGAAGGACCATCAGATACCCTGGCACACCTATGAATAGGTGTGTGTGTGTGTGTGTGTGTGTGTGTGTATCACTCTCTCCTAGTGATTCACTAACTTATGAAATGGCTGGATTTTGCTTTTGTGTGTGCATGTGTACGTATGCATGTGTGTTGTGCATGCACACACATGTGTAGGTGCACATACCCAAGTGAGTGCTAAAGTCAGAGGAGGATATGGGGTAACCTGCTCTATCACTTTCCACCTTGTTCTGTTGAGAAAAAAAAGTCTCTCACTCGATCTGGAGCTGGGCTGACAGCCAGCAAGCCCCCCCAGCTCTTTCGCTGCCCCACCCACACAGTACTAGGACTACAGGTATATGCACATGAGGCCACACACAGGTTTTTACGTGAGTGCTGGGATTTGAACTCATGCCTACGCAGCAAGTGCTCTTACCCACAGAGTCATCTCACTGGCCCCTCTTTTTCTGACTTTATATTATGCTCTAAAAAAGGCCCAGGGTGCAAATGAAACTATTTTAATGAGTTAGTGGTCACCCCCACTTTGTATTTTTAGTTTTATTTTCTGTGTTTTTTTAAAGAAAAAGGAAAAAAAGCTTGTTTGTTCTGACGTGTTTCCTATATTCTTTGTTTTGTTATAAGTAGGTCATTGGGGCCTAAACAGATTCAAGTTCTGATTTCTGACGAGGATGCCCTTGGCATTATTATGAATTGATGGACTTTTATGAGTGTTTGAATCTATTTCTACTATTACTAATCCTTTAACATATTACAGCATTCCATATTTGAGCCATGAAAACTGCTTTAAGTTGGCCCTGAAATTCTAACACACACCTCTTGCATTGATGCCTAATAGTTTCCTTGCTTTCTAGACCAAAGCTTTGAAATCATTGAATTTTTAAGTTTTATAATTTCTTTCTCCCTGATTTATATCTTTTTGTGGGTGTCAAATTGTTGAATATCTCTTGAACTCATTCCTCCTGCATTTAATTTATTAGAAAATAAATCACCATGATAAGCATTTTTTGACTCTTAAACAAAATGCTTCATTTCCTGTCATTGCAACATTTAACAAGAAAAATGTCTACATGTAAGATATTTTATGAGGTCTGAGACCCTGAATCA
The DNA here is from genome assembly GCF_964271855.1 of Acomys minous. Classification (NCBI taxonomy): domain Eukaryota; kingdom Metazoa; phylum Chordata; class Mammalia; order Rodentia; family Muridae; genus Acomys; species Acomys minous. The sequence continues at coordinate 18,174,847 of NC_140495.1, read as the reverse complement.
CTTGATGTTCCGTTAATGGAAAAAAAAAAAACTCAAAAAAAAAAATGACTTAGTGAACTGTGGTACTCACCATTTCCTTTGATTTGACCAACATACTGCTTCTACACATGTCGTAATTTTTAGAGACAATGTGATGTTCACCATAGACTCTTCCAGATGGGGGAGGCACTTAGAGAAATAAAGGGTTGGGGAGCCCCATCAACCAAGCACTTGTTGACGTTATAGAGTACTTGGTCCTGAGAGGAAATGCCACACTAAAGCAATCATGACACTGAGAACTTTGAGTTACCTATACTATAGGGTCAGATTCTATCTGCTTTTCCAATATCTCAGTCATACAGGAGACTCTCCTCAATAAGCTTCATGTGACATCCTTGGAGTAAGTGTTGATGACAGTAGCTTCCTTGAGAGGGACTGAGATACGGAACTGTGGCTTCTATCACCGCAGCCCCATGCCTTGGGCAGCCAAGGGGCCCACATTGTTAACTGAGGTCATGGTAAGATGGGAACAAAAAACATAGTCAGGTAATCAGTGGTAACAGAAGGGAAGGAGAAATGGCCTCCTAACACTAAAGTGTAAGCCGAGCCTGGGAAACAGAGCAAGAAAGCCCAGTTGCAAATCAAAAGTGATCACCAAGTGATACTGCTGCCCACAACTGATATTTTTTCATCTTTCCACTCTTCCTTTTTGGCTGCCATGCTGTTTGACTTAAAACGGCCACATTTACAAGTTGCCATCTGAAACTCCCAAAGTTCGGACTTCTGAATGATCCTTAAAGTGCGCTGCGAGGTCAAAATTCCATATCAGTGAGGCTGGAGTCTTCCCTTTTAACAACTCATAAATAATAGTGTGGGACCCAGCCCTTGATAAGCATGCACTAAAATATATCCTCCTTACTGCCTGTGCCAACCTAGCTAATGTACTGCTAGTCCCTCCCTTTGGCTATTTTTCTGCCATCTTAATGCAAAGCTAAGCATATGTGTCTGTGCGTGTTCTGTTCTTGACACTCTATAAAATCCTTTGCATTTGTTCCTTTACTAATCCAACTGTCTGTGCTATCCTCTTCCATGTATGATCAAGCTGTCTTGAATTGAAATTGTATTTTCTCCATAAGTTCACTGTTTTGCTTTGGAATCTCCAAGCCAAAATGATACTCAATAGCCCAAAGGATTTGACCCCTTCCGTGTGTTCTCAGTTTGCTTTGGACCTTTGCTTTATAGCCCAGTCCCAAATTGGTCCCTAACTTCTGCACCCCTGTAGGCCCATTATCCTTTACTATCTCTAGCCTTTAAAAATACTTGTCTTCTTTTTTTTTTTTTTTTTTTTTTTTTTTTTTTTTTTGGTTTTTCGAGACAGGGTTTCTCTGTGTAGCCTTGGCTGTCCTGGACTCACTCTGTAGACCAGGCTGGTCTCGAACTCACAGCGATCCGTCTCAAAAAAAAAAAATACTTGTCTTCCTTCTTGCTGATTTTCTCTAGCAAATCTGGATTTTACTGTTGTGAAGGATGACACTCCATCCCCAGTTTAAACTCCCAAGATCCCAGTCCTTGACGGTGGCCCCCATTCAGCTCCATAGAACCCTAAATCTATAGCAGGGAGCTTCATCACTAGACTCCCCCATGGGGCTATTTCAACTTCGTCTGGGTTTTGGGTTGGGTTGGTTGGGTTGGGTTTTGGTGCATGCAAACCACAGACACCTGGAACTGAAGAGACTGTTACTATGCTCAGGGTTTTTTCATTGTAAGTAAGCCTGGCATTATTGGACAATTGAAAGCAACTTTACTTCCTTATAATTGTGAGGGGTGGGGGCCTTGGATTCAAGAGCTTTGTTCATGGCCTTCTGGGCACAGAGCTGCTGGTCTTGAGCCTCTCAAATATTCATTCATTCTGCCTAAATGTTCAGAAATTTACCGGAGGCTTAAAGACTCATCCAAGTCTCTTCTTGATTCAATTATGTATGGGGCTGGAATTCTTGACTCCAGTTGAGTAACGACATCCCTGATCCCTGATCCTACCTGAGATCTGAAATCAATACCACAGTGAGGAAAGCAGAGTAAAACAGTGCAGGAATCAGGTCGGCTTATGTCCTGAGATAGGGACATGGCCTCTTCATCTTAATATTTCATCATTTTCATTAATATTGTCCTACTTCACAAATGCAGATTAGATATTCTGCTTTGTAGACAATAATTTAAGATTCACAGCTACATAAGCAAAATCTTAGCTTAAACCCGAACCTCTCGTGCCTCATGGTCTCTGCTAAAGAACAGATAATATTTACTGAGTGCTTGCCGGGCTCCAGGAATTGTGCTAGGCCCTTGGTTTAAGTTCTCTCATTGAACTCGGTAATTATCTTAGCTTAAACAATCCAGCACGGTGCTAGGGAGACGGCTCAGTGGGGAAGGGGCTGGCTGTGCAAACATGAGGGCCTGAGTTGGAGTCACTGGTACCCACGTAAAGGGCAGGGACAACTGTGTGCATCCATAAGCCCAGCCTTGAGGAATGATGCAGGGGAGGAGAGGAGCCCTCAGCTCATTGGCCAGTTAGTCTAGCTGGATCAGTAGGGAGCCTCAGGCCCAGAGAGAGACCCTATCCCAAAATATAATGGAGAAGACAATTCAAGAGGACACTGGCACCCACACACATGTGCACACACACACACACAAAAAGATTCATAAAACAGCAATGCCATAGTAATACAACGCCTCCGTGCAACAAAAGTTATTTTGTGCTCATATAACATTCAGATCCATGTCTGTTTCTTCATGATTCAAGAACTCAGGTTTCTGCTGAGTGTGGTGGTGCATGCCTTTAATCCTGCAGCTGAGGAGGCCGAGGCAGGGGGATCTCTGAGTTTGAGGCCGCCCTGGTCTACATAGCTAGTTCCAGACTAGCCAAAGCTACATAATCAAACCCTGGAGAGACCCCTTGGGGGTGGTGCTCATGTTCCTGGTACTTGGGGCTCACCCCATACCCTACTTCTCATTTACATCCAGAAAACAGAAAGAAGAAACATTGGGTCTCCAGAAGTTTTATTTGAAACTAGAATTCAGCAACATAGTTCCGTCGCATTGAGCAGCAAGGCAAACTGAGCAACCCAGGCTACGTAGATGCCTGTAAAGAAACGGAAATGGGTTTTTGTGACCAGATATTTGACTTTCACATGAAGAAATGCTTTTATTGCCCATTTTGCAGATGAGAAATCTGGGGCTCAGAAGAAGAAAATAATACTTTAAAGACTAGATCCACAAAGCTCTTAAGTGGCGTGAATAGAATCAAATCTATTTGACTTTCAAACTAGATACCCCAACAGCAATGTACAATAATAAATCTTCCTGAAGGGACAGATGTGTCCTCAGTCTGCATGCTCAGAAGAGCAGGGACCATATATACACACGTGTGGCCAGACCAGTCATGTCTCAGGCTTTCCCCTTCTCTTTCAGCCCCTCCCTATGTTTGGCTGCCCTGTGTTAATCACGCATTCCTCTTTCCCAAAAACACCATCCTTCCATCCACTGAGGAGAAAATTGCACCTCTTCATGTGAGGCCCCTACTGCTGCTGGGAGCCCTCCTGTGCCTCTTGTACTTAGTAGCTCCAAAGTGGGGAGGAGTGAGGTCTCCTACAAATGGCGTCAGCAGTAGATGCTGTTTCAATATCAAGGTGATGCTGTTATCAGTAAGAATCAGTCAGTCAGACAGAGACAGACAGGCAGACAGACAGAGACAGACAGACAGACAGACAGACTAAGACTATCTTACCAAAGCAAGCCTTGCTTTGTCTAGCAAGTTCGATTTACCTAAAGCTGAAGCTTTGGATCTGGTGTTCAGTGGTATTGGAGCTTTAGTGAGGAAGACAAATGACTTCGAGCGATAGTGACAACGATGGCTACGGCACAATGCGATCATGCCTAATGTGACAGAGCTATGCACTTAAAGATGATTTGATGGCAAATGTAGTCTAATGAATCTTTTACCACAATAAATAAGTAATCCTCTTCCAGTTGACATGACTGAACTTGAAACGTCTACCTGACGTCTGTGTACTGTATAGCAACTGGCACCTACCTACACTTTCTCTATCTTACCTGTTCTTGCTCGGCCAGCCACCTAGCACAAGGGTGTGGTGGCTCCCCAGAGATTCCTTCAATCACTCAAGCTCTTCCATTTCATAAATCTGGGAAGAGGAGGCATTCCTTCTTTGCCTACCTATTGTGAATGATGAGTTCTGCAGGCGGCACGAGTACCCTACTCTCTTTTCTCCACACACCATCCTCTCCAACATCTGCTGAGTAGAAGATGTCCCCTCTCAGTGTGCCATGGCCCGGAAGCTAATGAGAGCCCCTCTGCCTGTTGGATTTAGTAACTGCAATGGGGAAGGAGGGAGGTCAGAAATAGGTGCTGCTCTGATGTCAAGAATAGCCCGTCAGCCCTTGACTAGTTCCAACAATGTTTTTGAAGGTATCACTTCAGTTTTGAACTAAGAGCCCTGAGCAAACACTTCTCTGGTGAGATCTCCAGATGAATGTAGAAAGAGTCCACTTGTCCCTGCGAATACCACGTTTCCCTAGTACAGACCATCCAAACTGAATAACTCCCAACTGTTCTAATGACAACTTCCTCGTATTTAACCCATTTACAGCCAGTTCTATGCTGAAAAGTAGTAGGTGACCTACTGGGGTGACATCAGAGGAGAGGCAACAAGTTGGATGACACTGCTTAATAATGAGAGGACACACTGCCGTGGTTTAAGTCTGAAAAGCCCTCCACAGACTCATGTTTGGGTGCCTAGGCTCTCCACTTAAAGCACTAATTTGAAGTCCCTGGGGTCCTTAGCTGTGGCTTGGGCCTTACCAGGTGGAAGGAGATCACCAGGGAAAGGCATTTGAAGGTTCTTCCCTGCTCTGCTTCCAGCGCACTTCCTGGCCACCAGGTGAGGAGTCTTCCCTACACATTCCCGTCACGATGAGCTAACTGTACAGTCCCTTCTGCGCTGTGATGGGTGAAGGCAAGCCTTCCCTCTCTCGAGGTGCTCCTTCCATGTGTTTTAGCACAGCGATGAAAAAGGCAGCTAATGCAGGAAGGCATGGAGTGGGAATTCTGGGCATCCCTCCATTCAGTTGTAGGATGATTCTAAACCGGCGAGACTTGCTGTTGTGCTCAGATGGCACCACGCACTGGCCACATCGGGTGCTCAGTCCTGGGCTTTTCTGCTAGTTGGCTTGCATGCGTGCTAGTCTAAGCCTCTCACTCCGTCATTTATTGTACTAATTTGTTAACACTGGAACTGAAAACATTGCTTCCAAAGATGTCAATGTTTATTACTGCACAGCTGGAAATGTCTTCACATGGCCTTGTCGGTTAGGAGGACAAAATGGAGTTGACTTTCTAAGACGCATTAGCCCCTCGGTCAGCTGTGCAGGATAGGCACACAGCTCTAGTCCCACAAGTTAAACATTAACTGGCAATGTATGGAGGTGGGGGATGGTTAAGCTGGAATCACAGGTTATGAATATTCTGTGAGGTTTTTCTCCAGAAAATATTTTTAATTAAATCTCCAAATAAAACACGAGGAGAGCTCTCTGAAGAATAACATCAGCTTTTACGGAGAGAGTCCTTGAGGCCAGGGGAAGCGACCCTCATTCGGGTGCTTAGCAGATGATGCCACTGGCCTTGGGAGCAGGAAGAGAGAGCAGAGATCCTCATATGTGGCAGGGTTCCCAAGACATCTTATCACCCACGGGCAACATCAAAGGGTGGCTGAGAAAGGTCAAGCCTGTGCCATGTATGTGAACATGAAACCGATTCCTTAAGCTGAATGTCAAGGACGAAAGCAAGAAACTTGTTACTAACTCATAAGAAATTAATTACTTGTTCTCTGAGAACATCGGGATTGCCTTCTTTTGTGATATCAAGCTCTAGAACACCTATGATCCCTGCACTCGGCGGGGGGGGGGGGGGGGGCAGAGGCAGGCGGATCTCTGTGGGTTCGAGGCTAGCCTGGTCTACAAACTGAGTTCAGAACAGCCAAGGCTACACAGAGAAACCCTGTCTTGAAAAACAAGGGGGTAGGGGGAGAAAAACAATACAGTGGCCAGCCACACCTCTACCTCCTGCAGCTAGAGATAAACAGGTAAAGGGTGCAGAGGTGCCGCATCATGTTGTCTACAAAGTGTTTGGGGTTTCTGGCCAGAGCTTGGCCTAGACTCCAGCTTCTTCAGTGAAATAAATCTGGCTTTGTCCAAATACTTGACAGGACCTGGAAAAATTGACTTGCACAAGAGGCAAATATGTAAGTACAGAGGCCAGAATTTGAATTTATAAGAAATTAAAATGTTAATAAAATGACTTAAAAACAAAAATAAATTCTGTATTCCTCACACTCCTTACAGAGAGGGACCTTCCCTGGTATCTGAACACTAGTAACTAAAATACAAATAACTCAGCCTCAGGGCTCTCTATAAAATCCGGTATTCTTCCTCAGGGTAACTCTTCTCGTGTCTCACGTGATGGTTCTGTTGAAGGTGCTTTCCAGAGAGGAGTGCCCAGGGGAGCCATAGATTATGGTTTCCCCTCCTCCCCAATAAACCATATTCCTAGTTAGTGCTCCTGCTGTAGGGGGAGGCTGCATGCTGGCCCTGACTTAGAGGCAAGTGCCTCTCAGGAAGTCAGCACTGCCTCTGGAGAACTTCCTATCAGACAAGGTCAGGTTAAAAGCATCTCCAACTGTGCAGAAGTAAACACTGAAGTCTTCCGAGGCAACTTTGTAAGACCTCTGCCTTGGACTATGGATGATGCTACTCAAACTATAGCATTGATAAAGTAAGAAAGCAATGCTCTCACTTTACATCCAGCTGAACGTGTTTACTACTTTGTATTCAACTCCTTAATTAATGAGAAAAATCACAAAAGATGATAAAACTGAGCATTTTCAGCAGTTCAATTTACTCTACCTTTTTCTCTAAATATAACTAGGACTAGGATTTTTTTCCTTTAATCTCGATTCTTTTTAAATGATTTTTTAGCAATTCCATATATGCATACAATGCATTTTTATTACTCTCACCTCCCACCCACTTATCTCTGTCCCACCTCTGCCACCCTTCCTCCTCCCCACAGGTTCCTTTCCCACAGTCTTGGCTTTTGGCCTATTGCTTTTAATCAGGACCAGCTGAGTGGCGATAGGCTTGGAATTGTCCATTGCGGCCTCCTGGGCTCCTTAGTGAGTACATTCCCTCCTTCCCAGTAGTTCAGCAAAGAGTAAGGTGGTCCATGAGCCCCTCCTCAGTCCCCAGTTGACTGTTGCCAAACCCAGGCATGTGCAGGCCCAGTGCAGACAAGCGAGGCTGCAATGGGTCCATGTTTGCAATTGCTGTGTCATGCCCTGCTGGCAGCCTTTCCCAACCTTCCTCCCTATCTTCTGTCTCTCCCCTTCTTTCTGGTCCCTCTTCTATGTGGCTCCCTGAGTCTCAGTGTCTGTGTCAGTTTTCTGTTTAGAGCCGATGAGTTCCATTCAGCTGTCACTTACTCTCAGACCCTTGAGCGGCCACGAGTCTCTGCATCCACTGCCACTCACAGCAAAGAGGAGCTTCTCTGGCTAAGACTGGGAGTAGCGTTTGTCTAGGGCTATGACCATAAATATTTAAAGGGAGTTTGGTGCCATGTCAATTTAGCATAACAGTAATAGTAAGTGCCCCACCACCACCACCGCAGCCACCCCAGACTGAAAATCCACAGCAGGGCATGAATTGGTACTATACCCAGTCCCTCTTGTGGAGTGAGCCTCGAATGCATCCAATCTAGGAGTGATTGGCTATCACCATCCCTATTGGACCACTGTTTCACCATTTGCACATCTTAGGTGGCATTGTGGTCCATAAGGATCACAGCTTCTTTTCTTGCCTAGCAGCAGGTGTAGTATCTTTAGATACAGTGTAAGCCGGGCAGCAGGAGGAAGCTTCTGGGTCAGTTCCAGATCAACTTCTCTATATTTTGAAACCAAAGTATGTGGTGTCTTGGGCAATAATAGAGCCTTATCATTTGGTTTTTGGTAAGTGACCAAGTGGAATGGGAAAACACCTACATTGTTTGGAGGTTCTCCATGGCCTCCCTGACCAGTATCTCACAAGGTGCTATCCTATACCTAGTACTGGGAATTTGTAAACATTCTGAGGCTTCTAGGAGTAATGTTATCTAATCATGCAGGAAATTACCTTATAACTCCTTTTTCAAACCTGTGTTTTTAATTGGCCTACAAAGTAGCACGGTTTCATATAATTTTTCATACAACCTTTGTTTGATTAGCCTTCACTCCCTGACCCTTTGTCTCCCTGTGCCCCAACCCTAACCTCTATGCCCACACCTTCATCCCCTCTTTCTTTCTTTCATTCTTTTTTTTTTTTTTTGAGGCAGGGTTTCTCTGTGTAGCCTTGGCTGTCCTAGACTCACTTTGTAAACCAGGCTGGCCTTGGCCTCACAGCGATCCACCTGCCTCTGCCTCCCGAGTACTGGAATTACAAGCCTGCTCCACCTTGCCTGGCTCCTCATCCTTTCTTAAACCTTTCTGCCACCAATATTTCCTCCTCTTTACTTCCATATCACCTAAGAAGAACTAAGATTCCTATATAGAAATGGGATAAGGTACTTCAAAGTAATCAACCTCTTTGTTACTGGACATAAGTTATTACAGTGAATAAATACATGCATACACATCAACATATATATTTATAGAGTCTGAGCCCTTAATACTAGCAAATTTTTAAATCAGGCAGTGACACCTTCTTGTAGGAAATAAACTACCCTTGGAAGGACCCACTAAACAAAACTTCACTATAGCATTGAAAGGACATGGAGCCACACCCACACCCGTGTCCTTGAGTCTATACCGTGCATAATACTCTTGACTTATTCAAATAGCCCTGAGTTCACATTTCTAAACTCATATATAAACCTGACATCCCTAGCTGTCCCTTAAACTTTCTGCCCCTGTCTCTGTGTGGCTGGCAAATTCTTCACCTTCATGTATCAGTTCAGGATTCAGCTACTGAGATGTAATCACACTCGTCACTCACATTCCATTTGCCCCCACCTCATCCTCCTACCCAACTCCTTCAAAGCAGGGACCATCATTTGTAGTCATCTTGGTCACTTATGTACATGGGTCACTTATGTACATGTTTATGGTTTGTCAGTGGCAAGGTCCAAGGGAAAGAAACTGGCTTCATTCACCTAAACAATGCTTGGCATATCTGTTATATGATCCTCACAAGATCCATCTGCTTAATGGATGAATATATGGGTGGAAAGATGGATGGATGGATGGATGGATGGATATCAAAGCCCATAGCTACATTAGATAGAGTCTTTAAAAGATGCCCCTGATAAATTTTACTATTTGGTCTGCTCTTTTAAAATCTCCCAGGGTGGTGGTGGGGAGGAATATCCTTTACCCTTGTATACACATTGAATCACTTGTTAGAAATATGGCCATCTCATTACTTTGAGCCTGGGACACTCCATGTTAGTTGTGTGTAAGTGGCAGACCTAACTTAGACCTACGGCAGGTCTAAATTTAACATGGAAATATTTCTTATTTTGCCTTGGGGGGTATTCCCCCACTGAAGCTTACTATTATCTATTCTCTCCTAAGGGTTTCTTCCTATATTACTGGATATTTCCCTCAACCAGGCCCAAATCACAGGAAAGTAGGGGTCTGGATGGGAAGAAAGGTGAGGGGGAAACATACCTTCAGGACTGAGGGGATAGAGGGGGAGTCCCACAAAGAAGAAAGGAATCTTGTCCAGCGCTGGCTCTCAGAGCTTAGCTTTCGGAGGATGGCAGAGACTAAATTCTTCTCAGGGAAGAAGAGAGGGCGAAAGCTGCTTTGTGGATTTTCCAAATGTCAGGTCCCTTTCGTTTCAAAGCCACATTTCATGGGTTAGGACTTTGCTTCCTTTGAACAGTCTCTGAAATGGCACGAACCAAGTCTAGGGCTAAGAATGGTAAATCCTGGCTTACCTTTAAGCCAAGAGATTTTCAGAGGAATAAATCAGGAGGGGGGGGGCGATTCGTGAGACAAACAGGATTCAATTAAAAGTCTTGAAGAGAGTGGAAACAGAAAGAGCCATCCTCGGAGGAGAGTCTGATCCTCAGAACTTTCCCACACTTACTCCTCCATCACCCTTCCCTACCCTCTCCCTTCGCGACTAAACCTGTACCCAGCATCACTACTGTTCGCTACCCAGCATGCCTGATTGCATTGGCATTTAAAACGCACTATGGCAGGCATCCCATGAAAGAACAAAATCACTAAATGGACCTGTCAGAAGGCATTATGTCCAGCTCATCTCCCTTGCAGACCAGCTGGCCCATTTCATAAACTCTCTTACAACGCCCTCAACTCTGCTGCTTCCAATCACAAAAGCTACTCTTGAGGGCCCATGATATACCGAAGCACAGCTGGCCTTCGGATGAGGTCAGCACGGGATCCTAAACTATGCTGCCCATCAGAATCGCCTGGAGAGCTTGTTAGGACACAGATCCCTGAGTTTCTGACACAGCAGGGGTTAGAGCCTGAGGATGCGCATGGCTAATAGGTTCCCAGGCACTGCCTGTGGCTGCTGCTGGCCACTCACATTTAGGGAATTGATGAGATCGGAGAAATGAGCCACAACCATAATAGTATGTTCCTTCGAGTCTCCCAGTTAGGCATTTACACAAGTATTTGAACACTGGAAGGAGGCTTTGGATTTCTGTCAGTCAGGGCCTCTCAGCCTCCCATGACCCATTTTTCGGTCTCGATAATTCACTGTGTTGTGCATGCTAGGACGTCCACTAACATCCTACCTTGCACAATACTGTGCAAAGATGTGTGATATGTGTCTCCTATGTTGTTGTCTTCCCTCCAGACACTGCCAGACGCTCCCCAGGGCCTTAGACTGTCCCTGTTTGAGAACTATTATTCCAGTCAATTGTATATTTAATCTCTTCCCCTTTGGGGGAGGGGGAGGGCTTTAAGAGTGCAAATTCACTTCACCCCCATCTTGAGTTCGTCCAATTGAAAACTGAAGACATAACTCAGAAACACGGCGATCAAAAGGCCATTTAATTGGTGGTGAAGCTGGTCCCTGATGCCCAAGTAGAAAAGTCTCCTGGTGACTTGAGATTCTGATTAACAATAGTGTCAGGCACCACGGTGATGCTGGCGTGTGTAATCCCCACACTTCAGAGTTGGAAACAGGAAGATGAGTCGTGCAAGGCCATTCCCAGCTACACTAGACCCTGTCTCGAAAAGAAAAAACAAAAAACAAAAAGACCCAAAATCAACAAATGGGAACAGCCATGGTTAATTTTAGGATGGGAAGACATGAGCTGTATAAAGGCCAGGCTCTCCCTGTATGCACGAGCATCCAGTAGCCTTAGTAGCATAAACCAACTTTGGATAGATATTGCAATCGCATAGATCCCCAGGCCCCTTGCTCAGAACAATTAAACACAATTTCTGAGCAAAGAGCCAAGATATCAGAACTTCTTAGATGCGGCTGGAGTGAGTCTAATGTGCACAGGGAGTGTCCACTGCTTACTGGGATGCTTTAAATCCCTGTTTGGATTGATTTTCATGGCAAGGGTTGGAAGCCAGGTCTTCAAGCATGCTCTCCGTTGATGAGGTGTGCCCATAACCCCTTTTAGTTTTCTTAGATAGAGTCTCACAGTGCTGTATAGACTGGACTCACAGTCCTCCTCCTCGACCAATGAGGAGAGCAGCCACCTATACTCACTCACATGACATTGTCCAGAAAGCTTTCTAAGACTCTCCCAGCTGATAAGTCATCCGATTCTGTGCCATCTAAGTGGCAAAGTAACCAGCAAGAGCACTGTGTGTGTTTGCAGCAGAGGCTTCCGGGGGCGGGGGGGGGGGGGAGGGTCCTGGGGAAATAAAGTGTCTACAATTCTGTGTCTCAAAGGCCTAGCTAGGGGTTTGCAGCCAATTGGCTGGAGGCTGTATTGCTTTACCGTGTTACCAGGGGCCTCAAGAACAGTTAGGAGTTCACAAAGGCAATAAGCTAAACACATCCCTGCGTTTCAGTTTAAGAAGTTAAGGGGTTTTTTTGTTTTTGTTTTTGTTTTTGTTTTCATCCAGGAAATAAGAGGCAGCGGTTCTGTGTTGAAAGGTGATTAAGTGATGCTTGAGTTCTTGGGTGGAGCTTGGAAGAGAGAGGATAAGGTTGAGGGAGGGGAGCCAGTCAGAGGTCAAGTCAATAGGAGATGATCAGAATTTGGCCCCTGACTGCATCCTGGATACAGAGAAAAGAAAAGGAGACACCTCAGAATGAGTCTCTGAGTCTTGGCTTGCTTGTGAGCATGGAGAAGTGACTGTACTTTAATGTGAGGCACTAGAAGAACAGGTTTGGGATGGGAAAGAGGAGTTCCGGTTTGTAGTTGCTGACTTAAGGTGTTTCTGAGCCTTTCAGTAGACAGCATCCTCCCAAGCTGGATCCCTGGCAGTTATATAGCGCGGGAAGTCACAGGGCCCTGAGCAAACCATAACTGCTGCGCAGCATGGCAAATGAATTTGACTCTCAGAGAAGAGCTCTAGGCTGTGGCACACATGTAAGGTTTAGTAAACATATTTGTGCTTGTATATGCATGTGACTAGAAGAAAACACAGCAAAAAATGATAATTATATATTTCTCAGTGGATAAATTACAAAAAGAAACAGGGTTTCTTTTTAATTTTCTACTTTAAAATGTGTTACATTTGCAGTTAAGGAAAAGGAAAACACTTGTTTCAAATCCCCACACGTTTTTAATATACATGCAACTTGTTATATTTACCCAGACCTTTTTAGTTCCTATTTAAAAATTCAAAATTGAAGTGACTATTTTTAAGGGCCCCAGTAGGTTTTCCTGATGATGAGCAAGTGTGTCCTATTTTTGTATAGTGACATTATGCAAAGTTATCCAGTTTGCCCTAATCCCCACTTAAATTCAGTGTCTATGGAGACCCAAAGTAACCTGCCAATAAAGTGACCATTAGATGAAATGATCAGAAACAAGCAAAGGCTGCTAGCCCCCAAAGTGTAGTTTTCAAATGGGAATTTGTCATGTAACACATTTCAGTCTTGTTCACTCTGTGACAACAACCTATCCAGCCCAGAAATCAGTAGTCTGGGGAGCTGGCTCAGTGATGAAGAGTGCTCTTTGTCCTTACAGAGGACCAGAGTGTGGTTCCCAGCACTCATGTCAGCTGCGCTGTCTGTCTGTCTGTCTGTCTGTCTGTCTGTCTCTCCCTCCCTCCCTCCCTCCCTCCCTCCCTCTCCCTCCCTCCCTCCCTCCCTCCTTCCCTCCCTCCCTTCATCTCCCTCTCCACTCCCCAAAGCGTATGGCCATTGGGGTCATGGAATATTCTCTAAAACAGGTGAGTCAGAAATGGTAACCCCAGGCTTCCCCTGAAGTGAGAAATGAGGCAGAGGCAGAAAGCGACCTCCCAGACCTTGTGGAACAGTGCACAGTGGTTCTGAGATGGGAAGTTTTGAAACCTTAAGGTATCCCAACTATGGTATTAGCCCAACGAAAAGATCCTTGGCATCTAGAAAAGAGAAATGGCTTGCTATGAACCATGATTAGAGGTCAAAACAAGACCTTAATATGGATTTATAGATTAAAAAAAAACATTAACCCATGCATGTGCTCTTGCTGTATAGCAGCAATGATGCCGGTATCTTCCCGTATGCCATCCCTTTAATCCACACAACAGACCTTCAAGGTTAGTACAAAAAGAAACTGGAGTTAAGTACCAAGACCAAAACAAAACAAAAAACCACACATATCTTAAAGACAGAGCCTGAAAGCTAGGTCTGGCTGATTCTCAAGTTGATTCTACATCTAAAGTGACCCAAGACGCTGTGGTCCTTCTGTTTAGCTACACTTCCTTCCTAAGGTCTACCACTCTGACGCTAGGGTTAAATAGGGGGTGAGGGGACAGGCTCAGTGTCTGTGCTTAGGTAAGAGGGAAAGTGTCATGTTTATGCATCAGCTGCGTTCAGTGGTTGAAGGGTGAGGGAGGAGGAGAAATGACAGCAACCTTCCTGTGGTTTAATAGGAAGGTGAAGGGCCCTTCGAGGTGAACAACCAGGAAACAGGAACCTCAAGGGCTGCCCTAAGCTTGTTATAAAAACCCAAGGACTCTGTGGACATGGGAGAGACATTACGTAAGGCATGGCGGAGAGGAGAGAGCACCTTGAGCGTTCTTTCTTGTTTTTCGGAGTCTAAGATCCGAGGGGAAGAACCATTTCTTCTTTCTATACCTGTATTGTACTAACTGAAGTGCTCTGCAAGACTTCCCAGTATTTTCCCTTCAGAGCCTCAGTAAAGAGGTAGTTATAAGAATTAAAATCCCCAACTTAAAGATTGAAGGATTCAATTATTGGTACAGGATATCATGAATGATCATCAAAGGCGGAAGGAGACTATGCGGAAGGAAGCTATTGTTTATTAACTAATTACTACTATTATGAATTAATTGCTACTGTTGTGTGAATGGTTGTCAGGAACTCCAAGCAAACAGAGTCTTCCCGTTGCTGGTTTCTAGAAAAACTGGGTGTAATGAATACCTACAAATTCTGTCAACAGCCCCAGGGAGGCTAAAAGTCACCGCTTTCCTTGTCAGCCATCTAGGTGAAAACACAGTCAGGCTAGCCCCTCCATTCCAGCTGGAGCAAGCCCCTTAACGACGGAAGCATTCAAACCAATGACTCGAGAACAAATGAGTATTTGTTGTTGTTGTTGTTGTTGTTGTTGTTGTTGTTGTTGTTGCAAAGCATTAATACCATACAGTTAACGTTACACAGTAAATGGTTGGTTGTGGCCTTTGATTAAGGGAAATGAAATTCAAAATAGGTTTTTCTACACTCTGATACAATCACTGGCCCTGAGACTTTACATATTCTAGGCAAGTGTTCCACCATAGAGTGGCATTCCTAGCCCCACTTTATTTTTTTATTTTATTTTTGAAATAAGGTCTTAGTTATTTTTCCAGGCTATCACTGAATTCACTCTATAGACCAAACATGTCTTGAACTTGAAATCCTCCTGCTCCGGCCTCCCAGGGATAGATGGTAGGCCTCCCTCACCAGGCTCAGCCTTGTGGACTTCATTTTCTAATGTGGGAATTCGATGACCTGCAGGAAGTGAAGCCATCCATCAGGCCCTGTAAGACTCAGTGGGTTCGTTCCTACTTAAGGCTGAATTGTAATTCCCCCCTAGGTCTCTCAGAGAGAGATAAAAAGGAATGGATCTGAACCCCAGCCTGGGCCTGAAAAGTAAAGCCAGCTCTGCCTTTTCCCCACTTTACAATCAACAGGCCACTCAGAGTACCAGAGCATAAAATTAACCTCAACTCACTTTCCTCCCTGTCTAGTGACTCCCACCATGGGGGCAAGACTTTCCCTAAATGTCAACTAGTGTTATTCACACCTGCACACAGATGCTGTTCTGAGACAGGTGTATTGGAGGGCATGTCTTCAGTAATGGCAGTAGATCCAAGAGCAGTGAGACAACAGTGTCTACCCTTGCTTCATAGGGTTGATTGACTCTTAATTCCACCAATTTTTAAAGTGCCTACTTTTTTTTTTTTTTAGAGATAGTTGCTAATGTACTTGGAAGAATGATGATCAAAGATCAAAGGCAGAGTTCTACTTCCTACTCAATTTCAAATATTTAAAATATCTGTTCAGAGACAGTAAGATGCCTCAATGGGTCTTTGCTGCTAACACACACACATACACACACACACACATGAGCATGAACACTCATGCGTGTACATACATAAGCATGTGTGCACATGTGTGCAAACAAATAAAAATCAATATCTTTATAGACTATTCATTCCTTTAAAATAATAACTATTCATAGAGCATCTTTGAGTCCCAATCCTCAGGAATCCATTGGGTGTGTGACCAACCATTCACTCAGCCCCATGTAAAACTCCACTGAAGACATGCTCTCTGTGAGGCTCTATGCTTGTTTGGGGTGTACAAAGATGGCAGTCCCTCTATCAAAACAGTTCAACTTGTTGTGGGGAAACATACTGCCTGTGCATACGCAGATGTGTGATTTCCAAGTTCAAAATACCAAGGAAAGGAAAATCCTTGAGGCATCTACCATGAGGAGTGAGACAAGAAGGATGAGGTCAGCGTTGCATTTATGACCATTATTCTCCTTTTCCAGGTTTGCACGGTAAGATGGGGATATAGTTATATTGCTGTTGAGGTCCCAACATGAGTTTGTGAGATTCTGAAGACCAATGAAACTGAGTGGAAGAAAAGGAAAGGAATATTTTTGGAGGTCTAACTGGATTGCAGATTCCTCACCCCACCCTACCCCTCCCAAGGAAATATGATCACCTTGATTCCTGATAGGGCAGCTGGAGGGTGGGGTGGGGAGTAGGGAATCAAACAGCTTTTATGCCTTGAAATTTTCTTCCCCTCATCCCTGCATGGTGAGGTTTGGTTTCATCATTTTTTTTTTTACTCTGAGAACCCTGAAGATCAAACAACTAGCAGTAACAGTCAATATTCAAACCCAAGGCACAGGTCTATAAAGTGCAGGATTTCCGACTACAAACCTAGCCTCCTCTCTGGGATCTTCAGAGCGGTCTGACTCCATTCTTGGCTCCAAAAATCTCTCCCCTGGAACCCTATGTGGCACAAGAGAGCAGCAGGGACATTGAAGGTTTGGGGAAAGCAGGGAAGGCCAAGGATGGAGTCTGATAACCAGGTGCTCCGCCCTCTCATCATCCCTTCTGCACTGCACTTGTCCTCCAGGAAGGGGTGCAGAATCCATGAGCTCATCTGATCGCCGTCTCCTGTCTGCAGAAGCCAAGACAAGCAGTCACATTAGCTTCCGATACTCACAGCTCCATAAATTGAGGTGTATCTGGCGTGCTCCATTAAGAAAGGCTTACAAGATGACATTTAGGAAACTTGAATTGCTTGACTAGTTGACAGTGTTTCTAGGGGCCTGTCCATCACTGCAAGTGCCATTAACAATGTGGAGCCTCCTATCTGGTCAAGGCAACGCCTTGACAGTGTGTGTCTATACTTTGTTTCTCGTTTCCTCTGAATCTGTGCAGCATTTGAAGGCAGCTGTGAGAGGTGTAGAAAGCCCTCCGCTGCTGCCACCTTCTCTTATGAGACTGCCCCCATATCTGGGGACTGATAGCTTAGAGAACAGAAAGGCAACACCTATGGTCTACAGTTCTACTTTAAAGGAAGTGGTTTCCAAGGTAGCAAAGATGCTCAGCACAGCACCAGACCTCTGCCTGTCCATCCCTTTTCTCATCCTGACATACCTATATACATGGTTTTCTTTAATGTATCCATTTATGTTAGCTCTGAACTACTAAAATGAACTTCAGAGAGTTGTAATGGTCCCTCGTTGAGGTTTGGCTGCTTTGACAGGACTCTCTTTCTGAACTTGACTTAAAATATCTATAGGACCTCAGAGAAATATGAGAGATTTTATTATTAAGCTTCCTCAGGACAGAACTAGACCTTGTGAACCTTTTTTTTTCTTCCTTTTTTGCTATGATAATATACAGGAAAAATAACTTTCTTAGTTTGAGAGCCTAGATAGATTTTAATGAAAGTTATCACAAAAAGCAAATCCTATTTTCCTGTCAGTTCACTTTACAATAAGGAATATATTGACATGAAGCATAGGGAACCACTTTGGCCTGGCTCTTGATACTTGGGGTATTGTATGCTTTTTAAAAGAAATGAAAATAAAAACCTTTCCTACTCTGGTCTGGTAAGAGAGTGAAGATTTCCTGTTTGCTTCCTTTCCTTTGCTGTTTGCCACCTTAACGTCCATACTTCTCATCCTGCATGAGTCACAAATCAGAAGATTTCAAAGGCTTCCTGCCCAGAGTAACCCTCGCTTCAGAAACTGAACACTCTGGATCTGATGAGAAGAAATGCATTTCCCAAGCAGGTTTCCAATAGGGATGTGAGTTCTGCTCACAGTCCTGAAACTCCTCTCTGAGAGTTACAGCAGTAACCTTCCTGTGCTTAAACTGCACCCACAGAGACGGAGATGTCTGCCCCAATACACTTCCCAGGGACATTGTTTTAGTCACTGGTAGGCTAAAAAGCACTTTGGATTTGTCTAAGGAAGCTACCATTTTCAAGATACCTTCTTAACAGTCAGAAATCCATAGGACAACCAGGCAGGTGCCAACACATTAATACTTCAAAGAATGAATACCTGGCATCCTGTTGACTTTCCAAAGACAGCATCCTTGAAATTTGCTGTGCTTCTTAAATCTTGGTGACTCTAGTTAGAGATGTCCCTCTATCTCCATCATTGATAAGATGAAAATATAATAGAATAATTAGCAGAGAAAATGAAAGCATGACTGGCCAGAAAGCATGTGCTGATGCTTATATGAGGCATTGTGATCGATCATTCAACAAGTCTTTGTGGCCAGACACC
This sequence comes from Acomys minous, assembly GCF_964271855.1. Classification (NCBI taxonomy): domain Eukaryota; kingdom Metazoa; phylum Chordata; class Mammalia; order Rodentia; family Muridae; genus Acomys; species Acomys minous. The sequence continues at coordinate 18,156,357 of NC_140495.1, read as the reverse complement.
AAGTAAGCTACAGCATAAGCAAGTTCTCTGATTGACAGTAGGGATGCCTGAAGTACCAAACCACCACTGGTGTCAGGGTTGGGGGAAGGGCAGGGATGCTAACTCTAGAAGGTAAAAAGATGTTCTAAAAAAAACCCAGCAGCCAAGAGGTCTTCTGAGTTGCAGATCCCGGCACTTGGTTCTGAAGCCTAGTCTCTTTTAGTCTAGGGTGATGTCCACTTGGAGAACACAGGTGGACAGCGGCAATAGCACAAACACAATCTAATACATGCTTGGTCCTTTCGTTGCAGAGAAACACCTCTCCAGAATGGCTTCAATCATATTTTCCATTTCTCCTCTTTGAGGCAGTCACAGCTTGGGGCATCCCGTATCTCTCTTTGCAATTAGTTCCCAGCCCCAGTGTGTTAAAGGTGACTTTTTCGTTAGTGTGTCATTACGCTCAGTCTCATCTTTTTCATCTGAAAACAATTTCTACTAGCTGCGGTTGAATTGTGTAAAATTGAGAAGGCTGTGTGTTGTGTCTTTGCTTCTGTTCATTACTAGAAAGACACCACGGTGGCTTTGGATTGTAGCCAGCCTTCCTTCACACTTCCACGGCCGTGCCCTCTTAGGTTCCTGTCCCTTTCCTCTGGCGTCCACAGTATCCTTAGACACTCCTCCTAGGCCCAGAAGATAACACTTCCTCTGGGATCTCTCATTTCCAGCCCAGACGGTAACTTCTCCCAGCAGCACAAGTTTGCTTTATTATCTACTCTGAACACAGAAAGTGACCTAAGCTGAAAAGAATGAACACTAATTACATGAACCAGTATCTCTCAAGGTGCAATCCTTTCTCTAGTAAGCAGTATTGGTACCACCTTGGAACATATGAGACATGGCATATCTCAGGCTCCACCCACTACCTACCAAGGCAGAAACCTAAGCCTGCCAGTGATTCTGATGCACGTGCACTTTGAGAATGAATGTTGCACACTACTGCTCCATACTGTCTGGTTCCACTTTCCTAAATCCCATATTGCTTTGAGTATCTGTGATGTCTTCCTGACCTTTGAAGAGTTTTGACATTGCTTCCCCACCCTAAGTGCCATTTCATCTTCATGAAGCATGTTAGATGCACTTCAAGTAATGGGTCAACCAACGGGAGGTTTTATAATGTTTATTATTCACGTCAGAGAATGGTCAGTATTGGTGCTGTCCAGTAGGCTAAGTGCTGAAACTGGCGATGCTATTCAGTGCTAATGCAGCTAGTGGCGAGAAGGGAACAGTTTACGTTTCATTTAATTTTAATGAATTTGCCTTTTCTCAGATGGTGCTGGGCATATTTAATGCTTGATGTGTTTGACTAATATATTATCATTTATCAAATGGAAACAGGATTGTACATTTTATGTGTACTTAGAAAGTTTACAAGTTGATGGTCTAGAATAGGTTCTTTACAAAAACCTTGATAGAAAACACAAAAGGAAGAGAAGAGAAGGTAGGAAAAAAAGGAGAAATGAGAAGATAAATATGATCAAAGGTCCACAGTGTGCATGTGTGGCGATAATGTGTGGTCATAACGAAGCCCCTTTGTACAAGTAATATAGGCTGATCAAATAAATATCAAAACATTGAGCTGGAGAGATGAACCAAGCATGAAAAGCTGAGTTCCATTCTCTAAAACCCATAGAGGAGATATGGCAGAGAGCATCTCTGACACCGGCACTGAGGATGGAGACAGATGGATCTGGGGGGGCTACCAGCAGACAGCATATCCAAGATAGCAAGTTCTCTAGGTTCAGTCAGATCCCATATCAAAAAAGAAAACAAAACAAAAAGAGTGATTAAAGTGATTAAAGAAGCCATCCCAACTTCAACCTTTGACCTCCTCAAGTGTCTATGCAAGGTCATACACACACACACACACACACACACACACACACACACACACACACACACATACACACACACTTAAATGGAGTACCTTTGGAGTCAGTTATGCCTAAATCTGCAGCCAGGGTAATTTGACAAAATTGGGAGCCTTCCATCCATAACGGGCACTAAGTCATTCTAGGATCAATAATCTTTCTGAGACCTTTCACGACTTCAGCTCTTTGATAATCAATCTTAAATGAGAAAAGGTCACTAGATACAAATGAGGGGGAAGTAATGGAATCCGCAAGCAACAGTTCTTCAACAGAGTCACAGAAAGCAAAATTCACTTTTGATCTTTGTAACTGAGCAATGAGTCAGTACAGAGCTGTCTTAAGCAAGTTTTGCAAAAGGATGAGTTGCCCACAAAAGATGAGCCTTGAAAGCTCATATGTAACTGTGTTGATGAGCACCCAGTGTGTTGTGCGCAGACACTTCCTAAGCCAGGAGAGAGGAAGCCAGTGTTACTTGTTCTTCACTCAGGATAATTTTGGATGTGTGTGTTTTCCAGTAGATGTGTGTATATGTGTGCGTGTGTGTGCACGCGCGCGCATGCACACTTGTGTGTGTGTATGCATGTGTATATGTATATGCATCACCATGTGAATTCATGGAAGTGTATATGTCTGTGCAAGTGAACATACACATATGTGTACATGTATGTGATAGACAAGGATCAACCTTGGATGCCATTCCTCAGATGCTGTCCCCTTGGGTTTTTTGAGACCAAGTCTCTCATTGGCTTAGAACTTACTAGTGAGGCTAGGTGTCCAATGAGATAGTCCCAGGGATCTCTCTGCCTCTATCTTCCCCAAGCTAATATTGCAAGCATGTGCCACTGTGTCTGGCTTGTTCACATGGGTTCTGGAGAGTGAGCTCAGGTCTTCATACTTGGCCAGCCTGGGCCTCACAGGATGGGCCATCTCCCCAGCCTTGCTTTCAGCCTTAGATGCAATGATACAAGACTGGAGAGCAGTCTCTCCTAAACCATGACCCAAGACTCTCCAAGTCCAATGGATTCTCACAGGGAGTCAGAAAAAGCAAAGATCCACTCTTGCCTCATGATTGTTCTCCCCTCTGGCTCAAATGTATTGTCAGGATCAAGATGAGCATTGTTGAAAGCTTAATATTTAACATACAAGTCTTCACGTTTACTCAATCTCAAACGCTTACCTCAAGAATAGAGATAAGTAAATAAGAAGTGACTATGAAATTATTGAATATCATTGGCCCCTTAATTGGACACCCAGGTTTTAAGTGTCCTTAGGATTTCTTTGCTGGCTGGAGTTCTGCAAAATTGGATTGTAATAATAAGAGAGTTTGATTACTTACTTTCTTCATTGATTCTGACAACCACACTTGGGGAAATAATACCAAATAAAGAAGTATTTTTCCCTCGATTTGATATTGCCAAAGTTTTAACAAAACGTTTCCCAGTCTTGGTATCCTGAGGTTCTCAACACAGCCAGTTAATGAGTCCTCGCAGTACGCAAAGTTCATACTGTTAAGTCAGCTCCCGTGTCTGAAAGATGAAGGCATGCATCAGCCACGAGGATACATTGTTATACCACACAGGGCTTGGTTGTAACAAGGGTCATGGCACAATGTCAGCGTGCAGCCAAATAAGCATGCCTACATGTCCCAGTCCCCAAACAGAGTAAGACCATATGCATGGGAATACTTTTGGTCTCACAGTTCTATTTCTAATATTTTCACAAGTGTAACTGTGGATCTCACAGTTATAAATGGTTAGCATGGGTGAAGAGTAAGTGCGATACTGGACTTGGATTAGCCCACAGGCCTGCAAATATGGTGCTTTTTGATGGAACAAAGGACAGAGAAAGAACGCAGGCTCGGCTGCTTTTATGTTATTCTGTGTTTGGGGTATTATTCTTTTTTTAAAATTAATTTGAGCATTTATTATCAACTTTATTCTTTGCTACTATTATAAACATTTAAGTCTTAAATTTAATTGAAGGATTATTTAAATGACACCATGTAAATTGTAGTATTTGCCCCCTTCACTCCCAATCAGTTCCAAGTAGTTTTTAGTGTTCATTGTTATCTTCTTTTTTATATGCTCCTGTTTTTATCCATGCATAATTTGGATCTGTAGACATTATAAGAAAAGATGTAGAGGGACAGAGATGGCTCTGTGGATTAGGGTGCCTACCATCATGCCTAGCATCTAAGTTAGATTCCCCAGGACCCACATGGTGGAAGGAGAGAATCAACTCCTGCAAGTTGTCCCCTGACCTCCTCATACACCCTGTGGCATGTGTACACCACATACAACAAATAAGTGACTAAATAAATACGTAAATGTAGTGAAAAGTTTAATGCTCAGACATTTGGATGTTTTGTCACTTTTTCCCCGGTAAACATATAACTTAATGGTGTCATCGCACAACAAAGTCTGTATTATACCGATGTTTTAGGTTTTGTTAGGATTTACTTTACAGCCTATCCCAAAACAGAAGCTAGATTTTATAGTGATTTTTCAGTGTGTTAGAGGAAAGCAGGTATTTTGATGTAAAGGGAGAGGGATGGAATAAGATGATGGGATAGTTTGCTCTCGTCATCAGTCCATCCCTAATGTCCCTGGCTTCCACACAAAGATCACTCGAATGACTAGATATGCAGGGATAAAGATAGAGCAGAGACTGAGGGAACGCCCACACAATGTCTGGCCCCACCCAAGACCATGGGAGAGAGCCAAACCTTGACATGATTAATTATACTAGGCTACCCTTGAAGACAGAAGCCTAGCAGAGTTGCCCTCTGAGAGGCCCCACCCAGGAGCACTTTGAAACAGAGGCTGAGACTCACAGCCAAACATTGGGTGGTGTGAAGAGAGCCTTGTGGAAAAGTGGGAGGGGAGGAGAAAAGGCTGGAGGTGACAGGAGCTCCACCAGAAGACCAACAGGGCCAACTATCCAGAAGGGCTTGCTGACACTGAAGCACCAACCAAGGACCATGCATAGGCTGGACCTAGGTTCACTACACAGATGTAGCAGGTGGGCATTTCAGGCTTCATGTGGGTCCTCTAGTAAGGGGAGCAGGGGCTGTCTCTGACATGAACTTTGTTGCCGGCATTTTTTTAATCACTTCCTGCTGGTGGGACTGCCTTGCCAGGCCATAGGGGAAGGGGACATGGTAGGTCCTGATGATATTTGATGAGCTGGGGTGGATGGAAAGTGGGACTCCCCTTTTCTGAGGAATAGAGGAAGGGTTATGGTGGAGAGGGAGGGAGGGTAGGACTGAGACATGAGAAGGGTTGGGGCTATAACCAGCATGTAAAGTGAATAGATAAATAAAACACAGTGCATAGGGAAAAGTACATATGTGGGGCATGAGTGAAGACATTCCCAGGCAAAGGTGAAAGAAAAGAGACAAGAGGGGAGGGCTGCAGCAACCATTTGGTCAAGAGTTAGTGGTAAGTGGACCAGGCAGTGAGAGAAATGCTGAGGTGACATTGGATTGAATGGAATAACAGTAAGGGAAAATGAACAAAATTTCCCAAGGATTGTGTGTAAAATAGAGGAGAGAGAGAGAGAGAGAGAGAGAGAGAGAGAGAGAGAGAGAGAGAGAGAGAGAGAGAGAGAGAAGTCCTATACCAGTGAGAAGGGGCCAATACCTTTACCAGGGGCAGACAGATTGCAGCAAAATAACTTTAGGTAAGAAAATGTCAGTGCAGACCCAAGTGTTAAACCCTAAAGTGGTAAGATTGAGTGGGCATCGGCTAAGGAGAAGAGTCTGAACTAAAGAGATAAACTTAGGACATAAACTTGGACATTTGCAGCTAGCTTAGGTTGTGTATGGTGGTGGATCCCAACTGGCTGCGCACACACACACACACACACACACACACACACACACACACACACACACACACTAGCCATCTGCATGCTGCTCAATAGCTGCTCAATTCTCATCACTGGATGTCTCAGCAGGCCCAATTTGGTGCTGAAGGCCTGGAATTCCCAAAGAGTCACAGATATTGAGTCCATGTTGGAAGGTCAAAAAAGCTGGAGTCTGATTAGCGGAAGATCGCATTCCATTAGCAGTAGCAGCCCCGTGCTCTCAGGAAGAAGCAGTAAGGGAGGGTGCACACTGCTTCCTTCTCAGACACATTTGTATCTGAGTCACCTGTCAGGGGCTGCTTTTGACTCTGGGAATGACCTCATGGATAGATATTAGCAGTCTGTCTTCCAGGGGATCCTAAATCCAGGCAAATTGACAAGGAAAATGAACCAATAAAGCATTATCAGGCCTACAATGTCAATCACCCTGAGGACAAGAAACCTTGGCTGGCAGTGCGAGCTTTACGAGAACAGAAGGAACTCATGGGCTCAAGTCTGGAACACTCCCGGGAGGAAGCGGAACCACTGTGTGGAGCGGTCTGTGTGTGCAGTGATATTTTGAGTGGCATTTGGCCTCAGAAATAAAATATGGCTAGACTCTTAAAGAGAAGAAAGTGATTAACTTCTTTAAATGCTGCAGAGAGAGGGAGGGAGGGAGGGAGAGAGACAGAGAGAGAGAGAGAGAGAGAGAGAGAGAGACAGAGAGAGAGAGAGAGAGACAGAGACAGAGACAGCGACAGAGACAGAGACAGACAGAGAGAAAGACAGACAGACAGACAGACAGACAGACAGACAGACAGACAGAGACAGAAACACAGAGACAGAGAGACACAGAGAGAATTGGATTTATCAACATAAGGCCTCTGATACCATCACTGTGACAAGGATACTTCCGTAAAGTTGGCAACAGGATGGTTCTGTTAACCAATGACAATTTACTTGGGGCAAGATACTTAGCCTCTCATGGGTTTAAGTGATTAAAAATATATATATACTCCACAGAGTTGGGCAGGAGAGTGTGAACAGTGAATGTAAAGCCCCGAGCACAGACTTGATGTGTAGCCAGTATCCAGCAATCACCCAAGGTCTCCATCCACACCTCAGCCGTTCCCTCCTAACTTCCTACCCCCTGAAAGCCCATCCCACCTCAACCCCCACTAAAAATTACTGCTTCGATATTTTGTCCTGTTCTAGCAATTATTTAGCACGACATGAGGTAATTCTTTCATTAAAATGCACTCCGTGATGGGGACCACTCTTCAATTACTCCTTGTTATAACTGAAGCAAAAAAAAAAGTGTTAGTAATTTTCATTTTCTGTATAAGATGATTAAAAATATACAGCACCAAGTAATTTCTCATAAAGTTAAGTATTCCGTTATTAAATTGCACTACCCATTAAGTCTCTCTACCGTTTTGCCACTATAAACTCAAGCTGGGGCTGCATCTAGGCCTACTGTGGCCGCACATGATGCCCTGCAGAAAACTACTATATTCCAAAAGCTTAATCATAAAAAAATAACTCACCAGAGAGATGTGTCAGAGAATAAGGTTGGGGGAGCACTGGACTCACAGAAAGCTGCCTGTAATGTGCTTTGCTTAGGACTTTTGTGCTGATTCTGCATTCTTTGGGGACTCCGAGGATGGTCAAAGTACTCTAGTGATTGCACAGTAATGTTATAAAAATGAATTTAATTCCAAAAGGTAGCCATATCATTGGGGGGGGGGGAGGAATGGAATATCCAAAAATGTGTCATTCTACGTTCAGTTCTGATTTCCATGAACAAGGGGCCTGGGAAATCTTCCAGACACTGAGATTTCTGTGTCAACTCTGTAGTTAGTCACACACAGTGGACTCAGTCCATGTGGCTCCTGACAGCTGCGGTTCCTCTCAGAAGGCAGAGGAAGAAAGCATGACTGAAAGCCCGTGCATGCCTTGACTCAAAGATTACGCAGCATCTTAGAAACAATATCACCACTGCGGTTGATGGCGACTTTGAAAAGCACAGCTTCAGGTGTTCATCTTTTCACAATCGTATTTTTATTTGTTATTTGAAAATTGCACACATACATGTACACGGTGTATCTTGGTCATCTCCTCCCCCCCACTAACCCCTTGCAATTTTCCCACCGGGCCCTATCAACCCATCTCACTCCCAATTTCATGTCCTCATTTATTAATTACTAACCCCCTGAGTCCTATTAGCTTTAAACATACGCTCATTGGGATGAGGATGTCCACAGGAGCACGGGCAACCTACAATAGCCACAGTTCCTGAGAAAAGGGACTCTGCCTCCCTCCCTCGGGAGCATCTACAACCACTACAGGCTATGGGTCCTCAGAAGGCCCTCCCCCAGACATGGTGGAATTTTAACTTGGCTAGGTCTTGTGTAGGCAACCACACTTGCTGTAAGTTGATGTGAATATCTGCGCAATGTAACGTCTAAGACACAGAATTTCACAAATCTTCTTAAACTCTGCCTCTTGCACTCTCTCTGGTCCCTCTTCTATGTTATTCCCTGAGCCTTGGATTGGGGGATGGTGATATAGATGACCTATGGATGACCTATAGATGACCTATAGATGACCTATAGATGACCTATGGATGACCTATAGATGACCTATAGATGACCTATAGATGACCTATAGATGACCTATAGATGACCTATAGATGACCTATGGATGACCTATAGATGACCTATAGATGACCTATAGATGACCTATAGATGACCTATAGATGACCTATAGATGACCTATAGATGACCTATGGATGACCTATAGATGACCCATCTACAGCTGAGCACTCACACTTACTTATTTTCAGCACACTGACCAGTTAGTAAGTCTTTGCATTAACCACTACGCTGGGGCAATAAGATGGTTCTCTGACCAACATTGAGAACAGCAAAAATCTATGGATATAAATACAAATAATCAGAGGGTAATTTGACAACATGACATTTAGTAAAACACCTCTCTAGGACCTATGGTTTCTCCAGTCATGGGCTTTTGACCAGATTTAAAGCACCAGAGCTGATTCCCCAGAAGGTTTTCTTCAACTTCTTTCTACACACATGTCATAACACATGCATACCTGCACACATGCACATGCAAATACACACGGTAACTAAATAAATAAAATAATTCATTTTAAAGACATTTTTCTTCTATTTCCTCTAGCCAGTATCAATATTGATATATGTATATCTTTCTACTATTCTTTTTTGCATGGCAGGAAACTTTTTTCCTTATCTACTCAGAACTTCTATGCAATTCCAGAAATATGCAGAAATCTCTGATGAACTCACCATCTCTGTGTGTTTTTTTTTATTATCACATTGAAACCTGAAATAACAGAAGTCCTTTAATCAGTAATGATGTGAAATTCTGTTTTCTTATTTATGGGTTTTACTGCTGTGATGAAAAAAAACCGTAACCAAAAACAAGGTGGGGAGGAGGGCTGCTTACACTTGTAGGTAAAGTCCATCACTGCAGGGGGTCAGAACAGGAACTCAAACAGGACAGGAACCTTGGAGCAGGAGCTGATTCAGAGACCTTAGAGTAGTGCTGCTTACTGGCTTGCTCTTATGGTTTGCTCAGCCTGCTTTCTTGTACAACCCAAGATCACCAGCCCAGGGTCGGCACCACCCACAGGGAACTGTGTTTCCCCCATCAATCACTAGTTTAGAAAATGTCCTACAGACTTGCCTACAGCCCAATTCTATGGAGGCACCTTTTCAATTAAGACTTTCTCATCTCTGATGACTCTAGCTCATGTCAAATTGACATTAAAAACTAGCCAGCACAATGGAGATATAATTTCTGCTACATAGCAGAAGACTGATAAACATTTTAGTAAAAGCACAAAAGGAGAGGGAAGGGCAGACTAGGCGGCAGTGTTTGAGTGTGTCTGAGGATCTCTAGCCGCACTGTTAACTTCTGCTTGACTGAAAGAAACAAAAGATTGGAAATAGGCTATATATAAGATCATGGCAAGAAAGGAAAAAACTTTAAGTAGTTAAAGCAGAATCTTGGAATAGAGCTGTGTTGTTATGGGGTATGGACCATAACATACCCCTGCTTTGAGCTTGTCTTCATGGGCTTACTAGTACAAATGTGTTTCTTATAATAACACACTTGTTGTCAAGGTAACAAGGACACTCTGCTGAACTGTCAATATGTGTGTGTGTGTGTATACATATATATGTATATATGCATGTGTCTGTGCAATATGTTCACAGGTGTATGTAGGTATATATGTCTACGTGCACACATACGTAGACAAGAGGAGGGATATCAGATATGTCTATCACTCTTTACCGTGCTTTTTAAGATAGACTCTCTCCCTAAACCTGAAGCCTGCCATTTCAGCTAGACTAGCTGGCCAGCCAGCAAGTTAACACTGGGGTTGTAGGCACACACAGACAAGCCCAGCTTATGTGTGAGTGCTGGAAATTTTAATTCAAACCCCCTTTATTTTGCAGAAGGTGCTTTCATCCGTTGAGTCATCTCCACAACCTGCCATAGGGTTTATATATTATCACATAGAATCATAATATTCTCATAAGGTGTTCTATAAGTGAGAGAGTGAAGATTTTCGAACAGAGCCAGTCTGAGAGGAAGCGGTGCTTCATTCAAGAAAATAGAAAACACTACTGATGCTTCTCTTCTTTAAAGCACTCTGCAGGAGGAGTTATGGTTTCTGGAATTTCTCAACTTCATTAAGTCTGCTTAGAGTTGGGAGTCCATTTAATGTATAGTGGGTTCTGTAAGTGATGACAATGAATGGGGGAGATGTGGGATGTTAGCGGACTTCCTAGAAAACAGTCTTTTGTTGCCTTAATTGAATCTATGCTATTAAAATAGAAACCGGACTGGGGAGATGGCTCAGTCAGTAACATGCTTGGAGCACAAGCTTGAAGGCCTAAGTTCAGATGCTTAGCACTCCCCTCAAAAGCTAGATGTGGCCATGCCTGTAACCCCAGTGATGGGGAGGCAGAGATGGAGGAAGCCTGGGGCTTGCTAGCAGGGCTGGCCTAGCCAAATGGGTGAGTTCCAGGTTCAATGAGTGATCCTGATTAGAAAACTAAGGTGGAGGGTAATTGAGGAAGCCACTCACATCAGCTACTTACACACACACACACACACACACACACACACACACACACACGCACGCACGCATGCACACACACATGCACGCACACACACCTACAGAGATACAGACAGAGACAGTAAAACTGGGAATGTGCAGAAACAAGCTGTGAGAAAAGGGGGCTGTTTTGTGTGATGAGGAAGAGAGAGACTATTTTCTTGCAAAATCAGATTATTTCTCCCCAAGGAATGACCTTGGCAATTGCAAGAGGGATGGGGGTGGGGCGGCCACAATTGCTGAAAAACCTTGGTAGCAGCTAGGACCAGAAATGCTCTCCCTGCTGACGTGAGATAGCCATGCTCTAGGGAGGTGAGGCAGTGGTATATAGCCTCAGGGAGGAGGGGCAGCCCCCTGAGCCGCCTTCGCAGCGACCCACGAAACAACAGCAGGGGTTAGAAACAGCCTAAATCCAGAGGATTTCCAGGAGAATCAAAAGAGAGCAGTACTCCAAATGGCAGGCAAAACTCAGAAAGATGTGTGGCAAAGCAAAGCCAGGCACCCCAAATTAAGAAGAGTGGTGAGGAAAGTGGGGTCTGCCGGACTGAAAGACTAGAACAGAGTTGGTAAATGGACACCGTGGCAAAGAGAAAATGAGCTGGGCCCTCTTTACCTTTTCTTCATAGAGCTGAGGGCAGAGAAAGAGCAAGGGAGGGAGATGGTCATTGCTTATTTCTAAGTGAAGGACCAGCAAACCCATTTGGCATACTGAACACGGGTCTGTCTATTTCAGCCAACAGTTTAACCTATTACTTCCCAAACAGTGTGCATACAGATGACCCAGGGAGCCTCTTTCAGTGAATTCCTGGGTTCCATAGATCTGGGGCGTGGACTGAGCTCAATTTTCTGACTTCCTCGTGACCTCAGTGCTGCTGATAATGGTAACACTGGTACACACTACGCTCCAAACAACCATGGTCTTGACTCAGCAGACTGTACTAGTTGTGGAAGGGCATACATATATTTTAAGAGAGAGGACCAAAGGGAGAATGTTGAGGGCTCTAAAGAACTGAGAGGGTTATAAAATGACCTGAGGCAAAAAGCCAAGCTCTCACAAGGCGCAATTGGAGAAATGTTCTCAGTTGACAGTCCCAAGCCCAGCAAGGAGAGCTTTGGCAACTGAAATTACATATGCAGTTTGGAAATGGGGGAGGTTTTGTTAAATTGTTACTCATTACAGCCCTCATAACTTTTTGTTTATGTATTTTTAATTCTGCTGCATGCCTATGTGTGTAACATGCATGTCAGGCATGTTCCTCAATTGCTACCCAATTAAGCCAGCTTGCTCAAGGACCTGCCGTCCCTGGCTTCCAAGTGTCAGGGCTGTAGGCAGGTTGCACATCTTCCCGGCTTTTATGTGGGTGTTGAAGATTCAACCCAGGTCCTCACGCTTACATGGCAAGCACTTTACCCACCAAGCCATCTTCCCAATCTGCCGTCTCAACTCTTCATAACCTGAACAAAAACCCATCATTCCATGATGGGTCTCTTTTCCACACACTCCATCTTGTCGCATAAAAAGTACAGGTTTGCGAGTTTTTTCCCCTTGAAGTAGATCACTACAGTAGAGTTTAGTGACATAAAAAGCTGGTTTAAAAATAGAGTCAATTGTGTGGTAAAAGTATAGAAAAAGGAATTCTATAGACATTGCAGACAAAATTCCTCATTAACTCTTTATAGCTGCCTAGTAAATATCTGGCTGTCTTGGTACCTATCTACCTCTGTGAAAGGCAGCAAGTGGTCTGGGCTTAAGAAAACCTTGGAGTCTCCTCTACCCAGTCTCTTCTATACATCTATCAGTATGGCTCCCGAGCAACAGACCAAGCAGCGATAGAAACTGAACCCATAGTAACCTAAGGCGAGGTTGTGTTTGCTAGAACACGCTGTACCGAGGACAGAAGCCAAGCTCTGTGAAGATGGAGTCATTATTTTAATGTGGGCTTCCGCTCCAATGGTCATGGCACAGGCGACAGTCATTTCTGACCTATCTTTTAAAGTGCCCACCCTCACTGACTTTGACATGAACTCTGGTGCTACATCTTTGACCACCTCCCCTTGGTAGGGAGCCCTGGTAGCACTCAAAGAAAGAATAAACAGGCTACCAAGATGAGACTTGATAGCCTATGACCATATAGTGGGGGAGGAGGTCCCCCTCAGTCACAGACCTAGGGGAGAAGAATAGGGTGAAAGTGGGAGGGAGGTAGGAATGGGAGGAATGATGGAATAACAGTTGAGTTGTAATCTGAATAAATTAATAAAATTAAAATTAAAAAAATAAAGTGCCCATCCTCTCTAGACAATAAAATTTCTTTTTGTTATGTTATATAATTGTTCCCTGATATGTTTATGCATATTTCCCATGGATCAGCATCACTGCGTGTGTGTGTGTGTGTGTGTGTGTATGCGTGTGTATAAAAATCCATGTATCAAAGAAGTTATGAAGGCTATACCTCTACTTCCTAGGCTGTTTTGCACTAGTAAGTTAACTTCCTTGGTTTGGTGCATCATCTTAGCTAGTGACTATCCGTTCACTTCCTCTCATGTCTGTAGGTTGAGGAGTCAGCCTTCATGGCTTTCAAACGAGTCAAGATCCATGGGGCTAGATCCATGATATGCTACCTCATAGCATGTCAATCATGAGAGCTTGTGTGGGTGGTCAGCAGTCTCATTTATTCACCAAATGAGAAAACTCAAGCTGCCGCTCTTCCTGGTGCGGAGAGCACGTGAATCGCCTTCACGGTCAGCTGCTAACTACCCTCTCTAAAGCAAACACCGAGAGTGAAAAACGAGCTTAAAGGAGACTTCAAAGAGTCATGGAGCCAGAAAAAGTGACTACAGCTGACCAATGCCTACATATTTACGACTTGCTTCTCTGAAGGCTAGAGAGTCCTAAGACATGAGCCTCAGCATAGAAAGCCACTTGGCTGCCATCAGAAAAGTGCCATTAGAACACAACTCACAGGCACATGCCACTTATGAGATAACCTGTGCTAACTTCCCATAAGAACCACAAGCTAGAAGAACCAGTGGAGACCCTCTGGGGCTCACTCACTATGGAAGCTGCTGTCGGAAACTATAGCTTCAAAGACACGCGGTACCCTCAAGACAGATGCAGAAGAGGCCGTGGGAGAGACACTGGGATGCACCTTTGCCATCTGTGATTAGGAGCTTCAGGTCTACCCTCTCCAGGACCATTTTAAGTGATGATCACCGCATCAAACCTGACCCTGGATCCCATTGAATCATGAAAGCCTCCCACTGGACACCGGAATAACACAGAAGCCACCAGACGGTGGTATATTATTTCCCTATTGCTTCTGTATAAGTTTTCACAAAGTCAGTTTCTGAAAACAACGCAAATGTTCTGTCTTGCCGTTCTGTAGGTCAGAACTCCAAGTTACTCTAGCCTAGAGTAGGTGCCTGCACAGCCGTTTTCCTTCTGATGGCTGCTGGAGAGCATCAGCTGGTTTCCAGGCCTGGGAGGAGGATTGGTCTTTATCTTCTGACCCATCATCTATCATCCCATCATTTGACCTTAGCTCCTCCATCTCTGGTTCTAACCCACCTGCCTCCCCCTAAAGGACTCTTTTGATTACATTAGGCCCACTTGGATAATCCAGATAATCTTCTTAGCCAAGCACATCGGCCGTGTAGGACAACAAAATCACAGATTGCAATTCCAGAGATTAAGATGGGAGCATATTTGAAGAGCTATACCATAGATGGTATCTTTACTGAATACTTTTTCAAAAAAAAAAAAAAAACCTCCATCATACATCTGCCCTAGAAGAGGCAAGGAGCTGAGGGCTCAGGAAAAGTAACCCATTGTGAAAAAAAAAAAAAAAAAAAAAAGGAGCCTGGTTTATCCTACTGCAATTTTCTCAATCTGAAGCCTTCAAAAACTCTTACATAATTTCTCATTCCAAGAAGCTCTCTTTAAATCTTATCCATCCTCATCATTATGTTTTTAATCAGCTAAACAATTACGGTAATTTCTGTGTTCTGACAACAGGGCCATGCTCGCTGGCTGCTCTCCCAGGAGCCCTTCTGCATTTTTTTTCCGCCTATGAGTATGAGGAACATCACCTCCTCTGAATTATGTAACCAAAGCGACACAGCTACATGCAGCTGGGCCCTGGCAAAGGCTCCCTTGGCTGCTGAGACCCAAGGGAACATGGCAGAGTGGCCACTCACTGCTTTAGCCTGCAAAGGAACTTTGTTGTGAGGGTGTAGTCTTTGGAAAGAAACACTGCTAGGAAACTAAGGACTGGCTGCCCTGCAATCACAGACAGGCCTGCCAATCCCACTTCCTTAATCTCTCCCTCCTGGCTGCTCCTCCAGCCTCCTGCCATTGTCAAAACAGTAGAATGCTTTGCATGGTTTCCCCCCAAAATGATCTGAGAAGAGGCACCTGGAGCGTGTATTCAGCAGGCAGATGATGCCCAGGCTCCTCACTTGCAAATTCTGCTTTCCTCAGTCTCGCCAGGGATCTTGTCATCAGCTTGAATAACAAATGCTCTCAATGGTTCTTGTTATCAGCCAAGGGATGAGCAGGACTGACAGGAGGAAACAGGGTGGGCTTAGAAATAGGCCTTGACCCAAGCTCAGTGGTGCATGCCTTTGATCCCAGCACTCAGGAGGCGGAGGCAGGTGGATTGCTTTGAGTTCCGGGCCAGCCTGGTCTGTGAAGTGAGTCTAGGACAGGCAGGGCAACACAGAGAAACCCTGTCTCGAAAAAAAAAAAAAAAAAGAGGCCTTGGGAATGTGGCATACCTTTGTATACATTTCAACAAGTCAACAAGTAGCTTAGCTATACTGAGCCTATATAATGAAAATGTATAGGTTGTTGGAGAGCTGAATAAGATGTGTATGCATTTGCTGTATATGAGGAATCTGCAGTTTAATAATTTTCAACTATCAATGTTCTCTCTCTCTCTCTCTCTCTCTCTCTCTCTCTCTCTCTCTCTCTCCTTCCCTCTCTCTCTCTTTTTCCCCACCTCCTTCCTCCCCTCCCTCCATCCCTCCATGTCTCTTCCTATGATACCTGCCATATTGTGATTTTTCACAGTATAGGAATGTCTGTTGACTCTGCAATGCCGTACAATAACAATCAGCACTTGGTTACTTGGTCAATTCCTCTGCCAGGCCTGTTCCCATCCACCAGTTGTCAACTTCATCACATAATTACACGGACCCTCTGCCCTCTCTCTTCCACACAGCTCCCTCATGGTCACAAGCAATTGTTCACAAAGGTTCCCCTTTCTTAGAGTACCCAGCTGCACAAAGAAAGCTAATCTTCTGGCACAGCTGTGGCAGCCATTGCGCCCGGAAGTGTCCAGAAGCTGATTGCTTTTTATTCTGGAGGGGAAAAAAAGCAACCCAGTTTTGCTACCAAACAAGATGACATTACAAATAGGTTTTGGGTAGAAGCTCCTGCTACTTGGAGTCCTTGTCATCACATTCAAGGTCTTGCTTATATCTGCCAGAATCACCACAGAAATCACACGATGCCTCCAACCTTGGATTTTGCATTTGATGGGACATTAGGTAGATTTTAATGACCACCTATATAGCCTTTTTGGAAGCTTAGGGCTCGCTAAGGGTTAGAAAGCTATTCGGTTCTTAATAACTACAAAAATTTTTAAGAGTATATTTGACGTGTGTGTGTGTGTGTGTGTGTGTGTGTGTGTGTGTGTGTGTGTGTGTGTGAAATGTAAATGAGTAAGTGAATGGCTTCAGGACTGGGGTCAAATGCTCGTGTCAAAGAGAAGCTATTGGACATGGTTTGATACCCCATACCATTTATCCCAGCACTCAGGAAGCAGCAACAGGTGGATCTCTGCGAGTTTGAGGCCAGTCCAATCTTTATAATGAGTCTAGGCCAACCAAGGCTATCTAGTGAGACCTGGTCTCTACAGGAAAAGAAGCTCTACCATCAGAACCTACTTCAAGAGCTGTTCTCACTATTGGGTGTGCCATCATTGGTGATCTCCCAGGGCAGACCTTGTACATGGGTACCAATGATGTCTTAAGGTGAGGCCACTTTCTGTAGGAGGCATTTTGTGTTCAAATTGCTGGAGCTTTCTCTGGTCTTGAGACTTAGACGTGTTCAATATCTTTAATACACAGTACCTTAAATTCCGAGCTCCCTTTTTCAGGCTAGGGTCAGCACCATTTACCTCAACTTGCTCCTATATCTTGCTGTGTCTATTGATTCTAGACTTTCTCACTGTGAACTGTTACTACTTTTTCCCTTTAAATCTGCCCTTGATGTGTCTTTTCATTTCTCTCACTGCATTTGCAGCAATGGGACAGAACTTCCTTCCCCAAAATTAGAGAGCTGATTAAAACTACCTGCAATCTGCAAGGAAGAGAACATTTTGGTGGTGAGAGGGAACTCAGTAACCTGCTGGAGGGCAGCAACCGCTCTTGGGCCCATTCAGAATGCCATTCAAAGCCCCCTGTCACTAACTGTAATTAGTTCTAAGTCATCCTGTCTCTAGCTACCCAGTTTACTCATTGCAAAGGTTAGAGCGATTTTTTTTGACAGTCAGTTTTGATGTTCAGCTTGATTTAATGAAGAAATGCCTAGACAGAGTGACTTGGGGAGGCACAGCATTGGCGGTCTGTGAGGATCTTTCCAGAGAGGATAACTAAAAAGGAAGACACACTCTGAAGATGGATTGGTGCCATTCCATGGCCTGAATGGAAAGGTGGGGGAAGGAAAAAGTATCCTAAGTGCTGGTGTTGTGCTTTTGTTTGTTTCCTAATCCAAAAGATGCCAACAAGCAGCTACTTGCTAACATGGACAGGTCCCACCTCCAGGCCATCCTTGCAACTAAGGACTTGTACCCATTAAACTGTGAGCCACCTCCTCCCTTAAGCGGGTTCCCATCAGGTCCTTGGTCACAGCATGCTTTACAGTCCCTCTTCCCACCCCATCCCTTCAAGTTCATCAATGGCTGTAAATTAGAGCTTGTCCTGGCAGTCAGGATGAAAAAATGAAAGACTTGGTCCCTTCCTTCTAGATGCTGATAACAGAGTGCAGGAGACGGGTGTGTAAATAAGTAAGAGTCATCCAGAGTGCAAGTGCAGAAAATGGAAGGTTGTACCAAAGGTTGCCTGGGAGCGTTCACTACAGACAGTCGGGGAAGACATCCATCAGAGAGCAAATAAGAAAATAGCACCTGGTAAATGGCATGTGCAAGTGAAATATTTCTTTACTTTATTTACACAGAAGAACAAATGACTAATATCAGACCCTCTCTTGAGCATAATGTGAGAGCAAAGCAGGAGAAGATCCAGTGTCTGCAAGGAGCAGCTAGATTACACAAACATAGCTTTGCCTTGGTTTTCTTTACATGCCATCCTGCCTGAACTAGAATGTAATTTGTCCAGCTGACTCCTTTGCCTCCAGATCTTGTACCTCAGAGATAGCTCACGAGCCTTGAAGCAGTCTCTTCAGGACCTTGTGTTGTGTCACAGTGAGTGTCTCAAGAGAGGAGAATGAGGATGCTGTGAGTCAAGAGAGACCTTGGGAAGCACAGACTCAGGTCCCCATGTGGAATATAATGTTAGCTGGATATGAGACGTTGATTAGGCAGGACTACTCACTCCTCTGGGTCCCAGCCTTCATCTGCAACATGATTGGTTTGCATTGTAGGAATAGTGATAAAAATTCTTCTCCCTTAGGGATTTAGAATGCCCAAAGAAGAGCTCGTGAAATTTCAGATTTCTAGTCCCTGCCTCCAAAAAATCTCTGATTCAGTTATGCGGAGTGGAACACAAGAGTCGCACTTGAAATAAACACATTGCCTGTTTGGATGCATGCGTTTACTGAATAGAAGATCCAAGGGGTCTATGGTACATGATCTGAAGACAGGAGTCACCATCACATTCTGGCTCACACTCACAAAGTCTTCTTCACTTTAATAACAAGCTCAATCATTGACAGAAAACAGCATTCACAGACCATCTCAGTACTTAGTGACCATTCAGTAGACCGTGGCTATAATTGGGCAGATGGTGTCCTACTCATCGAAGCCAGACTAAGAGGTATCCAAGAGTGACAGTCTGTGGGGATATTGACTTTATCAAGTTAGGTCACACACATGGAGATTTTTGTCGGGGGAAGGGCGGTAGAGATTACAGGCATGCTCAGTGATATTTTACAGTGAAGTCTGTCACTCTTGGACACTTTCTTGGAGATTTATGACACAGGGAGGGTTGGCTAGTTCAGATAATCACCAAGAGTTCCAGAATGCTTGTCTAAACCATTGCAATGTCATACTTCAGTGCTCCTTAGGAAGATTGAAATTCCCACAGCCACATGGGCAGAGTGAGGAGGCAAGCCTTGTAGATCTTCATTACCAGTCACTGTGCCCTGGCTCAGACTGTGTCACTGTCATCTACCTATTTTATAAGTGTAAGGCCTGTCTGAGAACTGGTCTTTGATCTGGGGCCTGACATGTACCTAAACTGAGAGCATGCCTATGTAAATATAATTATTAGCCAGCAGAGAGGCACTCAAGAAAGTGAAACCATGTCCTTGGTTGCTGGGGTGCAAGGCACACCATTTTCAGCATCTGATGAAACACTGTTATTTTTCTTGGTACCACATGGCCTGTTGATTCACCACTGAGGCGTTTTTGTTGGGGATCTGCTCTGTTTTATCTGATTTTTGGAGCATGCTTGCATGATAATTGAAACAGGTTCTAGGAACAGAACTCCAATCCTTGGTAATATTGTAAAAACACTCTTAACCAGCTGAGTCATCTCGTCATGTATTTCACGTATATTTTTATGAAGTCAACACATCCCAGTATTTACCAAATGCCAGGGTATTCTAGAGAGTTCCTGGCTGGATTATCTGTGTGTGGACAATTTAAAGAGGAAAAGCATTTGCTATAAAGGAGCGATGTATTCAGGTAATAAACTTAGAAAGTTCATTCTTTCTGTTAAATGCAGAATGAAGAACAGGTTGTGGGAAATAGAAGCCCACTGAAGGTTTGGGGTAAATATATGACCCTGAAAAGACTATGAAAGAGCCAAGGAAGAGGAAGCTAGAGAAATCAGTGTCCGAGTAAGTGCTGAGACAAAGGGAGAGGAAAAGAAGAAGAAATTGAGGATTGCCCTCAAACAACTAGGCTTGGATAACTGAGTGTACCATTCATAAAATGAGATTCCACAGAGAACAGACTGAGGACCAAAGGGTAGTTTAGCATTTGGCCACAAAGAGCCTGCACTCTTGACCTCTAATAAACACAGTGGTTTTCGGATCCCGTGACAGGTAATCATTGTTTCTTCTGGCAAAAATGCCTGTGTCTCTGACTTTAAATGAGCTGTGCTTCCGAAGGTTTATTGATTGCTATAATTTGATGCCTGGAGACAACCTCCTGTTGGGTCCCTGAGGGGGGAAAAGGTACTTGAAGGCCTGAGAAAGAACAGATGACTTCATTTGTATGGCTTAATGAGTCTGGAAACCACAAGCTGGCAATGTGGCATCCACTGACAGCTGGGAGGAAGCCTTGGCATAGTCAGGCAACTGGATAGCTGGGCCTTTCTTACACAGGCTCATTTATTCACTTCTCTTGTTTAGCTATTGCCATTGCACTACCATAGGTATTTGAGAACTGGAAGATTTTTGTAAAGGAAAAAAAACAGATCCCCAAAGTATGGCAGACAGCAAAAGCATGGGAAATTTACTAGCCCACACAGAACAATTTTGCAAGGACCATGAGAATGCCTGAGTGGGGCCGACCACTGACCCATCAGATGACACAATGGAAACTCAAGCATTCTACCTTATTTCTTGATCCCTGCCCAGATCTAGTGTACACAACACTTCACTGATTTGCTTGGAGAGCGCATCTTATTTATCAGTGAGCGCAATAGCATTAAGCTTGGTGCTCAGGGCTTTCCCGTCCCAGTTAACCTTTGTGGGGTTTTATTACTATTATTTTTTATTTAATTAATTCTTTTTTACATATACATTTACATTATTTATATTATTACATATATATATAATAAACTACATACAACAAGAAGAACAGCAAAACAATCAGGAATTATATAGATATATATAGATGTTACATTCATAGTGTTTGGGTTATTTGTACTTGGCAACCTTGAAGAAAACGTCTTTTTTTTTTTAAACGTCTTTACTATGTTGGTGAGTCTAAAATTCTGAATGTAAATCTGTCATATCTCATCTTTATCAACTTAAAACATCTATCTAGGCCTAAAAACATCTTAACCCCTAAACAACTAAGCTTAATTTTAAAACTAAACTATGTGGTCTTCAACACCATCAGAGACTTGAGAAGGAATAAAATTAATTACATGCGTAAACAGGAAGTGCAGGTTAGCAGCTTCCAAAATGAGTTTTCTGCCTCAGCAGTCACCCAAAACTCTCTATAATGGTGGAGCATCATCTTCAGCCTTCTTGTTCAGTATATCTGACAGACATATTTGTGAGGCAGCAACTGTTGAGGACTTGCTTACCCAGTCTTGGCAGAGTTTGTCCCTTGACTCTGCCTGCATCCAAGCTTGCCCATTTTTATGCAGATTTTGTCAGTGGCTGAAACAAGGATTTGTCCAGTGGCTGGTTTGTCACATTTGAAGCCATGTCCAGGGTTGCAATCTTATATGACAAGATATGAGTTGTTGGGTCTAATTGAGAATGACAGACTGGGGCTTTGTGTAAACTTACTCTAGCCACTCTGTAAATAATAAAAAAATAAAGTCTAGGGTAATCCAATACTACTTTATTTGGAAGGGTGTGTATACACAGGTGTGCATTTGTGTGCAGATGAACTTGTGTTTGTGTGTAGAAGACAGAAGTAGTCAACCTCAGCTGCTGTCTCTCAGAAATTGTCCATCCATTTTATTTTATTTTTGAGACAGGGATCTTATATGTCTGAAGCTCTCCAAGAAGGCTTGTCTGGCTGTCAGCAAGCCTCAGGGATCCATCTGTGTCAGTCTCCTTAGTTCTAAGATGAGTGCACAACACAACAACACCTGGGTGGTTTTGTTTGTTTGTTTTTTCTCCTTAGTGTAGATTCTGGGTATCAAAGTCAGGTTTTCATGTTTGCCATGCAAGTACTCTACGAACTTAACTATTTCACTGGCCCCTAAGACTCTCTTCAAATGCTTACTTACTTATTTGCTGAGATGGTGTCTTTTTATCCCATAGCCTTCCTGTCTTGATTCAGCCATTCATGGGCAACTTTACTGAATTATGCTGATTCCTTAGCTAGTGTGTGTAAGACAGTTTGGAAGTCCTGGACGACATGAGGGAAGTCAAATTTTACACTCAGTTGTTAAGCCTGAAACTTCTACCAGGGACTCTCTATTTGTCAAAAAGAATCAGTTCTCCTCTTATTACAGGCAGACTCTAAAGAATACTTCCCTAAGTAATAGAAGGATTTGATTCCATGGACCAGCAGGAAGACATCCCATTCCTTCCACTCAGATAAAGTCAGACACGTATTTTTAAGATGGACAAGTGGAGAGCAAGCTTTTGACAGTGTTAAGTAGGGTTGCTGACCTATCTCATCAGGCCATTACCCCAGTAATTGAACTTTTCTTCTCATTCAATTCCTATTACTGGACACACCGATAGCTTTATTTGTCTTTGAGGATATAGAACACATCTTGTTTGCCCAGAGGTGAAAACCCATCCATTGACCAATGGAAATGGCCCTCCCTGTAGCTTGTCCCTTTAATAACTACTTTGTGAGGCCAGCAAAAGTATGGAAACTTAATTAGGCATTTTTCCTGGGTGTCACAACATTCAGTGTGTTTTCAAAGATAGTTTTGAGAAATAAACTCACATTTCCACCAGATTTCCACCGCCTACATCAAAGCAACCATTTACAGGCACAAAAACCAATCAGAATGTATTCACCTTATATGGCAGCAATGCATTTGAAAAGTTCATTTCACAAAGCACCATTTCTGTGGTAGGTTAATAGGCGTTGATAACAGCAGAGAAGGATTGTATCTTCAAATATATTTGGATTGTCTTGGAATAGAAGCCAAGCCATTTGACTCTTGTAGGAACTGGGAACTTTTGACATGTCCATGTGCAGAGCACTTTAATAGGAGGAGGATACCAGCTGCCAGCTCTCACTCTCAGGATGCTGTGAGTACAGAATTGACCCACACATGAAGATGAGGGTGACTATTCCCTTCAGGTCCTTACCCTGCCTACCTATTCACTTTCCCACTAAAATACAGTAAGTAATTTTCAATTTGGGGGTATATTAATTCATGCTCTTCCCCCATATTATTTATTTAGACAAGGAACTTGTATATGTATATTTGCACTTAGATGCAACTGGCCATGAGATTATCTCGTGCAAAGGATTTTGAGAAATAAGTTGAGTTTTTTGTTTGTTCAATTAATACTATTGAGTGTCTGCTGTGTGTGTGGGGGGGGAAATGACATGGTATTGGGATATGAAAGTGAAGAGATCGCTTTCTTTCAACCTAGCCCAAAAACCAAGCACACAATCTAGGAAGTGCTATGCTGGAAGTCACATTTAACATGGAGAACTGTGGGACTGGAGTATTCACCATTTGGTTCAGCCAGGAGTTTAAGGGAAGATAGTAAGGCGTTTGTAATAGAGCTGATTAGGAAAGCTCAATTTGGGACAAAGGTTGCAGTGAGGCCTGAACTCTGAAAGGACAATAAATGTTCCAGGAAACAGCAAATGTGTGCTTTCCAAAAGAAGGTGTAAGGACCTGGTATGCCTGAGGACCTACATGATATTGGTCATGACCCCTGTGACAGTGAGAAAAGACAAATGTAAGAGTCACTAAGACCAACTATCATTAAACAGACCATAATAAGGTCCATAATAAAATGAAACAGAGGACATGAATTGTATAAACTAGCCAGAAAAGCAGAAGCTTTCAGGTAAGTCGAGGCTTCATTTCTCTAAATCTTGTATCTAAAGTGTAAGAAGTCTCAGTGTGGGGATCGTATTGGCTAGTTCTTGTAGGCAAACAAGAAAGCAAGAGCCCACATTATTTGAAGGTCCCTTAGGGTCTCCATGATCAACAATTCCTACAGAGGTATCCCACACCTGGCACTAGGGTTTGGTCTTTTTTTTTTTTTTCTTGTGATCCATTCCTTTTAAGACTGGCATTGTCTGGTCTTGCAGGGGATCTGCCTTCCAACTCTCTTTTCTGGTTTTTAAATTTGGTTACCAAACAGTAGTTTTCCAAGAATCTAATTATACTCAGTTCATTTTAGTTAGCCAGCTTGCCCCATCCCTTCACACACACACACCCCATCCCTCTCCCAGTTTGAATTTCCACAGATATTTTTGCAGACTATGAAGACTAAGCAGTACCAGGTTTATCATCACTTACTGATGATAAATGATAACAAACCATGGCTTCTGCCGTGATAAGTCTTAAAATCTATAGGAAAGAGAGATAATTAAGCAATTATAAAAAATATCCTGATAAATCTTATCATAGAGCATCCTCAAGTGCTATAAGAATATTTTCAGGATCTGTGAGGAAGGTATTATCAATATGCCCTATCCATGTCACACTGGATTGTTTTATTATTTGGTGGCACACCTGCATATTCTCTCTCTCTCTCTCTCTCTCTCTCTCTCTCTCTCTCTCTCTCTCTCTCTCTGACTTTTTGAGACAAGGTTTCTCTGTGTAGACCTGGCTGTCCTGGACTCACTTTGTAGACCAGGCTGGGCTCGAACTCACAGTGATCCACGTGCCTCTGCCTCCCCGAGTGCTGGGATTACAGGCGTGAGCCACTGCTCCCAGCTCATTCTTTCTCTTTTAACACTCAGTAGTGAGGCTGCCAAGACAGTCTCACTGAACTGAAGTGCTTGGTGCAGCCCTTTGCCAGTGACTGACAGCCACCAAGGCATATGTGTCCCGTCCTAAGTTGGAACTGGTGGTTCATACCTATAATCTTAACACTTGAGTGGCCGAGGCAGGAAGATTGAGCTAAGTTTGCGGCCAGCCTGGGCTACACAGTGAGACCGTGATTTGTTCCCCTCCCCACCAAGACTTCAATTCCAAAGTGTGAGTTCACAGATTTCAGATATACCAGAGGGATGCAGTCAAAATTCGTTTGTTAAGCTTTGTTTTTCTCCTCTCCCGCTCTGACCTATCCCTCCACTGTCACCTAAGTTGTTTCCAGAAATACCTTTACACATATCATTTTCTTGGCTTGTTTTCTGGAGGAAAACGCACAAGACAGACACCTCACCAAGTCCAGTGGCCAGGGAAGACTTCTCAGAAGATACATGTTGACAGATGAGCAGTCACTCGGGTGCAGTGGAGTGCTGGGAATAAGATTGATTTGGGGCCGGTGGGCTGACGATCTAGTATCCTTTTGGAGAGACCACCATCGCGTGCAAGTGACTGACAACATCCATCTTATCTTTCCATTTTGGCAAAGTTTGCAGTCTGCCCACATTTCTTTTGGGCTGTATCTTACTTAGTGCTATGAAATCCATATTGCTTCGTGATCAGCGTTTATTAAGAATAAAGAAAAAAAAAAACAAACTTTACTTATTTCTCCCTTATTGACAGAGTCATTGCCTACACCCACGTGAATAATGAGCTGGCAAGAAGGGGAACGGGACAGCCGGTATGCTCGGTGATATAAATTACCCCTGATAGGGGAGGCCCATGTCCATCACTGCTGATGTGGTCGTGTAGTCAAATTAATAGCTGAATGCTAAGGACCATTACATTTATCACTGTTGGCCATACCATTATGTATAACAGAGCCCAAGAATAATGTGTAATTAACTCTGTGGCTGACTGACAAGGCCAGTGCAGGGTAATCAATCATATTGTATAAACACATGTCACTGGGTACATGTGGGAGGTAAAGGGTGACTTAAGATGTTTTGGCACTTTCTGCCTAGATCACAGCTCTGAGCTTTTGTGAGGCCAGTGGTCACAGAGACTCGGTTTATAGGTCTAAGTTGGCTGTAGTTTCTTGGTATCCTGTTGGCCCTGCTGTTTATTTTGATCTTTTACTTATGTCCTTTGTGGGGGTGACAAAGAAGATCCTCTTTGTGTAGAATGGCTTTCTCTGCAGGTTTTCACACTTCGTGAGCTTTGCCTTTGGCCACCAGCCCCTGCTTTCACTTCATTTTCTTCCTGTGGTTTGTTTGAACATTAGCAGTTTGTAATCCTCTGTAATCGTTTCCACTCCTAGGCCTATGTGGGAAATGCCTCTCTTGTAGCTGATGGAGAATGATAAATGCTTTTTAGTGATTTTTCACCGTGAGCGAGGGTGGATGAGACCGATCCAGGCCTTACCTCTCGTGGGCTGTTTGGTAAAATGTACAGTGGCCCAGAAGGGCCATCTGCTCTGCCCAGGATAACTACTTGCGTCTTCAGACTCTTCCAAGTTCTGTGTGGTCACGAGGAAGGTCAAATGCAATGGCTGTAATTCATTTCAAAGAGAAAAAAAAATCATTTCCTTGTTAGTATGAGACTCTTTTGTGAGGCTGCTCTGCAGTATTCTCACATATCAGGCCTCTTTGATTGTGTGTGTGTGTGTGTGTGTGTGTGTGTGTGTGTGTGTGTGTGTGTGTGTTTTCTCTGAAGTGGGGAAAATCTATTTTACTTAGCCCTCATGGAAGAGAAACCAAGTCTTCAAAGCTACAAGAGGCTGTGCCCACCCCATCCTTCTCTCCCTTCCCCTCCCCCCCCACATCTCTCAGCATCTCTGAACTAGGTTTAGCTACAATATAAAATACCTCGAAGAAGTCTTGCTACCCTCCCCTTCCTGCCCACTCTCTTACTTTGCCCCCTGCAGATGCTACCAATCAAGCACACCTTTCCTCGGTGAGAAATCAGCTCTGCCACCCTCAATTCAAAGTCCTAGCCAGGCATTATCCACTGATAAGAGCTGTAATCAAAGCTAAGGCAGCTTTCCTCTGGCTGGTCCCAAGTCTGGATGCATGCATGCCACAGACACACTGATAACAGGATGGGTCCTAGGAGGGAAAAGAGCTACCCACATGGCATCACCGTAGACACTGGTGCAGAGCTGTAAGGATGAAGAGTGAGCCTCTCCTGTAAATCACATCACGTTAGCTTTGTGCTACACTTGGGTTGGTTTTGCCCTTGATCTCTCTGGTGGCTTTAGTGGTTTGGGTTTCCATGCCCAGGCTTGTCCTAGCTGGCCCACAAGGTACCAGCAGAGTCTCCAGTTGGGTCAGTTACCTGGGGAGCTGGGTTACTATGAAAATAAACACACTTGAGGCTGCTAATTAGCAGATATACATCCCTTGGTTCAGCAGCTTTCTCTCATTCTGAGACATCCTCCTACTGACAAGTCAGTCAGTCACCTTGGGCGTTCTTTTACTCAACATGGTGGCTTTCCTTTTATCTGCCTTGCTAAGACTGTCAAGAACTCATAATGAGACAGCAAGAAACTACTTTCTTTACAAAATTGCCCTGTTGGCTCTCTTTCTCTCATTTCCCTCCTCTGCCCTCCCCTGATTTTTTTTTTAACAAAACCATGCATTTTGTATAGCAAGTCCTACTTTTATATATTACTAAAGACAAATGATTAGGAAGCAAATAGTAAGGCCTACTCATGATGCAAAACCTCCCTACCCCACATCTCAATTGCCTCAGTGTATGTTCCTAAAATGCCTTAGACATCTTCCTGCCTTTTATTTCTGTCTTTATCTAGAAGCACAGTTTAAAAATAATGTTTTGATACATGGTATTTCTAAGTAGACCCAGCTGGCCTTAAACTCATGTTTCTCCTGCTCAAACCTCCCAAGTGCTAGATGACAGTCATGCACCATCTTGCCTAGCTAGAAGTGTTGTTGCTTTTAGGGTGTTCTCTGGGTCTTGGTGAGATGGCTTATTTCTGTATTTATAGTACTTGGAACCCTGAGGTAGGATGATCATGAGTTTGAGGCCAGCCAGACTACATGGTGAGTTCCAGACCACCTGAGCTACAGAAAAGAGAAAAAAAAGAAGAGAAAAAAGAAACCCATGCTTTCTGGATCTTTGATCTGTGGAAGGGTGGAAATTGGAAAACATGAACCTTGCATAGTGTTGCAAATATTTGCAAAGTCACCTCTCTGGGCTGGGATGTGATCTGTAAACTACATATTGCTTTGATAGCTTTGGCATATGACTCACAAAGGAATTTGTGAGTAACCCTAGGTAGCCACTTTGGGAGAATATATTATAATTTAGAATATAATCTAGCTCAGCTGACAGATTTGAGAACACAATCATTGCCAAACAGACCACCACTCTTCTCTGGATCGCTCTTGTCATACTCAAGTCAATTATTTGGCAGGTTCTTTATAACCCCATGAATTGAGGCCCTGAGACACCATCCTACAAAATGCTTCTTAAAGACCCAAACATCATCACAACCAAAGGAACTAAGGCACATTAATATTTACATTTAACTAGAAATCTAACTACCATCAGTTCCACCATGTGGTATATAACTAAAGAAAACAAATTTTATGAATGAAGAGTCATCTAAACTATATGTTTGTTGCAGCACTTCCTACAGTTGCCAAAATATGGAAGCGACCTAGGTGTCCATCAGCATTATATGCTGTTATGGTTTAGGTCCAAGGTGTGTTCCCCTGCCAGAGATCATGTGTTGAAGGCTTGGTTCCCAGATGATGGTGTCTTTGGGACATAGTGGGTGAGGCCAGGATGGAAGAAGGAAGTTATTGAGGGCATGCTCCTGAAGGTGGTGTTAGGAACCCAGCTTCCTTTCTTCCCTTTCTTTGCTTTCTGGCGGTCATGTATTGAGCTGTTTTACCACCACCAAACCCATAACCTTCTGGTTTAATGTGCTGCTTTCTTATGGATGTGAGGGCCAAGCAACCGTGGACTAAAACCAGGAGCCAAAATTAAATTTTTCCTGCTTTCAAGCTTATTTTCTAAGGTATTTTGTCATGATGT
Organism: Acomys minous; assembly: GCF_964271855.1. Lineage (NCBI taxonomy): Eukaryota > Metazoa > Chordata > Mammalia > Rodentia > Muridae > Acomys > Acomys minous. Next base: position 18,127,479 of record NC_140495.1, on the reverse strand, counting down.
CATCAAAGATGCCACTTCCAGGTGATGAGATAAATCCTGGATAAAATTTTACTTACTCTCAATTTATAAATGATAATATTCCAGGCGTGCCTCTTGCTAACAGTTACTTATATTCAGAATATTCTTTTTCTTGATGCAATAATAATGCAAAGAGTTTATATCTCCAGTTTATCATATAAGCTCAGGTCACTTGAAATATACTCAAAGTTCTCAGTGCTACAATAAATATTCACAGAAGGGTCATACTATGGCAATACTGCTAGCTAAACAAACTACAGTCTTTTGAAATTATGTGCTCATTCTGTCCAACAGATTGTCCTTAGAATTGATGCAACAACTAAATTTTGAAAGATTTGTTAACCCGGTGGACCATGTTCTCCTGGTGTCCTTCATCTCCTCTGACTCCTACAGTCTTTCCTCCCCCTCTTCCAACCTGGGCTCACAGAGACTGAAACAGTAAGCATAGTGCCTGCGTGGGTTTGCCCCAGGTCCTCTGCTAATATGTTACAGCCATTAGCTTGATGCTTTTGTGGGAGTCCTAACAGTGGAAGCAGGTGTTTCTATGACTCTTTTACCTGATCTTGAGACTCTTTTCTTCCTATTGAGTTGCCTTGTCCAACCTCAATAGGAGGGCCTTTACTTTGTCTCATTATATCTTGCTTTGTCCTGCTTGGCTGTTGTTTCTTAAAGGACTGCTCTTTTCTGAAGAGGAAATGGAGGTTGGGTGGATCTGGAGGAGAAAGGAGGTGGAGGGAGCTGGGAGGATAAACTGTGGTTGGGATGTGTTGTATGAGAGAAGAAACTGTTTTCAATAAAAATTAAAGTAAAATTTTAAAAAAGATATTATTGTCTTTTAATACATCAGGAACTCCAACAATTAAAAACCCTCCCATAGAGAATAGTAAAATTATATAAGATGGATCATAATGAAATGGTATATAAAAGAGCTCTTGAAACATTTACTTATGTATTTTGAAGGTAGAATTTCTTTTCATTGATTGTAGCTCTCTGCTTGCAAAGCAGTTTGATTTATATTGGCATCTCAGGCTCTGCTAATGCACTAACTCTGCACCTTTTATAGACAGTTGAAGCTTCCAAACATCTGTTACTCTCACAGCTCCCTTTCAAAGAGTTCCCTGTTTGGAAGTTGCCATTGGTGTCTCATTCCCATGCTTCCTTGAGAACAGATAAAAGGAGATGATATGGCTGTGTTGCTGTGTTTGCCTATGCAAGACTTCTGCTAGAGCAAGCCTATCAAAATTCCATCATGGGCTGAGTGCAGTGGTACACGCCTTTACTCCCAGCGCTCAGGAGGCAGAGGAATGCAGATCCATATGAGTTCCAGACCAGTGTGATCTACAAAGTGAGTTCAGGTCAGCCAAGGCTACACAGAGAAACCCTGTCTTGAAAAACAAAACAAAACAACAATAACAACAAATTCCATCATGAATAGAAGTAGGGGCTTCTGAGGCCCCATTCCTAGCATAGGATCTTTTGGCAGTTGATGGCTAATGAGGGACGGGGAGTCAATTTTCTTTATGGGTGCTGTTCTTGGTAGGTTACCCAATCTGCAATAGATCCCTTCATATCCATGCACATGTGATTAGCACTAACTGGATTTATGGGGTAATAATAATAAAAATAATGATAATGATAATAATAATAATAACAATAATAATAATAAGAAGAAGAAGAAGTTATTATTATAATCATTATCATTTTTAAATGATATTTTTAAATGACATGGAGTTGAAATGATGATGAACTAGGAGCCTTTGGGGGAAGTTATAGAGAGGTACTAGGTTGTGTATATGATCAAAATACATTGCATACATGCACGAAATTTTCAAGTAATAAATACATATTATAGGGGCTGGAGAGATGGCTCAGAGGTTAAGAACACTGACTGTTCTTCCAGAGGTCCTGAGTTCAATTCCCAAGAACCACATGGTGCCTCACAACCATGTGACGCCCTCTTCTGATGTGCAGGTGTACATGCAGGCAGAGCATTGTATTCATAATAATAAATAAATACATCTTTAAAAAATACATATTATAAGCTGGGCGTGGTGGCGCACATCTTTATTCCCAGCACTGGGGAGGCAGAGACAGGTGGATCAATGTGAGTTCAAGGCCAGGTCTACAAAGTGAGTCTAGGACAGCTAAGGCTACACAGAGAAATCTTGTCACAAAAAAGCCAAAACAAAAAAATACATATTATGTTTTATTTAAAAAAAAATAAGAAGTGGGCATACACAAGCTGAAGGTTGGCCAGGAGACTATGGAGTGACTCAGTATAGAACATCATTCATCATGTTCAATTAAGGTTAGTTGGGCAAAAGAAATAAAGTAATTGGTTATAACAGGAACTGAAGAGCACAGGGTGACTAGCTGAGTTATCATAAGAAGAGAACACGAGAATAATTGTGAGCCCTTCCTGCTTGGGAGATTAACCAGATGACCCACTTGCTAGAGACGCTCTAAATTTTAAATGGTTCTCAATCTTAAGTACTTCATGAGTTCTGCTAATACATAACCTATTGGACTGTTCTTGGAAACCAGGCAGTGTGGCAAAATTCCCATCTTCATCTCTTTTCCTTGGGTGGTTTTCTTTTACACCTCCTAAACTAAAGATAAGCCAAACTCATTGGGATGAAAATAGCTGATCCAACACAAACAGCCAGAAATGGACCCAGCAGCAGATCTGGCAGCTTAGTATCTTTCTTCTCCCATCTTCACTTGGGTCTGTGGGCTCAGGTTTCCTATGGGCAGAACTGGGTTACTACTTATCTTCTTGCCCTTCTGTTGCCTCACAACTGATGGGTCAGTGAAGTCAAATCTGTACAACTTTGAATTCATCAGAACTAAAGATGCATAAATATGTAAGGAATTAAGGAACAGAGAGAGCATAAAAGAGAAAGGAGAATGAGAATCTGGGAGATTAACCCTCGACACAAAGCCTTTGATGAGCTACATCAATAAATAATTAGCCTAGCCAACTTCTGTAAGGCTTTGGCCAATTGTTTGGATCTACCAGGCATAATGAGGGCTATGGAGATGCTGCCAACACATTCAACTATAACACAGGCCAGAGGACAAAGTATTTCACATACCCTGTTCTTATGTGCTACAGATTTATAAAAACTGGCCACTATTCATATTGGGTGCCCTAAGGAACCTGGTATACTTTGGTTTATTCACTGGGAACCATGTCTTGCCTCGTGTTGGTCACAAATTTTTTTTGTATCTTATGTTCAGTCACAATTTGTGAATCATTTCAGTTGATTTCTAACATTAAACTTCTAATATTAAAAATAAGGGAATTAAAAGTGTGGGAGGAAAACCACTTAAACCAACACCACAAAATAATAGTGTTACTTCTTCTCTTAGCTCAGATGCAGCCTACTGACTGATCTCTCTAGTGACTTCTTTTGTGGGGTCATTTATAACCATTCCAGGGCTGCTAGATATCTTGTCCCATCTTAATGCTCTCAACAACTATGACTGAACAATCCAGGCAGATGGGCAGAATCATTTGTTTTTCACGATGAGACTAAGGCCCAGAGAAGTGATGATTCTGTTTTCAGAAACCCAGATACTCCTGGTTGTTTTCTGATTTGTTGCTACTTTTGCTTATTTGTTTTTCTTGTGTTATGAATGAGTTACTCTCTTAGGAAATGAACATTTGAGGGCTAAATGGTTGGCAAATGTTTCCCCCTATTTCGCAGGTCACCTTTCCGTTCAGTTCATCACTCCCTTTGCTGTACAGGACTGTCTTTTGCTGTATTTCTGTCTGCCCACTTTTGCTTTCATTGCTATACTCTTGGTGTCACACCTAAGAAGTCACTTCCAAGACCAGTGTCATAAAACTTTCCCTCTGTTTTCTTCTTGGAGTGCGTGGTTTAAGACCTCACATTTAAGTCATTGATGCAAACATTAGTTTCTGGTTTTGCATGAGATAAGGGTCAAGCTTTATTCTTCAACATTGAGGTATAAGCTCTGATAAATATGATGATGCGCTCACAACAATGAATGACATATAGTAACAGTTGTATACTTTTAACTTTTTATTTATTATTTGTGATTTTCACATCATACATACGCTTCAATCTCACTCATCTCCCCGGACCTTTGTATCTACCCTCTACTCTTGTCACCCACCCCCAAAAGGAAATAAAAATTAAAAAAACAAAAAAACCCATTTCATCAAAGCTGCAGTATGTCACAGTGTGTCACACAGTATACTCTTTTGTCCAAACATCTTTACTTGCAAATGTTCATTGCGATGAGTCACAGGTCTGGTTCTAGGCCTTTGACTTCTGCTATGCTATCAACACTGGCTTCTCACTGGGACTCCACTTGGATAGACTGTTGTTGTCCTGAGTTGGCCCATCCCATCATCTACTCCATCTATGAACCGCTGGAGCATGTGAAGTCCCACAAATCCAAAGCAGGGTTTCCATGACACCGAACAACAATATGATATATCTGCCCTATGCTTTTTAATCATAAAAATGTTGTGATTTGTACAGTATTGATGAGATCAGTGAGGTTCTAGGAGGACTGAGCTTTGATCCCCACTGTACTGAGCAGATTTGTAGAAGCCATGCCTAGACCATTGTGATCATTACATTTGTCAACCCCGCAGAAAATCTAGACTTGCTTGAGAAATAGGCTTCTGGGATTGCCCATGGGGGTATCATGATTGTGTTAACTGGGGTGGGAAGACCCACTTCTACAATCTCTAGTCTGTACCTGAGAAGAAAGGGATCCAAGAGGCAGCATGCATCCTCTGCTCTCTTCTTCTTGATTGTGGGTGTGATGTGACTAGCTACTTCAACTGGTTCCTCCCCTAGGACTCCCTACTATGATAGACTGTGGCCTTGGACTATGAGCTATAAAAAAAAGCAAAACAACAACAACAACAACAACAAAACAACTTTCTCTCTTAAGTTGCTTTTTTTTAGTATTATATCACATCACAGGAAATGAAACTAATGCAATCATCAATTTCCTTGTCTGTAAGAAGAATATTGATCAATCAGACCATCTGCTGAGATTGCAAGTTTTCAGATTCTAGCCCCAACTCCTTTGGGAGTTGCGAGAACTTTCCAGCTTGCAGATGGCTTTGCAAGGCTGAGCTCTCCCAGGTGTGTCAGGCCTCCTCACAGAGCCACACCAAGGCATCTCACCTTAGCCTCAGATTTTCTGAGGAGAGTTGGTCTATTTGCTTTTCACCAAGAAGCATTTCCTTCTCAGCTGCCTCAGAGCTGTGAGACGGGCAATAGTGGATGACTTCGTCTGTATGCCTCAGTGTCTTCATTCCTTTGGAACCTCTTCTGAGACTGTTCAAAACAAAATTCACAGCTGCCACCAATAAGAGAAGCTTACTACCTTAAGAAGCAGGGCTGAGCTGGGTGGCAGTGGCTCGCACCCTTAATCTCAGCTCTTGGGAGGCAGAGTCAGGTAGATCTCTGAGTTTGAGACTAGCCTGGGTTCCAGGACAGCCAAGGCTATACAATAAGACCCTGTCTCAAAAAACCAAAAAGAAACAAAAAAGAAGAGGGGAGGAAAGAAAGGGAGGTAGGGAAGCAGGCAGGCAGACAAGAAGAAAGGATGGAAGGAAAAAAGGAAGGAAGG